>NC_142244.1:115044621-115373371 GCF_052056855.1 Sturnus vulgaris | reverse complement strand
GTCTCACAAACAGCCACCAATGCTGTCTGCCCCCAGACCAGCCAAAATGTCCAGCCATACTGAGGAAAATCCACAAGTTCCCTCTGCAGGAAAAACAATTCTCTGTGATGTTAACACCTCCATTCCACTTCCCCGTGCTGACTAAATGATCAGAAACCGCTCCTGTGCTACAACCACATTTCTCACTTTCCTCTGTGCCACCAAAAAGTGACTTTTTGACATGTGGATCAGATGCTTTCCCTCTTCATCCCCTCAAGTGGCTCCCAGCTCCTGACTCCCACAAGGCTGTTGAAATCCTTGCATCCAATGCTACCCATACCAGAGACATAAATTGTTCACCAGAACAAAATACTCCAGTGTAATGGAATAGAAAGCAAAAATGGAGCTCGGAAAAGACAGAGGAATGGTTTAGGGTGGAAAAGACCTCAAAGATCACTGAGCCCAACCATAAATCCATCTCCCTAGGTAGCACATTCATGTGTGTTTTTAGCACTTCCAGGGATGACAATTCCACCTTCCCTGAGCAGTCTGTTCTGACCACCCTCCCAGTGAAGAAAGTTTTCCAAATATCCAACCTAAACCTCCCCAGAACATCTTGAGGCCATTTCTTCTTGTCCTATTGCTTATTACTTATAATTTCCTCCAGTTTGAAGTACAGTGGCCTTGCTCAGGTACAATTTTAGTTCATGAGACAGAGGAAAGTGTGGGAATTGTTTGCACAAGCAGGAAGTGCTAATTTTTTATCATCTCCACTTTCTATAAGATACTATCCTCTTAAAAGAGCAGAGCTCTCAGGAAAAACACGGAAAATTAGACATTCCTTAAATAATGCAGTAAATAATTTTTTTTCCCTAAGTCCCTCAGGAAAATAACCTTGCTGAAAGAGAAAGTGAGGAAGCAATATATTGTCTTTAGAGATGGGCAAGTGCACTTTACATGTCTTTAGGAAGCTCAGAAAACACATTACTGTAACAGCAAACCTGCAGCCTGACCTGAGTGTGGCTGAATGCTGCTCCCATCAGCTTTCCAGGGAGGCAAGGAAGTTCAGCAGATGAGAGATTTGCCTGCTGTACTTTCTGAGTGCTGATACAACTTTGAAGAGAAGAATTAAACCTCACTGACACTTTTGTTTTTGGTAGAAGGTAGTTTACATGCACATTTGAAAAAATTGCATGTGTGTTGCTAATATTTAATTATTACAAATAAATTAAGCTTCATCTCACTGCACCTGGAACAGAAGAAATCTTGCATGCAGAGCTGTCAGGGGCATAGGTTAAATATATGTTGAATGCTTGGGTTTTGGCAGCTATGGTTAAGCACTGACATCAAAGCAAAGCAAGAAACATCATTTCTCATCTCTACTAGACCCAGCCTCAGTCAAATGGCTGGACTTAATCCCAGCAATAATTTAATTCTGCTCACAGGACTTCACACAGCACCACTCTCCATAAAGAGTTTGTTTTTTCTTGCACTATGTACGAACCCCGTGGTTGAAAACCCAGCTCTGTGCAAACTGAGCCATTGCTGTAATCTCCAAAGCCCAGCAGAGCCCAAAACTGCAGTGCTGTGTTTCAGATGTCTCCTGGCAAACACTGACTGCTCACTGCCAACCCCAGCAGTTCAGAAAAGCCCTTTGTGCAGAAAGAGATCCAGGAGCCCCCGAGCCTTTTAAAGACGAGACTTGAGGAACTGTGTGTAAATAAATAATGCAATTCATTACGCCAGATGTAGGTCAGTGTACATCAGTGACACTTCTCAAGCTGTGGTCCAGTGTGACTAACTCCTGGTGATGGGAAGGAGGCTGGCTGGAAGGCTCGTCTGTTGTCACCAGCACATCAGTCAGAGCCCTGCAGGGAACCATGTTCCATCCATGCTCACCCACCTTTCCTCAGAGCTGCTGTTCTTCAGTGCACACTCAAATATGCCACTGTGCACAGTTGGTATTATCTGTCTCTCCCCTTTTCTTTTTTTTTTTTTTTTTTTTTTAAGCAGTCACAGTCCATGTATAAATCAGAGAGATTCTTGCATGGTGTGTCATTAGATAGGAAAATGGGAATTCAGAAAGGTCAGGGCACAAGCCTACCCATGATCCTGCTCTTGGCACTGCTCAGAAACACAGCAAATCTCAAAATCCCTTGCAGTTATCAGGATCAGGATAGGAGGCATTCCTAACAGAAATGGAGAGGGCAGTGACAGACCCAAGTTAATTCTTCAGTCTTTGTTGCATCCATTCTTCATTCTGCTCTTCTCTCTCTGCTGATCCCTTACCCCGACCTTCAGTTCCAGTAATCCCTTCCTGCCCTCCTTCCCCTGTAACCACACCCATCCTTTGCTCTCTCCGGGACTAATTAAGACAAGAGTGGGCTCTGCTCTGTGCTTTCACCTGGGCACAGCACAATCAGCAGTTATTTCACTTTCCCTTCTAGTCCAGCTTCACAGTTCTGTGTGTGAAGAAATGAGCCAAGCACTTGGCTCCCCTCTGCCTTGCAGTTGTTCAACAGGAGCAGAAGCACAATCTGTGCTGTGGCACTTTGCTATACTCTCCTATTGTCCCTTGGGTTTATTATTAATATTGTTGTTGTTTATTTTTGTTATTACAAAAAAACCCATACTTTGCTGAGCTCTTTGGTCCTGTAGGGCTGAGTCTGCTTTCAATGGTCACAAGGTCATCACAAAGCTGATTCCAAAAGTCTCTTTCTTTGGGAATGGTTTGTGAAGGAAAGCAAGAAAAGGGAAAGGAAGTTTGACCTTTGAACAAGCCATGTGCAGCTATCCATCAGATATTCTTGGGTGATTCTAGAACGAACACAATACTCTAGGCTGATTTAAGCTTTTATGTTTATTACCATTAATGAAAACATGTAGGATTTGGTTATGGGTACAAGAGCAAACTGCACAGCCTTGCTCTCCCTATTGTCATTCAAATGAATTTCAGACTCAATTTACAACGCAAAATTCTCCAGAAAAGAAGGATTTTAGAAAAAGAGACCCTGCAGCTGCAGAGATGGTAGAGCAGTTACCTGCTCTTTGTGAGCCCCTCGAGACTTCTCAGGGTTACCATCAATCTTTAATTTTGCTGACACTTGAGAGCTTGTGAGACATCACTGAAAAGTTTGTTTGTTTGTTAAACATCTGTTTCCAGTGGAAAGGGCAGAATATTCCATCTCACTATTATTCAAAATGGAGTTTTCCAGGATGAAAAGATTTTTTCTGTATTTGCTGTTGGAGCTTATTGTTTTCTGCTTTTCCTCAAAATGGATTCATCCAAATAATTGGTTTTGCCTTGCTTTATTTTTTTTTTTTCTTGCTGCCTTTGCCTCTAGAGGAGACCCTGTAAAAGCTTTTTGGCCTCAGATTTGCTGTCACATCAAAAGAGAAAATGTAGGAGTAAAACCCCAATTCTGGAACTGTTCCCTAACAGACAGGCAAGCTCCTGCACACCTTTCCAGGCTGCAGCTGTCCTTGCACATGGAAACTTCACATAAATTTGTATTTCTGGCTCCAAACGTGGGCATCTTCCCGTTTATTGAACATGCAGGGTGATTTATTGGGATACTCCTTGGAAACACTCTGGAAATAGGTCTTAATATGTTTCAAATCCCAATTACTTTACAATAACCTGGAGGCATGACATAAAATTGCAGCCAGGAAACAGAAGATGCTCTTGCCCAGCAATATTTATTACAAACCTCGATTACTGTGGACATCACTGTGCTCCCTGAAAACCAAATATACAGATATGCCCAGGATAGCACACTGTGGCAAGACCAAAAACATTGTACAGTTTTAATCAAGGAACACCCTTCTAAAACACTCTGTCTAAAAAGGCAGGATACTTTTACCCTATAAAAGTAAAAACATCCTGGGGGTTTTGTTTGTTTTTTTTTGTTTGTTTGTTTGTTTTAATATTTCATTGCTATTTACAAAAAAATTAAAGAAAAAAGAAAAACAAAAAGCTGGCATCTAGAACTGTAAGTGCTGAAATAAGGATTCTGGTACATCTTACATCTCCAGATCTCTCTATCCTCACAGTCAGAATGGGACTAGAGACAGGTATATGAAATATTTACTCTGGGTTGTTGTTGGAAGAATTGCATTGAGGTTTAAGTCCTTCAGAAAAGAAATTTTTCAAAAAAGGTTCTCTGGCTTCTGTTTGAAATGGTTGTTTCATCTCAGTGGAAATTAAAGAATCACAGAATGGTTTGGGTTGGAGGGGACACGAGAGTGCCACCCCTGCCATGGCAGGGACACCTCCCACTGTCCCAGGCTGCTCCAGCCCCAATGTCCAACCTGGCCTTGGGCACTGCCAGGGATCCAGGGGCAGCCACAGCTGCTCTGGGAAATCTGTTCCAAGCCCTCCCCACCTTCCCAGTAATGAATTTCTCCCTAATATCCAATCCAAACCTGCTCTGACAATTTGAAGCCATTCCCCATTGTCCTGTCCCTCCATCCCTTGTAAAAAGTCTCTCCCCATCTTTCTTGTCAGCTCCCTTCAGAAAATGTTCTCATCTTTATCCTCTCCACTCACAGACTTTCTTTTTCTCTTTGCTTTTCTTACTTTTCAAGTAAATACTCCCTTTTTTGTCCCCACAAAAACCTCGTCCTCTTCAAACCATGAAAAGCATCACTCTCAAATATATTTATAACTGTCTTTATGTTCTTTCCTTTTACAGTAGAGGTTTCCCCTCTAGCTGGCTCTCATTTTATAAGATGTTAATGAATAACCAATAAATCAGTTATTTAGAAAAAAAAAAAAAACAAAAAGAAGAAAATAAATGATAACTTGATATTTTCCAATACTTATTAGCTTCCAATACTTTTCTGTGTGCAAGACCAAAGAATCTGGTCTTGTACACTAAAAAAATACCATAAATATGGGTTTTTATAGCATCTGTTTTAATGAACTATGTTTTATTTTCATTTAAATTCCCAACTGCAGAATTGAGGGATTGTGAGATAATAAGAAACTTGCTAAAGTTTGTAATGGATTTTTAATGATTATAGGCTTGTCAACCATTGTCAGAGGATGCACTAAGGAAAAAAAATTAGATTTAGATCCATATAGTTAAATGTTATTACACAGTTTTATCCCCCCAAATTTGAGATTAAAACTAACATAGGCTAATAAGAAATAAATTATCTGTAAGTGGAAGATATGATGTTTTGAAGAACTGATATATTTTTACAGATTACAGAGACCTGTGTGTCCCCTACTCCTGATTTCAGGGTGAAGGTAGGATTGAGCCACTCTCAGATATCCCAGAGGTAGAAGGAACTAATGCTGAAGTCACAGAAAAAAAAAAAAATCAACAACCCGATTTTGGCCTCTCAGTCTATGTTTCCAGAGAAAACATGCATATTTTCTTATAACACAGAATGAATAAACTTAGAAAAAATTAAGGTAGTCAATCATGAAGAAAATAATGTTTTTATCCTCCAGCCAAAACTCACATGTACAGATGTACATGCACCACGTAGCAGATTATTTTAAGATGGAACAAAATAAACACATCCATCCACTGTTGTGTTAAATAGATGCAATCACAGTTTAGAGAACCTTAAGCATAATTCTGCATCAATATATGCAGAATAATGGAAAGCTTGTTTTTGCATTTAAATACAATAAATACAGTGCTGGTGAGTCCAGCAATTCAGATACTCCAGATCTCTGTGCAAACACAACCAGTTGCAATTGCTCAATGACAAAAAATTATTATATTATCAAAACCCAAGAGTGAATTTAAGGGAAAAAAAAAAAGCAGAAACAGTGCACTAGCAACACAGAACAACTGATCATCAATTACATGGTTGTTAAATATTTACCAAATACTTAGAAAGTTCTGTGAATAATAATTTTTTAAAAAGATATTTCAAGGTGATGTCAGGAATCAATAAAGTATGGAGAGAAATTAAATCTATAATATGAGCCATATAGAGACACAGGTATTGCCACCAATGACACAATCTGTCAGAAAATAAAAATTATTAATATACTGAGGAGGTGTACAGAAACATTTCCACACAGTTGAGCATCATAAACACAAACATATTCCTGAGTAGACTCTGCAACATTTAACTCAAACTATTTTTTTTCCTTTCTGAACAGCCCTGGAACAATACATTTCCAATTTCTGCACACATAAATCATTTGTATGTGTAACAACAGCTGCACCCTGCACTATATATAATTCAGATATGTTCTATACTGAAAATAATTCTCCTACCTATTCGTTCTCCCATGGATTTCTTACAATATTTATGCTTTAAAATGTTAGTTTTTCTCTGCCCAAATTCCTGAACAATGCCTGACATTTTCTCCCTCTGTCAGTAAATAGATTAATGCACATAACTGCTTTAGTACAGATTGTTTCACTTCAATATGTTCAGCTATAGGCAGTGCTTAAGCCTCCACTGTTATCTGTGAAGCTATTTGGGATTAAGATGCTATGAAACTATAAATATTGATTACATACCTCATTTAAACATAACCAAACTAATTTAGACTCAGGATTTCTTCTAGTCCGTGAGTAACATCACTACTAAAACCAATTACAACCCAGCACATGTTTATGACACTCAAATTTCTTTGGCGTGCAGGAGCTCTTTATCAAAGTTAAAATGCAAACCCACTGCCACAGCACCCAAAAGCTGGTTTTCTGTCTGGTGTAAAACAAAAAACATGTTATTTTCCCCTGAAGCCTTCATGTCACACACACAGAGTCACAGGGATGCAGCAAGGCTGAAGTGAAATGCATTACTGGGAGGATGACATCCCACTCAGTTATAATAGAGCCAAGTAAACATCAGGCATTTTCGGGGGGGGAAAGAAGCAGGAAACATCTCTGCCATTGCCAGCTGGGAAAAAAAAAAAAAAAAAAAAAAAAATTAAAAAGCCATCAGAGCCTACCTGAGACAAGCGAGACTGTGTCTTTCTCCCATGAGACAACAGTGATGTATGCCTCCACAGAGGAGGGGATAATGCACTTGAACACTGCTACATTGCCTCTCATGGCTTTCTGGTCCTCCACACGGACTGTATAGGGTTCCCGTAAAACTGCAGGGACGAGAGGAGCCCTTGTTAAACAGATTGTTAAATAAATTGTTAAAATAAATCCCCACATCTCAGCCACTTCATGGGTCAGCCTTGCAAAGTGCCCCCCAGAACCAGGCTGTGAGCATTTAGCTCAGTGAATAAGTCGCATTTACAAGGCTGATTGCAAGTTGATACAAAAGCATTCCCACATCTTTTTGCTTCCTCAAAATCTGCATCTCTTTCTCTGTGTTCTTCCCTCACCTAATTCTGGGAGGCTCGGGTAGGAACTGCAAATTTACGTGGGGAAATGGTGTTATGTTTTATGTTATTTTTGCAGTTTCCCCAGCCACACTTCCCTTCACAAAGGGTTTTGTGCTCTATCAAAGAGCACAGAGGCACATGCAGGTGCTGTGTGTGAATTAGACATCCAGAGGGGAGAAGAGAAGGTCAGTGTCATTTAGGATTTTCAAGAAGTGAGAACCAAAGGAGAAAATCGATGGAAGTGACAGAGAGAAAAAAAGAAATGTGTGTCAGGAACACAGAGAAATGAGCGTAAGTGCAGAGCTACATTTGATTGACCAGCCCTGAAAGAAGTCAGTTGATAAAAAAAAAGCAGAAACAAAGCCACAATTGTATTAAACAAAACCACGTTATAATAAAATCCAACATGATTCAAAAAATGTTTAGAATCAGCATGGCATTTGTCTTGAGTCTGAAAGAATTAATTTAATGGAAAAAGAAAAAAGAACAACTGTATGGACAAGGAGGATAAAAGCACAACTGGAAAAATCATTGCCACCACACCAAACTAATATTGCTGGGATGAGATGAAGTTGCACTGGGTAGGAGAATGGAAAGAAGGGAAATCCTGAAATAATTCCATGAACAGTGAGGGATGAGCATTTCTATGAGCAAGAGAGAGTTCATGGAGAAGGTGGCAGAGCAGAGAAGAGAGAGATGTTCTACATTAAGCAGAAATTCTACATCTTCTATAGCAAGTGAATGGGTGAGACAGGACAGAGGACCTCAGCACAGGCTCCCCAAGGGAGCACAAGGTCAAGGTGCAAAAAAAAAAGGAATCACCACAGCCAAAACAAACCATTCCAATGGGATGAGTGCACTGGAAATTTCTGTGTGTCTGAGACCTGCACCTGCCTGAGGGTGAAAGTTATTTGAAAAGTTACAATGCTGAGCTGGCACATTGCAAGGATGTTTCTTGCCCACCTTTTCTGTCCACAAACACAGACCAAGCTCTTATACAAATACATTTAGCCCCACTGATTCCAGCTGGAAAGTCAGTAAATTCTTTTCAGAGTTTACAAAAGTGTTTCTAAACACCAGGAGCACTGGAATTTCTAAATATTTGCCCCACTTAGGGTCTATTTCAAGAAATAAAAGGCAGGGTAATGAAATATAATCACAGTCTTCAAAATGCCAACAGCATCAAATATTCAGGTCCATTGTTACTACTGCAAAAAGTAAGATTGAAGTTCTCCATCCCAAACATTGCTATAACAATGTAACTTTTAGAAGCCCTAACTAAAAATAAATAATTTTAATTAAAAATGAAATATCTTTTTTAAAAGGAAAAATATGTCTTGTCTATTACAAGATAGACACTGCTAGTTTTTAAAAAGTCAATCATTGAATTCTAATCAAAGGTTAGGATTCTTAACCCTGTTATGACTGTTAAACTGATATAAGCACCTTTAATGCAGTGACTTTACAGCACTGGCTGCCCTGCAGTGAATAATTCCCCTGGCCTTGTCCTACACCCAGGGAATGGCACATGGATCATCTTAATGGGGCTGATTTGTGTCAATGGTCCTGCTCCAGCCATGATTCCCAGGAAAGGCAGCAATATCCCAACTCACTGCTGAAGGTATTTGTACTTTTCAGAGCACTTGCCCACTTTGAAAATCTGCCCAACTGATCTTGTCAATAAAATCCAGCACAGAAACCATGCAGGGCACAAAAACTGGAAAGAAGTTTATTCATTTCCTTGCTTTAAAAAAAATTACATTATTGTGATTTACAAGGCTGCTCAGCTATTTCCTGATCATAGTTTCGCCAGTTTCCATGAATAAATTGCTGATTTTTACTTTTTTTTTTTGTTTTGTTTTAAACCTCAAGTCCCCAGGTTATTAATTTATATGAGAATGCCAGTCTTTGCTAAAGAAGGAAAAAATAGACTCTTCACTGCCATGACTGCATAGCAGAGCTTGAAGATAAACTGGTGACCTTTACTCCCATGTGGGACTGGCATGGAAGAGGATTAGGTTGGGGTGTCCAGCTGTGGGGGTTAGGATTTTTGGGAAGAGTTTGGGAATATTTGTTGCACTGTATCAAAAATTACATGCAAACCCACGATTACAATAATCTGTGAGCTGGAATTTTTTTTATCCAAACCCCACACTAACTGAGAAACTCAGTTAAATGGAGAAATGAGTGGATATGGGGTAAAAGGTTAAAAGGGGAAGGAAAAGAGGTAAAGGGGGCATTTCTGACTTGGCAAAAAGAGTTGTTAACTGCTGAGCCAAGCACCTACACTGCCAACAGCAAAGTCCTTTCTTAAGGTCCTTTTTCTATTTGCAAGGTTAATTTCTCAAGCAGAGGGAGAAGTCTTGTTTTGGAGTTCCATGGATGGATGTTTTACACCTAAAGGAACACCAGCTCAGAGCCCTAGCCAGAAACACTGCAAGTTTTAGCCTCCTTTGTATCATCACATTAGTTTATCTAAGAAATTGAAAAATTGGAAAGCAATCCTAGAAAAAAATACTGACCAAAAGATGTTCAAAATGGAGACACAGTAACAAATCCAGAAAAGACAAAAATAAATGCTATGTTGTCTCTAAATATAATTCTACCTGACAACTTGCCCTCAAATCCATGACATTAAAACTAAAAGCTCAAAAACCAGAACCGAGTTTCAAACATTAAGTTGGTTACAATGTGTTCATATGAATCTTTGATTTTCAAGGTTTGTTTTTTTTTAATGGACAACTAAATAATTTCATAAGCAGCACAGACCATCATGGAACTCTCCATATATGTAACATGATAACTTGCTTCTACTGGATGCTTCTTGTGCAAGAAAACCCACTTTCCTGGACTAAAATTTTAATGAGACATGAATTTCATGGAAACTTGGTTTTTATTCTTGCTTCCCAGCTGCCTACAAACTACAGATCTCTGAATGTTAACTTATGGCTAAGAAGAAGAGAATGCATTTCCTTACTTAAAAAGAAAATCTCAGGCAAATCTACTTGTTAACTGTTCACAGTTTTTCCCTGTGAAACTCCTGTGAAGACAAATCTCCAGAGAAAAGGTTGTTCTCTTCTGAGAAAAGCCAAGCATAGCTCCATCAACAACAAAGAGCTTCCAAGGATTTGCATTGGCCAAGGGTCAGCTCCCAGACTATTTTTTGTTTGTTTGTTTGAATATTTTAATTAACTGTAGGGGATAAACCAAAAATCTTCAAAAGCTGTGCAATCATATGTTTGTGTGTTGTAACAAAAGGCCTGATTTTGATCCCTCTGTAATTCCCCACTGGCTGACCCAGTCAGTACAGAAAACAGATGCAAAATCATTCTGCTTATTTGCATATTTTAGCTTAAAGAGAAAAAGCACTGCCCATGCACCCACATGAGCTGCTGAATCCTTGCAGGGGACACAAACTTCTCTCTCTCAAAACAAAGCACAAGTGACCACCAACAAGGGAGGAGAGGTGTGATTTTAGGCCAAGCATTCCTCTTCTCTTCCAGCCCATGTACAAAATCCACCTTTTTCTCACACAGTTCTTTAATGTGCAAGCATGGTTTGATTGTTGATTTGATTATCAGTTCATTTCTCGTTATATTTGTGCTCATCTGATCTTTGGAAAACTAATTTTTCAGCAGCAAAATAATTCAAACTGGGAGAGGAGAGGAGAGGAGAGGAGAGGAGAGGAGAGGAGAGGAGAGGAGAGGAGAGGAGAGGAGAGGAGAGGAGAGGAGAGGAGAGGAGAGGAGAGGAGAGGAGAGGAGAGGAGAGGAGAGGAGAGGAGAGGAGAGGAGAGGAGAGGAGAGGAGAGGAGAGGAGAGGAGAGGAGAGGAGAGGAGAGGAGAGGAGAGGAGAGGAGAGGAGAGGAGAGGAGAGGAGAGGAGAGGAGAGGAGAGGAGAGGAGAGGAGAGGAGAGGAGAGGAGAGGAGAGGAGAGGAGAGGAGAGGAGAGGAGAGGAGAGGAGAGGAGAGTTCACAATGTTACTCAATATTTTTAAGAGTTTAGAGGTTACACTTTTGGCCAACTTCCTTGGACTGATATCTGCTGCTACTCTTTGAAACACCCAAGTCCTCTCCTTCCTCAATCCCATCCAAACCCAACGGAAGACTCTACTTACCAGCCTTAATGTGAACATCCTGACTCCTGATTTTCCCTGAAGGATTTTCAGCTGTGCAATAGTAAGTGTTATCATGGATTAAGTTATTAAAGCTTGAAGGAGGGAAGGGGAAGATTTGGAGAGTGCCATTGGGGTGGACGTGGCGGATCCCTGGGACATCGTAGATCTCCTCGCCCGTCGCTAGGTACCATCTGAGCGTCACCGGGGGGATCCCCGCTGCTGGACAGGGGACCAGGGTCCCTGTGGTGCTAGCAAACACTACCTCTTGCAGAGATGCATTGACAAAGTAGAGACTGGCGTGTAGCTCTTCACTGAAAACTGCAAGACAAAAAGGAAAAAAAAGAACAGACCTTGAAAACCTGAGACGTTCCAGCACCGCGCGAAACGATTCGATGCCGCCGCCAAGTCAAAGGTGGTGCCCAGGGGAGGTAATCAAAGCATCTGGGTGCTAATGTCAGCTCTGATGAAGTAAGTATATAAATAAAATAATAGAATATTTCTCGTTTTCAAAGAAAGTACTACCAGGTTAAACACAGTAAGTGGTTTGCACCCAGAAGTAAAATGAGAAACCTGTTTTGGTGTAAACGGATACTGATCCGCTCACTTCTGAACTTGCTGAGGCAGCAGTCTTGGTACAGCCTGCAAAAACCTATCAGTAATCTGCCTTTATGAAATTTACAGTGACTAAATTTCTGCCTGAAACACCAGCAGTTTCCGTTAGCATCCCTAAATTTATTCTTACAGTCTTTCCCTGGCAAAAATTATTTATAAAGTAATAAAAAGAACTGAGCAAACAGTGAAAAAAATCCTGTAACTCCTTAATAGTAATACATGTGTATACTTAATACAGATACAGCTTAGTAAATGCTTTATATCCTTTGGTCAGGTCTTTCTAGCAAAGACCTCTAAACCTAAGTGCCTATGCTAATCTTGGTTCTACCATCCATGTGACTCCATGGAGTCCCACTCCCAACCTTAAACTGAAGATTCTGTATCACTGGAAAGAGTCAATATTAGAGCACCAGACTAACCACTTCTGCCATGGGCTATTCAGCTCTCACTGGAGGGACTGAAGTTTCCAGGTGGTTTAAAGGTCCCCCAGTATTTCCTCTAAAGTACCTTCCTAACCTCCGTTGGAGAGCTGATTAGCCTAAACCACGATTTTTATTTTCAATAAATGGTAGGATATATTCCAATACCACCAATCTGCTTTATTTTTGCATATAGTGCTTACTTGTAAAAACAACTGGTCAGTTTTGCTTGACACAAACACAGAGACTTGGATGTTTCACTATATCTTGAAAGCAGTAGATTCTGACAGGATTTTCTAAAGTAAGGCTGGTAAGGGGTCAGTTTTGGAAAAGATCACCCCACTGGAGGAGATCTCAGTGAGCAGTGATGAGACAGATTTCAGGGTAGCCTTTATTTGCACAAGATGGATCCTATTATCCTGCAGAGAGAATTTGCAATCCCAATGCTAAGCCATGAACTCTCCTGTCTAACTCTACCGCTGCATTTTATGATAGTTTGGAGCTCAAAATAGACTATTTTTTCCTTCTCTCTTTTGATATCTTGCAAAGATACAAGGTGGGAACGTGTTCATTCTAAATATCATGAGACGCAAAAGAAAGCAAAACTGGTTCTGGAATCCCTGAAAATTAAAAAAAAGAGAGACACCCTCTCCAAGAGGGAAAGATGCCTGGCATACAGAAGACAGATAAATGAGTGGCACAGGGAAGGCTGAAAGGCACTTGGAGCTTCAGAAAGGAGAAATTTCAACTCTGGAGCTGAGCTCCTGAATTTAGATGAGGCAGGTGCCAGCATAGAATAAAGTCCCCTGCAAGAAAAGTTCCACCTAGAGGGTGCAATCCCAAGAGGAACACAAGCATCTGGAAAGCAAAAATAGGCACAAAAGGACTAAACACAGGAAGAAGCTGAATCCTCATTCAGAAGGAGCGAATAAGATGGTGCCACTTTTACATAATCACATTTCTAATTATAGTTGTACTTTGAAGCAGAGAACAGTATTGTTGGTAACATAATAGAGAAACTGAGAAAAAAAACAATTTAGCATTGTTCATCTGCTGTACAAGCTTTTCTCTACAAATACAAATGAAACAATCAACAGGGCATTTAAATTCCCGTTGGCCAACAAGACATGCACGTAGAAGTAATAAACATAGTTCACATTTGCCAGCTTTCATTGTGCTGTGCTGCTTCTTAGCAGATATTCAAGCAAATCCAGTAGATTTCCTGGCCAAGAACAAAGAGGTAAATACCAAATTATGAATGCCATAAAAATAGAGAATATCAGGAACTCTGTTTGACACTTCCATAGAATCTAACTTCCCAATCAAACACAGCACAGCTGAACTAGAGACTCATGCTAGCAGCACATAACAATGAATTTTTCCAGCTGCTTTGTATCCCCTGTAGAAGCTTTCACTACTCTTGACAAACTTTGCATCCATCAGCCAGTACAATAGTGCTTCATTTCAAACCAGCATCTGCTACACATTCATCCTCATGGCAGCCACAAACACACCAAGATCCCTGGAAAATAATCACAGTGCTGTAATACACACACTTATACACAATGCTGACAGCCCAGATGCTTTTTTGTGCTGGAATTCACTGTTTGAGCTACGTTGGAGACATCCAATGACAAAAATGGGATTTCAGAAGCTTTTATTAAAAAGATATTTCTGCTCAACATTCCATAGGATGAAAGGGATTAGCTGAATGACAGAACAAGTGATTTATTGAAACCTAATTGAAACTGAGACAAGTCAAAGACGATGTGTAATTAATTATATGTTACTTAATGATAGAATATGATCCAACTAAACACTGTATTTTTCAGAAAGCAGAAGCAACTCAGACTAGGAGTTGCAAGGGAGAGTGGTAAGGGAAGCTGAGGAAAGTTACGAAAATAAAACAGCAAAGAGAAATACCTGAAGAATGAAAACAAACAAAAAAAAAAAAGGCAATCACAGAAGAGAAAATAATATCCTAGGCAGAACTGAAAACTCTTGAGTGAGTGCACTTGGCCTGGACAGAGATCACATCATTTCACAGTGTAAGGGAAGAAAAGGCAAAGATTCTTCCTGAATAAGGGTTATTTATTACCAAACCAATAATTCTCGAGGGAAACAAGTGGAAGGCTGCACCTCAGCACTGCTCGGGTGCCCGAGCTGGAATGAAAAGGTGACAAACAACCTGCACCTGCAAGCACTTTGGGGCAAGAAAGCAGAGATTTGTATCCTCAGCTGGGTGTTAAAGGAGAGCATCGACAGTTCATCAGATCAAAGGACAAGAAGCACTTCTGGAGTCTAAGGCTCAATAGAGGCCAGGACCTCACTCCTACAAGAATGGGGTGAGAGGTATGGGGGAAGGAAAAATAGAGGAGGGAGATGGGAGGTGGGTAAATTTTTTGCAAGTTCAAACAGTATTCCTTATTGTCAAGTACTTGAATAGGGGGAACTGACAAAGCATTATAGCCAAGGAGTTTTCTCCTGATTTTCAGTGGAGACAATGCTGCTGTGCTTAGCAAAGTGCTGAATACATCAGCCAGATGCAAAATAAATATCTGCTGGCGTTTGAGAGATCTGTTTTCAACTAAACTGATTCCTTATGAGCTGGTCTGCAGGGATTGTCAAGGGATTTGTCAAGGCTTCACAAGGCAAACTAGGAAAAACTGCTCTTTCTCAATCCTCCTTTTTCCTGGGTGTCACTAAGGTGTGAGAGAGAACATCCTACATTTAAATTACAGCCCTGCATCCAGCTTGGGCTTGCCCTGTGTGGGATCTGATGACAAGGAGGGGTCAGTACCCTTTTGAGATGAGAGAGGAAATGCAAAAGCAAACCATGAAACCATCTGTTCTCTTCCCTTCCTCTACAATGTGCCCCCTTCAGGTTGCTTCACCTGCAAGAATCTTTACCCTAAAGATTCCAAAAGTGAAAACTTTCCTGAAACAAAAGAAAATTTTGTATCTGCTCAACACAGTGCCAGAATGCAATTCTGAGCCTCAATGTTGAACATAATTCCTTTTCATCATGTGCTCCTTCATCTTTTATTAAGTTTAAGTAACACTTCTGTATTTTGAAATTGTCTTTTTGGGCCTCATGTTCTTCCAAACTCACATTCTGCAATTGACCATTTGAAGACTCAATTTTCTCTTCAGCTCTTGAAGGAACTGAAGTACTTTTGGTTGAGAGACCAGTCAGCCCACTCAAAAATATGAATAAAATGTCTCTGAACAATTAATTGATACTTATATTTAATTCACCTACTGTACCCTTTTCAAGGACTAAATGCTGTTCCTGTAATGTCTTTGCAAGTGGAAAGTTTGGTCTTAAATTAATAACAATTTCAAACTAAGGGGAAAATTAGTTCTCATACATTTGATTAATCAAATCCAGCATGAAATATTTATATAGATAAATTAAAAGATATGAATCAAAGTGAAAGTCTGGAGCCAAGAGACCACTGAGATTATTTAGATAAAATAAAAATCAAAATAGAAAAGATAAATTATGCAGTTAGGCAGTTGACTGCACTCCTGCACTACAGCAGGTTTGTAGAAACAGCCTGAACTGTGTTACAGTGGAACTTCAGGTTTGCCACAGCTTTGGACAGCAGTGCTCCCTCTCTTTTTCCCCTCAGAGAGTTTGTGATTGAGGAACTGGGCAACAATCAAGTATTTACTTCAGATTTGTTGGATTTTATAAGGTACCACCTTTAAATGTAATAATTTCTCACTCTTAAATAAAGCTGCCTAAACACGAGAAACATAGAAGCAAACCCATGGAGTATAATAAAATCAGAAAAAGGAAAGAAAGGACAATATTTATTAAAATCTCAGCTTCTAGTGCTGAACTTGGAATGGCAGACACCTGGAACTGCTTTTTACCATGATGGGACAACATATTCCAGAAAAAGCTGACATTTGGAAAAAAATTTGCAAACAGATGCAAAGCAGCATGAGACACATTCCCTTAAGAAGTTTAAGGACTAAGAACCTGTTTATTCTTATCAGCTCATCAAGCTCTCAGCAAAGTGTAAGAAAAACAACAAAATATCAATATCCTGGATGCCTTCTGGCAGAAGCCTTTTCCTAAAAGACCTCAGCCGTCCTCCCTTGGGTAGAAGAGCAGCTTTTGAGCCTTCTCCATAGGTAATGTAGGAAAAACACAGCCTGGGCTCAGCTGAGACCCTGCCTTGATGGGCAAATCACCATCTCCAGCAGATAGAGAGGGATTAGGACAACCTTCCAACTTTTTGAACGTCTCATTTAACTGGAGAAGCTCAGCACAGGTGCACCAACATTTTTAGCTTGTGGGTGGATGTTTGCTGTCTGCATTCATGGACACTTGTACTGTGAGTTCAGCCTGTCTGGCTCATGCATGAGCCTAAAAGCATCACAGCCTTTGCCTGACCTTACAGCAGCAATTCCTAAATGCTTCTCCAGGCTGCAGAAAATCCAAAAACAGGGTGGGGTTTTTCTGGTTGATTTTATTTTATTTTGGTGCAGGAGGTGGCACATAAAGATATAGTAGAATCAGAGCAAAAAAAGGGCAGAGATCACAGAATATCCTGAGTTGGAAGGGACCCACAAGGATCATCAAATCCAACTCCTGGCCCTGCACAGGATCATCCCCAGCAGCCACACCAGATGTTCCCTTTCATCCCCAAAAGAGGACAGGGAAGAGATTAAATAACAGAGATTATTTGGCAAAATGGAAGGAAAAGGTAACAAGACAGGTGGAAGTCAGAAGGATGTTAAGACTCAGGGAATTCCCCAGGATCTCATATCCCTTGGAAGATCTGCTATCAGCCAGACAGCTCCTTTCTCACTGGCCTGAAATCAGAGTAAAAGCAGGCAAGAAAACATCATTGAGACCACAGTCACTAAAAACATATGGCTGTGAGGTAGAGACCTAGAGAGAACAAAAGACCCAATTATAGCAAAACAATTGAAAAAAAAATTAAAGTGAGAATTTAAGCCTGATTTTTCAACAGTCAGCAAAAAATATTGAAATCCTCCCTAACAGAGGAAAATAAAATATTGATTTTTCACTGTAAAGACAAATGTCTTGTAAGACAATTTAATGGAATTAATCAAAAAAGCAGTCAAAAAAACCCCTCAAACCAACTTTTGTGGGAAAATGGCTGAAGCCATCTAAACAATAAATTATATTTAAGGAAACTGAATTACCAGGATCATGCTACAGGTTAATTACCCTGTTGACATCCAAACAATACAGTATGCTGAGATAATCTTTTTTGCATAAACACACACACACAGAGAACTGATAAATGAAACATTTCTGAATGCACTGCTGTGCTTTTCAAACCAGTAGTAAAAACATTACAAATGCAATCACAAATATGCTGATTACTCAATGCAGAACAGGGAGAGAGTCTGAGTGGGTGGGAGGGTGCAATTCTAGTGAGCTATGTCACTATTTAGGATGATTTTTAATTTTTTTTTTTTTCAATATTCTATACTGGATCACCATGAATGAGATTTAAAAAAGAGAGATTTAAAAAAAAAAGGAGACTAAATTGGCCTTTTTCTCCTCCACTACGTCTCCTCTTGATGAACTAAAAAAAGCCCTTATTTAAAAAGAATCAAAACCTGATTAGACACTTACAAACAAGAATGTTGTTATCACTACTCAATTATCCAGTAACAGGCTATGCAAAGTGACCTAGAGAAATTACTGCAGCTATTGTGGAAAGATCAGAGTGATGAGGCATTACAATAATCCATCTGTGATCGTGTCTCCCTCTAGGGGTTTTATCTAATGACTAACACACAAGGTTGATAAATATTATACGTTTTATTAGAGCTAGGGTAAAGCAAATGTACTTTTACAACTTTGGCTTTGATTCTGGCTTTGGACAGGGATTTCTTCTGCTCTTCTAAATTGATGGGGATTGAGCATTCCTCATTGTTTGAGGGGAAGGAGGGTAAAACACAGCTCACACAAGGAAGAAGTTTCAGGTGGAGGCAAAATAAGTAACTTCAAGAGCAGGAAAACAGCACTGGATAAAAGATGCTCTGACCAGAATCCAAAGTAAGTCTTACTAAAAATGAATTAATAAAATGAAGAAGAGTGAAAGCAGCCCTAAAGAAGAATTATGAGAGAATGCTAAAATCAAAATTAAATCAATTGCTCAAAATTATCTGATATTACAAATATAATTAGCAAAGAGATGAAGATATTAAACTAATACAATTACAAAAACACCAATGAATCACCACCACCCACAATAGTTTTAAGTCAAGTCAACAAAGGAGACCACAATTCTTCCCACAGTATAAAATCTCAAAATGCAGAAGTATTTCCCATGTTGTGTGTTGTGTGAGGGTAGCTAGTATTTTAGGGCTCAACAATATAAATTTGCCATGTGTCCACCAAAAAAAACAAGAAAAAATTATGTTTTTTCAAATTGCTACTCTGATTCAATGTGCCAGTGCTCAACCTCTTATTGCAAAGAGTTACTCATTTGAATCAGTTTCAAAATCAGAACCACTAATGAGGATAATTAAGTATGCAGTTGGTTTTGCCCACAAATAATAATCACTATGGAATAAAAGCACTCAGGGTTAGGTTATCATTCTCAGAGGACACAAACTTCCATTAAATCAAAGCAGGCTTCCACAATTAAAAGAAAAGGTCCTCAGGTGAAACCATAAAAAGAAGCAGAACTCACAAGGCAGGGAGAGAAGTCTGGGTTTTGGTGGAGTGCACAAATGCAGAGTGGCAAATGCAATAGATGCAAGTGATGGGAGCTTTTAATCAGCTAAAAAGGAATAACCTCTGATTTAAAAAATACCCACAAAAAATAACCAAATCAAAAATCTTCAGATAAGTGTTAATCTGTGGGAAAAAAAAATATGCAACTGTGCCTCTTGAGCCCAAAAACCCAATTCCACTCATTCCTATCATAAGGAACACACTGCAAGAACACCAAAAACAATAGGACAGAAATAAGAGAAGAGCCTCAGATTTCGTTTTCTCTCAAAAATATTTTATGAGAAAGAGAAATAAAGATAATTAGATGGGTCTCAGGTTTTTGAAAAATGGAATTAATCCACATTTGTATAGATTTTCTTTTAACTGGTTTATAAAATTACCACGTTTTCCATAAGCAGAGCCATTATTTCCAATGACTTATTGGCTGAGATTTAACAGGTTTCAATTTGGGGCTTGTCTTCAAAATGCTGCAGTTGACCTAATGCTTCTGAGAGAGTCCTGATGGCACCAACTCCACATCCTAATGGGACAACAGGGTTTTACAAATAAACAGCAAAGCCAAGCACACTTTTTATTAGACCTGTCCAGGAAGGAGAGAAATTTTTTAAAAATCATGTCTTCCACACACAAATAAAAGCAAAATAAATAAAAATTTTTGGTGAAAATAATTGTCAGGATGCTTCATGAAATTCCATGAGGGTATGTTTTAGAGAAGAGCAGTCAGCTACATTTTGAGTCTCACAGTCTGGTGACTTCTCTGTCACCTTTCCTACAACCCAGCTGAAGCCAGAGCCTGGAAGATCTTCCATTTGGATGCAGGGAACAGCCAGGACACCCTGCTGGGACAGGACCTTGGCAAAAACCTTGGGGATTTTGTGTGGGTGAGTTCTGCTCACCCTACTGCCAGAGTGAGCCTCTCAGCAGAGCACACAATCCTGCCAACCACCCAGCCAGGAAACTGGAGAAGGAGAAAAACCCCAAAATGTCGAGGGATTTTTAAACCTCAACCCCTCAGCTCCATTATTCCACAGCACTGTTATTCCAGAGAACCTACAAAAGTGGCCCACAAAAGATAAATCAGCTAAATTGCTTCAAACTGAAAGAAAGTAGATTTAGATGAGCTATTAGGAAGGAATTCTTTATGGGAGGATGGTGAGGCCCTGGCAGAGGTTGCCCAGAGAAGCTGTGGCTGCCCCATCCATAGAAAAACTCAAAGCCAGGTTGGACAGGGCTTGGAGCAACCTGGGATAGTGGAAGGTGAGATGCTCTTTAAGGTCCCCTCCAACTTAAACCATTCCATGATTCTATAATGCTGTTTATGCCTTCAGGAGCTCTCACTGGTAATGATGGCAAGTGCAACAGGCTCCTGCATCCACTGCCTGGATGCAAATGTTTTTGTCACAGCTGAAAATTGACTGCCTTAAATGTTTCTGTAAAACCAAAACAGGGCTGAACATACACCAGAGAAAGCTCTGCTCCAGAACTGTGAAAGGAGAGAAGGAAAAAGGAAAGCAGAGGCAGAGATCTGGATGATGCCTGGTTGTATCCCATTCCTCCTCCATACTGAGCCCCTTTGGGGGAAAAACATTTCTTTTGGATGCACTGAGGGAAAAGAATATTGCCCAAGGGAAAGGAAAGGAAAGGAAAGGAAAGGAAAGGAAAGGAAAGGAAAGGAAAGGAAAGGAAAGGAAAGGAAAGGAAAGGAAAGGAAAGGAAAGGAAAGGAAAGGAAAGGAAAGGAAAGGAAAGGAAAGGAAAGGAAAGGAAAGGAAAGGATGGAGGTTTGGGGTTTGGCTGAGCCTGCACAGCTTCCACCTAGACACCATCAGTGAGGACAGCAGGAGAATCTGAAATGTGGTGCCAGCCATCAGCATACAAAACACGAGGTTTTACTGCAAGAAATCACACAAACATTGCTAAATACATTGGTGTTGAAAGAAAATGCAGGAAGAATTAGCTGTGAAAGCTTTGGTGGCACAGTATTTCCAACACTGACATCATTTAGGTACTACATTAGGTAGTCCCTGCTAAAGGAAAACCCAAAACCTGCCCACCATAGGAATAATAAGCAGAGCGATCTCTGTAGCACTTCCTGAAAACAGAGTTCTTCCAGAAACTGCTAAAGAGATGAGAAGCACTGAAATCTACTGGGTTTCCTAGTTAGGAAATGCTGAACAGAGAATGTAGTTTTAACAGTCCCAATTCACCACCATCACCACCTGCATATCAAGGACAAAATGTAATATTAGTGTGATGCATTTTTTGCATCAAACTTCATACAACATTGGGGTATGAGAGCATTTCTATTCTGGAAGTGTTAGGTTTACTGTCCCTCACTTCCCCACCATGATTCTTCTTTCATGTCAAAGTTAGCTGCAAGTGATTTATGCAAGAACAAGTCCTTATTCCCCAAATCTGCAGAAAAGGAAGAGG
This sequence comes from Sturnus vulgaris, assembly GCF_052056855.1. Taxonomy (NCBI): domain Eukaryota; kingdom Metazoa; phylum Chordata; class Aves; order Passeriformes; family Sturnidae; genus Sturnus; species Sturnus vulgaris. The sequence continues at coordinate 115,351,761 of NC_142244.1, read as the reverse complement.
TCAGGAAAATGAAATGCAGGAATGGAAGAAATTCCTGAGTCACAGGCATGAAAATCTACACCTCTCAACATTCATCTGAAGGGAGAAGACATGTGGGATGTAGAAATGGCTCTGTGGAACAACCTGGAGTAGAAATCTCTCTAGATCACAGATCCACCTGGCATTTGTATTTCCTCATCTGGTGAGGGTTCTCAAGCCCCTGCAGAGCACACAGCACATCTCAAACATTTTGCTGCCCTAATGCTGCTTTGCATCCGTGCTGGATTTTTCCACCCGTGGGGACAAGCCCTCAGTGTGAGTGAATTCCTTCTGACAGCTTGCCTGTCATGTCAGCCAGGGCTGGCTGGGGCTGAGTCACAGCAGCAGAACAAGGGCAGCCCTTCCCCTGCTGCAAACCCAGCACCAGAGGAGGAGTGAGGAGGGCACAGCTGCCTGCCTTGCTCAGGGGATGGCTCTCAATGAACATCCAAAAAAAAAAAAAAAAAAAAGAGAGAGGATGTTGAGGTTTATCTTCTTTTTCCAGGGTTAGGATTAAATGCTTGAGGTGGTATTTCTTGTTTGGACTCAGATGTTTATTAGTCCTTATCTATATTACAGTCCCACAAACCGTGAGTTCTACAGTGCTTCAAGCTAACAAATTTAAAATGGAGCCCTATCTCTTTCTCTACAGGGCCTTTTAAGGGTAAACTGCCCAATTATGAAATGCCACCTAAATTATTTTTACTCTTATCCCAATAACCAAAAACCTGTGGCCCACGTTGCAGATTTTTCTACCCAATCACACAATATCACCCAAACCTATGAAGAAGAAGGTGAAGAAGAAGGACAAGCCTCCACCCTAAAACCTCCATCTTCCTTTCTATATATTACTATATTCTAAAACCTTAAACTCTTAAGTTTTCCACCATGTGATATTGCACACTTCTATTCAAACCACACTCCCATGATCCCAGTTCTATCATTCCATCTTGGAAGCTTCTCCACGGCCTCAGGTCAAATGCAGAGCTCTCCTGGGGGTCAGTGCCTGTCAGCACAGAAAGTCTGAAATTCTCAGTGACCAGGGTTCCAATAAGAGGGAGGAAAAGAAGGAGAAACTCACAAAACCCACATAGCAATTGCTTCTGTTCAGCACAAACATCCAGCACCAACAGATCTGAGCAGTCTCACCGCTGTAGAGCAAACAGAAGTTGTATATAACTACTGTTGTAATTATGAAATTGCTGATAGGCTCTGAAAGTGATCTGGCTCTATTAATCATGAAAATAAACCCAGGACTGACAGAGGCAGAGTAACATACTACAACAAAACAAGACAGAATGGAATATTACCACATAATGTAAGTGTACATAGACTATAAGGACATGCAGTGAAAGAACAAGAAGAAACAGCCTTTAGCTGAAAGAGATCAGGGTTAGGTCAAATATTTTGAAAGAATTCTTCCCTGTGAGGGTGGGCAGGGCTGGCACAGGGTGCCCAGAGCAGCTGTGGCTGCCCCTGGATCCCTGGCAGTGCCCAAGGCCAGGTTGGACATTGGGGTTGGAGCAGCCTGGGACAGTGGGAGGTGTCCCTGCCATGGCAGGGGTGGCACTGGATGGGCTTTTAGTTCCTTTCCAGCCCAAATAATTCTGTGATTCCATTCTATAATGAAGAAGAGAAGCAGAATTACCATTTGGTTACTGCTCATATTTTTTCCTAAACTGCTTCCAAGGTCACCATGATCCACTGATTTTTGTTTGCATCTCACTAAATTAAAGGAAAGGAAAATGCCCTGGCATTCATGTCTATTTTTATAGAAGACTAGAGCTGTGACAAGGTACTGCAATCTTAATTTAAAAGAATACCAAAAAAGCAAGATTTTTAACTCTACCTATCACTTGAAGGGGAAAGGAAAATGGGATAAAGAAGAGAAAAAGGGTAGGTGCAAAACAAGGCTTCAGGATTTAATGTTGTTTCTTAACAAAACCAAATAAACAACTTATGGAATGATCACTACCTTAACAACTGCAATCTGGTACTCTCTTTGTCATGGGTTTACTGTATAATTCATACAACATAGCATACAAAGAAAAAAGTATATTAATATTATTATAAGATAGACACAATCCATGAGGAATTTATTTTCCTGAGTAGGGGACAAGATCTCAGGAATTTGGGTTTTGCTGGAGGAGGAAAGGTTTTAAGAAGAAGAAATTAAATGTATCTCAAATAAATTAAAACAATAACATCAATCAATATTAATATCACATCTAAAATGGAGAGAGGACACTAGCAATATAAAATAAGTTATCCAAAAGTATTTTAACATTCTGAATGAGCCCAAGATAACATTCCATTTGGAAATGGCCCATTTAGCATGGTAATCAGTTGAGGAATAAAAATACATATGAAGATATTATGAAGGTGGTACAGAATGGGTATATTATATAGATTTACATATTATATACTCTTCACAAAGTACAAGACTAACTTGCCTTGAAGGCCTCTTTGTTTACCTGAGAAATAAGCACACGACTTGCTGAGCTGTTACTTGGAAAATCCTGGTTTCCATTTTGCTCTCCCCATCAGAATTTCTGCGTCACATCAAGGCAATCACAAACCAACAGCAAAACCCAGCATTCTTGGAACTTAATTGCAATTTAAACACTTAAATACTAGTGACAATCTGGGCCTTTCCTGTATTTTCCATTAGTTTTTTTTAAAAATAACATATCACTTTTTCACTGAAGTGCAAGGAAAATGAAGTCCTTGCAGCTCCTTGCAGCCAAGGAAGGTATTTCTGACCACACTGGTGTCAGTTCAGCCTAAACAAACCTGTTCCCTTCCAGTTTTCCTTGGGAACATTTTACAGAGACCAAGCCCCAAGAGTCACTGCACAAACTCATTTATTTTGTTATCTCTTTTGGGAGGAGCATGACAACGTTCAACATAAATCTTAGTGAAAGGAAAAAAAGAATTCTTCAGTGTTCAGTTTCTTTAAAAAACAAAATCACCTTTTTTTTTGTATAACAGTAGAATAGGGTGTTATTCCAAATGTCCAAGTGCCCATCACCTGTGCTCCAAGAGTGGCTGATAAAGGATGTTTAGGGAAGGTCTGTCACAATCCTTTCCTAGTGGTGACAGCTAATTTTAAGCCCAGTATCACACAAATAACTAGAATTACCTTTGCTGTTTGCAGTGCTCTACACTCATTTTCTTCCTCAATTGCCATTTTATTCCCCATTATTGCATGATCTTTCTAATTCTTTGCAGCTCTACTTCTGTGCATTTTGGGGTCTCTTGAATAGTGTTCCATCAGAAGATTTTAATATTTATAACCTTCTTCAGTTCATTTATGTCAACCAACCCATGAACCAGCACAGATCACTGACAGTGTTTTCTCTCCAGCAGGAAAATCAATTATATGTTTCCTATTTCTTTCCTAACCTATCATTAATCTACATGAGGACCTCTCTTACCCCATGGCATCTTTCTTCCATTCTGCTTGATATGACATTTTGATGGACTTGTTTTAAAGATCTAGTCATGTTATACTGACTCCATTCTCCTTGCCCACCTGCTTCGATTCCCTCAAAGAAAAAAATCTGTAATAATTTGCCAAGCACAACTTTCCTTTTCTAAGTCTGTCAGATTTCTTTCCCCACTGCATTGCATTTATTTATGTGCTCTAAAAACTTTGTTCTTTAAGGCCTGATAACTTATAATTCTCTACCCTAGTCCTTTAAGACAACAAAAACCTGAGACATTAAGTACCCAAAATAAAATAGCAAGAACACATCTGATGTCTGGATTTTTCAGAAGTTTAAAAAGTTATTTCAAATTCATTTTCTAGCATCAGTTCCTTAGGGATTGAGATGCTTTGTCCCAGATGCCCATTTTCAAACTCTTAGGTTACTTGGGAATTTTCTAGGTTCACTGTCTTTCACCTTCACTTTTTTGTCCAAGACTGCAGGATTTAATATGTTTTTTCTTCAAGATTTCAGCCCTGGAAGACAAATTCTCACCAATTACATGAGAATTTCTTGCCAATTACCCCCACACTTGTCAAATCTCCCTATCTTTAAGTTTGAAACCATCTGTTTGCTTGTCTTGTTTTGGTTTGTATCACATCCAACTTACCTTTAAATATTTCCTTTTCCTCCTGTAAGTCTTACTCCTTCATCTCAACACTACTTTTTTTTTTTTTTTTGTAACTCAGTTTTTGGGGCTGGGCAGATGATAAAGGATCCTACAAGAAAAGGCTGAGTGGAGAGGTCCTAAAATTCAACCTTCTATTGAAACAATCTGTTTCAAGCAAGTCTTTCTCTATTATTTCCTGTGTTGCTGGTACCTCTTGGAATGTTCCAGGGGTATTTCCTGTGCCAGATCAAGGCAAAATCACCTTCCCTGGAGGCTCTAAACCACAGCATCCACCCTTCACCTCTCATCTACATGAGTCAACTCTATCAAGCTGAAAATACACCTTTTTCATTCATCAGTCACATTAAACCATAATATTTAAGGCTTAATACAATCACTGCATTTGGCAAAATAGTTTCTCCCACACACACTTCTGCTCCTAATCAGAGCTAATTAATTATGTGCATCATACAAATTGACAGCCATGTAGATTCTGAAGCAGAGTTTAAAGTGTAAATAATGATGAGATAAAAGGGATCTTTTGAGTGAAATCAAAGTATCAAGTAGTCATTATGTGTAATCACTATTACAATTTAATGACATTTGTGCTAGAATAGTAATATGAACAGGAATTAAAGTGTCTCATATATATCATTACTTTTTTTTTTAACTCTATATTGGTTCCAAATGGTTACTGAAACATCAGCCTTTGCTTGAGTCTTTAGCAGGTAATTCTGCAAACACAGAAGCCAAGCCAACTGCAGCAGCCTGGATGTGAGACATGAGGAGGTCATGCTGTGTGGGCAAAGATTCTTATATTTACCCTTTTAATCTTGCTTTATGTGTTAAACATCAATATTAAACTGGAAAGTCATGACTGGAGGCTGCTGCCCCATCAGACACACAAATCTATACCTAAGATATGGAGGTAACCTCAAATAGATGTGACAGTGACACACAAACCTCACTAAAGGGGTAAAAGGGAGACAGAGGAAGGAGGAATAAGATTCCTTTGCTCCATGAACCTCATAAGCAAATCATGAGAGAGCAGAAGGAGGAGAGAAAAAATTCTATCTGCTTCCAAATTTCCTATTCATTTGTAAATACTTTTCTTTTATGGCCAGCTCAAAGGATAAATACAGGAGTCAGTTCTGTCCATCATCAGCACAGTAGGTTTGCAAACATCATTGTCTTGCACAGGTTTCTTGATAGATGTGCTTCTACATCTAACATTTCTTAGGGGATCAAGTCCTGAACGTGGCCTTACTAATATTTCTATGCATCATTGAAAATGTAGCATAAGAAGAACAAAATAAATAAAACAGAAGGCCAGGAGTACTCAGTGACAAAAAAAATACTGACTTCCAAATGTTATTTCACCCAAAAGTTTATATGAAGGGGACAGGCTGAAAAGGACACACTAATCAAATAAAAGACCTTATGTAATCTGTAGAAATATCAGATTGTGCAGCAGCACCAGTTGAGTTCAGGGCATAGATTGATACCAAGGTATCCCCAGGGCCTGTTTGCATTTCCTAATACAGAAATTGATGTAGTAGAGAAATTTTTGGGGTTTATCCAACAATATTTTTTCATTTTTCCTTTTCTTCCTTTCCTCACTCCAATTTTAAAGAAAGGTATCTGGCTTTATTGATTATGATCACCTTGAGCCATTTCCATTCATGAACTGAAAAGAAAAACCCAGTAAGACGAGCTGATTGGTAAAATCCCTCTTGATTTGTTGTAAGATTTCTGGCTTTAAAATGAAATCATTTTTAAAAATATGTCACCTAACCAAATCATTCCATCCCCTATACAAATCACATGTAGATTTGTCCCACTAAAAACACTCTAAACATTTTGGGTTGTTTTATTATTCTGTAGTGAAACCGAATATTTGGTTTAAGCCTGTGCTTATTTTTAATGGCCTGTTTTAACTCCCATTGATCTGTTGTCATGTTTAATCAAGACAACAACAAAAAAAAGTGTAGCAAGTAGGGTAAGCTTCAAGTACTGCACATTTAATTACATCAAGGATTCGTTGGGGAGGAAGGGTATAAATTGACCTTTGTATCAGTTTTCATGAGCTTAGGTGTTCCTTTTAGACTCCCAGAATATCAGCCCTGAAAATTGGAAAATAAAGTGGTTCTGTGTTTGAATTAAACAAAAGGCCACCCTAAGGAACAGTCTGCAGAAGAACCACAGTAGCAAAAAGGTATTTTTAGGTTTTGCTAGTCCATCACTCACCAGCACAGCACCTCCCCATCCTGAACAAGGTGCACACAAACATCAGAGCTGTTTTTCACACAACTGAAAAGAAGAATGGCACAGCAGTGAGATGGATCCCACTGTGCACACACAGTGTGTGCACCTGGGTGGGCTCGAGAACGGGGCCACGGGAACCTCACTGGGAACACAAAGCCAAGGAAAAAGATGGGGAGAGAATTTTTACAAGGGATGGGGTGACAGGACAAGGGAAAACAGCTTCAAGTTCAGAATGTGTTTAGATGTGATATTGGGCAGGAATTGTTCCCTGGCAGGGTGGGCAGGGCTGGCACAGGGTGTCCAGAGCAGCTGTGGCTGCCCCTGGATCCCTGGCAGTGCCCAAGGCCAGGTTGGACATTGGGGCTGGAGCAGCCTGGGACAGTGGAAGGTGTCCCTGCCATGGCAGGGGTGGCACTGGATGATCTTTGAGATCCTTCCAACCCAAATGTAGTGGTTTTGGTGCAAATGTGCAAAACCAGCACACCAAACCATCCTATGACACCATGATACAGAAACTCGATGCCTTCGTTGCTCAGCTGATACAACAGGTTCAACAGGGGGTTTAAAATAGTCTTAAATTCTAAGTTCCTTCTTCTTAAGGGGACTGGAAATAACTTCTTTCTTCCATAATTCTTGAGATCTTTTTTTCTGTGCACTTCACTCACTAATAAAAAAAAATGCAATTGATCAGGTGGGAAAAGAGACAAGCAAATTATGCCACGCAGATCACAAGCACTAAACCAAGCTGAGCCTTTTAACTGTTGAAAGCATAATTAGCTTCTCTCTCTTAAAAATCCACAAAATATCAGATGAGTCCTAGAAATGCTTTGGGGATGGTGAGTCCCATTTTGTTTTTCCCAGCAGCCTATGCTCAGATGATGTCACGTGTCTCAATCTGCAATATTAAATTTGGAAAACAGATCTTACATGCAAGTATCTAAAAATGACCAGAAAGAAAATAGGCCAGATTTTCTAGGGAGGCCTGTGCAAGCAGAAACAGCTCTCTACATTATCTCTATTTGGTTGATATCTAAGTACAGTTTTGCAGTATACAATAGTATTGGTATTATTTGTAGATTAAATTTGGATTTAGCAAAACACAGGTAACACTCATGAAAAAAAAATAAGAGTGTATGGGGATTCCAGAATATTAATAAACCAGCAGATTCAGTGACTACATTCTGACCTTCTGAAAACCTTATGTCTGATAATTTTCATTAGAATGGTGAGATGATTCATTAAAATGTCAAGTACTAGAACAAGATAAGATAAATAAATATATGAAACAGCCCTAATCTCAGTTGGTTTGCTGTAGACCTCATTATTAAAGAGAAAACATATGTTTACAGTATATTTTTTATAAAGTATTTACAGTTACAGTATTTATTACAATTGCAAATGCATGTTTTAGTCCCATAAGGGGATGAAAATCTACTCAGACATCATAACTGTCTGCAGTAGAGACCAGAAACTTCCCTCTCAAGGAGCAGTCTGAGAGAAACCATTTAAGAGGAGAAAATACTCAGAAGCAGCACTGTTGTCAGGTCTACATGGAGTATCTGGGGCTGGTGTAAAGGAGAGGAATGGAAGGAAATAGGCAAAAATTCGATGAATGATGTGATTATTTATTGGAAGGACTAAGGCTGCAAACTCCACTGGGGACACTGCCCCCTCTGCCAGGGACATGCACCTCTGCCCATGCAAATCTGCAGCCACTGAGCCATTCTGCTACCATGAAAACAGCTGTAAAGTCTGCTTTGCAATGCCTGCACTGAATTACTGCCTAATTTCAGGGGCAGCTTTGCTGCAGGAAGGTCAGTCCCTGCTTGGCCATCACTCTCCATCTCACCAGTGACAAAGAGCACCAGGCATCACAGGCTGCCCAGGCTGGGCACCCTCAGCAACTCCAAGGTGTCTGAGAGGTGATGTGACACAAAACTCCATTTTCCTGCCTGAAGCAGGACTCAGCACACGGGGTTTGCCCACGCTGCTGAGGAACCCCGAGGTTGCTTTGTGGACCCTGTGAGCAGTGGTAACACAAACAGTGCTGGTTGAAAACCAGGCAAGAGCACTCCATGAGCGAGGCTTGTCGGGATGCACACAAAGAGCTGGCAGGAAAAGAGGGAGAAGTCAAGAGTTTTGAAGCACACTTTCAGTTCCTGGCTTTTGAAGGCCCAGTAAACATCATCCTAATGCAAATGCAGAATTACCTGCTTGATGCATTCCAGACTCCAGCTCAGATTCCTTTGTGATTTTACAATGTAGAGTCAACCTAAACTAACAATTTTCACACAAAAGCATTGTTACTTTGAAGAAATATCTAATGCTTGTAAGAGAGACACAATTGTTAAAAAAAAAACAAAAACCTTATTTTTAACAAATAGATCATTCTTAAAGGATGTGCATTGTCTACATGGAGCATGCACTTTAATTTATACACAGCTGACACTAAAATGCCTTGTTATTGTTGAATTCCCTTCCTGAGTACACATAAACACCCACTTCTTCCTGGTCTTAACATTTCACTGAAAAGAACTTCCTCACTCCTGCTTGGCATAATGAAGAGAAAAGGCTTTGAAACCAAATGAGGGGAAGAAAATAATAAGGCTACACACATTAGGCTTTTACTAACTTTAACAGCAGTTAGGCACAGAAATGATCTGCTCAGGGAGGGAACTGAGGGACTGTCATTAGACCTGTTAAGAATATGATCAGTGCAAAACTCAAGGGACTACCATAAGATGGAAGGTGGGGGGACAGAAAAATAAAGGGAGAAGGTAAAATTTAAAATAAAAGGGTAAAATAAAAACCCAGCACATGCTTCTTGGTCTAATTAAAAGACTGACCAAATGACCCAGGAGGTGGAGAACAGAATCCAGGCCCAGCACCTAAAATATAGAGGAGCAGTTTTATCAGGCTATAGGAAAGAAACAAAATAAAAAGCAAAAGCTAGTGTTTTTTAGAACATTGAAGCTCACCTGGTGTTAAAGACAAAAAGCAGCAGCTATTTTAGTGTTTCTAAATGCCCTTAATACATTTTCTAGTGCTTCATATTCTAGCAGTATGCTTCTCGTGCACTGTACTTCAAGTGACTCTACTCAAATAACAAGGTCTTTGAACTGACCTTGTGAAAGTCTTCCCTTGGAAATGCACAGAGAGAAATGAACTTTAAAGGTCAGCCTTAGAGGGGAGAGAAAAAAGATCTGGTTTCCAGGCTGCAGCTTGTATGTGCAGGTAAGGAAGGGGTGGCTGCTTTGCTTGCAAATGAGAACTGTAAGATGGAACCAGACTGATTTTCATTTCAGTTCAGAAAATCAAAACTAAAAAAATTCTAATAGACTGCTTCTCCCTTTGTCAGAAACAGACTTTCCTGGATATAACCTACTGGCAGTGCACTTTGTAGCCAAATCAGCCATTTGGAGGACACGAAGGCACCTCCTCTCTCAAGACCTGCATCCTGCCCTGCACAGCATCCCTTGAGGAGACACAGCACCGTGCCCAGCTATTCCACAGTCAGAAGGGATCATTCCCACAGGCCAGGAAAGGTTTGTAGAGCAAACACACAGCTTTTCTCCTGCTCTGAGCAAGGGGTACAGGTGCTTTTCCTTGCCTTTCCCAGCTGGGAGTGGGGTCACCACCCAGCACAGCGAGCGGGGAAAGGAGGGAATCCGTGGCTCTCCACAACTTCCCCATCCAGCACCACATCCGTCCTCCTCTCAAATGTCATTGGCCCAATTGAGGAGAAAAATAATTAGTTTCACTCTACTTCCTGCTAATTACAGAGTGTATAATCTGCCAAACGATGTACACGCTCGTGTTGGCTGTGGCCTGCTGCCTCCCCCTGCTATCGCAGGCAGAGAATGGCTTACCAGTGACAGCTGGCAAACCAGCCTCTGGGAATAAAACATTTTAGCACTTCATAAATTTCTAACAAGGTTTCAAATTGCTTCAGTTTCCCTCCTCTCAGCTCTGTCAGCCTAGCAAAGGAGTTGAGGGGGGGGGGATAGAAAGCAAGGAGGGGGGGAGGTGAACACTAATTAAATCCGCAGCAGAAAAGTACAACTTGTAAGATAGTTCATTATTTTTAATAAGCAGCAATTAGACCCCAACTCCGAGGGAACTTGGATGCTTCCTGGGATGTGCTGGCAGCAGGGAAAGCTGAAATACACCCTTCTGCCTCAAATTCTCAACGTAGGAACAAGTAAAGCACTTTAAAGTGCAGCTGCATGACATGATAAAACTTAATGGAAGGTGACACAAAATGCACTGAAAACTCGGAGAGAACATGCAGCATAGCTGGCATTAATGTTAAGGTTTCATATCACCATTCAGATAACAAATGGTTTCCAAATTCCCCCATGAAGCTGCCATCAGGATAAAAAGCTGTCTTATCATTATTACTATTGATTAGACAACATACCACATTACACTGAATCTGACATCCTGACCACAGGAATGTGCCTAGAATAAAAATAATAGGATGCAAACAGCTATTGATCATATTTATAGCAGGCTCTCTCACAGGTGTGAGTCAGTAGCTCTCCACTCAGTACGAACAGACAAAATACAGGGACTGATTTAGAGGCCAAATGTCCCAGAAAAATCAAATATTTGTGCCTTTGACATTACAGAAGTGTTGTAAAACATGGAGATTTTACATAGGATTATAGGAAAGGGTTAAGTAGAAATAGGTACCTGGTGAAAACAGAATAAATGTGTTTAATAAGAAATAAACAGCACAATAGAATAATAGTATCATGTTGTTTGAGCTACACTTTTGCCAAAGGTGACCCTTATTTTGCCTTCATTTTACTAGTAATTGAAACAAAAAGCAGTAACTGAACAGATTTATTGGTTTTCATTATATTTAGTTCTGAAAGGTGAGAATGGTGCTAGTTTCAACTTGTCAAATAATAAAAAGCAAAGAAGAGGCAGAAAGGTACCAAATCTGGGCTATGTCACACCCGAGAGTCCTTCAGTATAGTGCAAAATCCTTCAGGAGGGAATTAAGACCAAAAAAAAAATAAGATACCCAAAACAAATGCACAGCAGAGCAGGTGCTTTTATATTGCAGAAAGAAGAAAGAATTTGCCATCAGGATCACAGTTTGCTGTGTCCTCTTTCCACGAGAATCTCTAACCACAGATATATTCCAGATAAAGATATTCACCTGGAAACAGGTTTGCTTTAAAGTCCGAGCTGAATGTCTACAGAAAAAGGCTGTCAAATACTCGGGCATTTTCATTTGAGAAGGCTGAGGCACTGAGTGCCTTATTTATCTCAGGATTTAATGGCAAGATCAGCCTTAGGAATCCCAAACTCTTTCCCCAGAGACCGAGGAGAAAGGCTGGAGACCTTGGTGGAAGAGGATGAGTCCAGGGAATACATAAATGAACAAGACTTACATAAATCCACGGGCCCTGGTGAAGTGTTTAATGTTTCTTCTGTAAATGAAATTCACCTCCCATTTCTTAACTCAGAAGTTCACCCACAAAAAGTAATCAAATTTTGCTTCCTCATGTCCAACATTTAATTTATTGTGTTGTAAAGAATTCAAAATTCTCCTGTTTTCATTCTCTTGCTGCTTCATCAGGAGGCAGGAGCCAAATTCAGCTCAGAGGAGACAGGGAAGAAGGGTGAAAGAAGAAGAAGAAAGGGAAGGAAAGAAGAGGAAAAATGAGCTGGAGAGAAGTGAAAAGGAAAGCAAGGCAAGAGAAGAGCTGATGAAGATGCATACAGCATTTCTATCACAACTTAATTCTAAAAGATATCAGAATTCCAGGCTCAGGCCAACAGAACAAAATCCAGAATCTTTATTTCACTGTTATTTCTCAAGCACAAACCTAAATGTTTCCAAAAAACAAAACCAAGACCACCCCCAAGCCCATCCTCAATGCTTTGCTGTGAAAATGAGTGGCAAAGGTATTTTAAACCAATTTTTGTTCATCTTACCCAAGTGACTGCTCAAGCAATAATTCTGGAGACATCCAGTGCTGCTGTGATGGAGACCTGGCTTCTGCTCCATATGTTTGCAGCCACGGAATTCCAAGCAAAGGAAGTGCCACTTGTTTCAGCCAGCACCAAAAGTTCCAGTCAGCAACATTCAAGCAAGAAATAAAATATATTTAAAACAAATAAATTAATCTTAGCGGGGAAAGAAGTGTAAAAGTGTGTTCAGGAAGCTTGAAGCAGCTCAGGAAATAAATCTTTTGTGTTATTTAACAAAAGGCAATAACAACTTTTGAAATGACCTCTTCTTCCCCTCAAATGAGGGTGTAAAGGAAAAATGTTATTTTTCTCTGAAGAGGAAAAAAAAGAAATCATACAGAACAATTTTATTCTGACTAGGAAAAAAAACCCTAAGTTTTGTATTAAAGATGGCACAATGGAGCCTGCTAGTTTTATTCTGAAAGCACATGTAAGAATTCACCTGCACTAAATTTCACTGCACTTTTACAATTGGTGGTATAAAAAATTTTGCAACTTCATTGAATATGCTGTTGAATTAGAATTTCATCAAAATAGTTTTCCTCATTAAAAACAAAGTTTTGACTTATTACACCAGGAGCAAGTCTCAGTAGAAAATACAATTAAGAGAGAGAAAAGTGGCAGTCTGTTGGCCAGGGAAGAAAAAAATGAAGATTTTAGGTTTGCTTTTATAAATATTGGAAAATAAGAAATTTGTCCCCATCTGGGATGCCCTCGGCCAGGGACTGGGTCTGGTTTTGCAGATCCCATGGGGAAGCTGAAGGATCTCTGTGGGCAGAGTTACTTCCAGCTGCCCACACTGGAACCTCCCCAGGCACTCCTAAGTGGGTGTTACAGAGTAAGGAACCCTCACCCCACATCCCTGTGCTCCCCACGTGCCCCATTTTGGGGTCCTCTCACCTAATCTATAACATGTGCTGCCTCCTCTCCTTATTAAAGTGACCAGGTATGCAAATTTGTAATGTCTTTTATCAGCCTATAGACTTTTCCCTTTTAGAAACAATAAGTTTTTCTCTAGTTTTTCCTCTTACTGTTTAAAGCAACATCACTTTTTGCAAGTAAGAAGTCAGTGGAGCCATCACCAGCCAAAGTTCATCTTTACCTAAATTCTCCTACAGTGGGATACGGTCACAAAAAACCAATTTCTGGGTCAATCCAAAGCTTTTTTTTTTTATCCTGGAGAACATGCTGCTCCTAATCCCTGCTCTCATTGTAGCTAACAACAACACATCCATAGGCTTAAGTAACCTGCATTACATAATTGGAGGGACACTGTCCTGAAAACTTCCTGCAGCAGCACCGAGGACACACGGCCACTAAAAATGAGCAACACAAATCACCTCAGCCTCAGAGCAAATCAAACAGCAGGACAAACGTGTAATGGGCAATATTTTGTGCAGCATGGCTGGAACAAAAATATAATTGTGTCACCCTCTTGCCTGATCCTCCCAGGAGAAGGCACAGTCTCCTCCAGAGCCAGCCTGAACACACAGGGGTGACCCGAGCCTGGCAGTGCTCCCACAGCAAGTCTGATTTCATCTTTGACAGGCAGCAGGCTGAGCAGATTAATGGGTCTGGCGAGGAGCTGCCTGCCTGCTGGTGCTGCCTGCATGTGAATCCTGGCCCCCAGGGCTGCCTCCCCCCCTCTCCACCCCTTTGTCCTCCTCTCCCAAATGGAGAATGGCTGGGCTGGCACTGGCACAATGCTCTGACCTGGCCAAAGGACATGTGGCACCTGAGCTGCCAGGAGAGTGACCTCAGGGTGCTGTCCCACCTCAGCTTCTGAGCCTCTAAATCGAATTTCTCACCAGATGTGGAAATAGCAGTGCAGGGATGCAAGGTGGATGATGCCAGCACCTGCTACAGGTGTCAGTCTGAGAGCAGCTACTGCAGCCATGCAAAGGACACAAAGATTTAAGGTGTCTCATGCAGGTTTTATGTGGAAACCCCAGTTGCTTTGCTGGTTCTGGCTTTGCTCCACTTGTCCTACTCCCCACCCTGCCAGAAGTTCCTCTTCACTGCATAATGTTGTACTCCATCTGGTTTTTATTGCCCATAATAATCTTTTAATTCCTTGACCTTTCCTTAACCCAAATTTTCCAGATCCCAAATCTAATTTCTTACAAATCATTAGCTTAGAAAAATCAGAGTGCATCCCCATCAAGAATACTGACAGGTCTCACTGCCAGCTGTTAAAAGCCCAGCAATGCCTTCTTCAGCATGCATATTTAGGCAACAAGTTAACATTTGTAAAGAATCTTTCAAAGTTTTGCCAAACTATTAAAGAAAAAAACTAAACACACTCAAAAAATTATTTTCCTTGCATTGCTCACTAAGTGAAATGCAGTCTTTCATTTCATAACAGCATTGCCTAAAAGTTATAAAAAAAAATATGGAATGGAGCATATTTTAATTAGATTAAGTTTACATATGGAAAGCCCTTCCTGAGTGGTATATTTGCCTCATCACCTTGAATTTACACCTTCCAGGCTTTGGTTAAAGGATAAGGAGCAAGAATGTTTAAGCCCAGGTGAGCCATTTGTGGCCTCCATAAATCTGCATACCCAGGGCTTTCACCACACCATCAAATATTAATAAGTGCTCTTAGGTGGTTCCAAGTGCAAAGACAACAATTTAAAAGTGTAAAGCCACTGAAAGATCTTAATTTAAAAACCTTTCATTCCAAATCTTCTATTCCACATGAAATCTTGTGGCTGGGAGGCATTTGGGATTGAAATACTGCACAGCTAAAGCAGAGAACTGGACAAACTTTAAAATAAGTGTTTTATCCATGCCTTCAAACTCCACAGGCAATCCCAATAAAGTCCAGACCCATGGATGAACATGGCAGATGTGGAGTGACAGAAATGTGATTACCACTGAAAAGGATATGTATGTAGGTCAACCAGGATATCAGATACCACCATAAATACTCATAAAGATAAAAAACCCCATCTGCTCCCAATTCCATTTACATAGAGATGTTAGAAGAGATGTTAGATACCTGGCTGTGATTTACAGAATATTATTACACCATTATGCTGCTGTATTATCAAGGTGAGATAAGCGTTTCATTATGATATAATGAGCATATGTTATGCCTAATACCTTAATAGAGAGTTTCATTGACCTTCCAATGTCAAAATTAACAGCAAAATTAATCAAAAATTCTGCTTCAGTTCAATGCAGGTTGTGGATAAAAATTGCTGGAACTAAAAGCACCAGAAGAAAAATATCCAACAGTGACTTGTCTTAAAAGAATATTACAACTTTTAATATTCATTTAAGTAGGATTTCGACTTTTTTCTTTTCCCTGATGTTAATGCTCAGTGCTAACAATATTTTAGGGTACTGCATTTTACTCTGATGAATACATACATTAAGGAGTGATTTTAAAGGAGATATTAACATAACATTTACTGCTATTTTAAAAGTGAAGTGGTGACATGGAAGAGCAGGAGAAGGATGAGAGCACGTTTCCAAGGTGTAAAATGATCTTAGCAGGACAGCTTTGGAGCGATAATTTTATGACATAATTTTAAGACATCATTTTTCATCTTCAGGAGTATTTCCACAGACTCCTGCAGCATCTGTGCCCTTTAGGGGATGCAAGGAGAAGGCAGAGAGGCTGCTGCTGGTTCTCTCAGTGTACAAAAATGGTCATATCAGGGAGAGTGCAACTACAGAACAGCAGACAGCTGATAAGGGGACTAAGGAAGATGTAAAAGTGGGAATATTTTAGGGTAAAAAAATCAGCCACTACCTTAACACGCACTGATGAACTGCTTATGTGATTAGAGTGTCAGCTAATACAGTGATACAGGCAGATTTTCCACCCTATTTCCTGAGGTTATATACTCATTCCTGCACCAAAAAGGTGAGCCCCAGTGCCAGGGGAGGCACTGGAATCCTTACAAGTGCACTGACACTTCTCTTTCCCAGCCACAACAGTGTAGCTACATCCTACTGCTGAATGAAATGAGTGTTTTCCCTTGCATCTTGAAACTGCTGATTTAAAAGGGATTGTTACACACACAAAAGAGTTGATTCTTCCAAAAGGTGTGATTGATAGAAAGTAGAGGAGAGCAGTGTTTTACCAAAGAATTTTCATGTATATTTCAATATCAAATTTAACGAAATTAAATTAAGTGTCAAAAGGTGCCAGGCAAATCCCACAAGGAGCTCAAATAAAATGCTCAATGATTCATTTTTTTTTACTCTGTGAGACTCTTTGGAAGAAAATGCATCTAATTTTGTTCAATTATGTTTGTATCTGATTTCTAATGCACAGAAGTTAATGGAAAGATATAAATACTGTCCTCCTCCAAGCATAATTATATCAGAGAGGTGCACACTGAGGGAGTAGGAGAAATGTTTAAGTTGAAGCATAACCCTGGCAGAAGAAGAAAGCTGGCTGTGAAAATATTTAGGGTGGGAAATTAGAAGGCTGGTTTAAAAGCAAAACAAATCAAGTTGTCTCCATAAAACTAAGAGGTCATCTTACCTCTCCATAGACAGAATTTGGTTTTGAGAAAAAAACAACCCTCAAAAACATAATGGGGGTGGAAGTTATGGCAGTGATTGGGAGCTTGAGTGTAGACTTTAGCAAAACCTCCAATGCCACCAGGCAATCAAGATTGCCTTTAAATGATGCTTGAACTACACTGAACAGATAAGGTGAGAAAATAAAAAGGCAAAATGTAATTTTTAGCAATTTTTTCCAAACTGCTGGAATTTTCACATCTATTTATTCCTATTCCTATCTACAGTTCCCCAGCTGCCCAAATCTTCTTCTATTCTTATTTAAGCCATTACATTTAATGTTTTTTTTTTAATAGAAAATATCTTGTCCTGGACTATTTGGCCTGTACACTCTCCTAAGAATCTTTTTTTTTCTTTTTCTTTTTCCTCCATCTTTCACAAGACAATTTTCTGATTTCTGTCCTAATCTGTCATTGTATCCCAGTATAACCAGCACCATTGCTTCTCTTTAAGGCTGTTGGAAGATTCCCCTGTGAAATTTAGCAAGATCACAGTGCTCCTTGCTAATAGCAACATTTCAACACAGAGATGCAAATCACGTGTTCCCACCACATTTTGAACATATTCCACTTGGAGCTTTTCCATATTAGGACTACTTGACTAGATTTGCAAGAATGATGAGCTTTAGTTTGTATAAATCACCAGCTGAAGCTCATTTTCAAATAGAGCTAATCAGGAATTATTACTGAACCCAAAAGTGAAGAGGCCAGCTCTGTAACCACGGTGCTCACTAGGGTTGCAAACGAACCCATCAAAGTTCAACTACTTGATTTTATATGTTCTTCAATGAAGAATTCTTTTTCCTTATTTTACTTCATTAAAAAAAAAAATTAAAGGAAGTTTTAGAGGGCAAAATTATTCCCCAGCCACTTTATCACGTAATAAAACCACAATCACAGTGCAGCCTGTTGGCACAGGGACCCTTGAACAGAAGGGCTGGGGTGGTGCTACCTCTCAAGAGGAGCTTCTGCAGCTTTTCATGCACGAGCCAGGAGCAGGGGCTAAGACAACTGTCAGGGAACAGAAAAGCAGCTGTTGAACTGCATAAATCATGGGATTATTTAGGCTGGAAAAGCCCTCCCAGCCCATGCAGTCCCAGCTGTGCCCCATGGCCACCTTGTCACCCTGAGTGCCACCTCCAGGTGCCACCTCCAGGGATGGGCACTCCAAAGCTCCCTGGGCAGCCCCTGCCAAGGCCTGAGCTCCCTTTCCATGGGGAAATTCCTGCTGCTGTCCAAGCTGAGCCTGCCCTGGCCCAGCCTGAGGCCGTTCCCTCTCCTCCTGTCCCTGTTCCCTGGAGCAGAGCCCGACCCCCCCTCCCTGCCCCTCCTGCCAGGGACTTGTGCAGAGCCACAAGGTCCCCCCTGAGCCTCCTTTTCTCCAGCCTCAGCCCCTTTCCCAGCTCCCTCAGCCCCTCCTGGGGCTCCAGCCCCTTCCCAGCTCCCTTCCCTGCCCTGGACACCTCCAGCCCCTCCAGGGCTCTCCTGCAGGAGCCACAACTGGACACAGCCCTCGAGGGTCTCTCAGTGCCAGCACAGAGGGACAATCCCTACCCTGGTCACACCATTGCACAGGTAATTACCACAAGTGACATGTGCATTATTAGCCTCAAAACAAAATATCTATGTCATTAACACACGATCCATGAGTCTGTAATACAGCCTTGGAAAAATATTAAAATCTCAAACTCCATATATACCCTTGGAATTAAAAGCCTTGACTGATTGGGTACGAATGTAAAGAACCCTAAGCACAAAGAGCTTTTTCTTTAGCACTTCTCCTCTACTATACCTTTAGCCTCAATTTAATTCTAAAACCTTGTTTTCCCCCCATCATCCTCTCTCTGATTCTTTTATTAGGCTAAAAATTGAGCTTTCCAGATCTGCATGTTAAATGTACTTTGAGTGAGGAAAGAGGAAAAAAAAATCCCAATGCTTTTCCATCAAATGCTTCATCAGAAATGCATACTCACAAGCTCTTCTCAGGAAATTCAGAACAGAAGAAGGTGGAAGAGGCTTATCAAATCATTAAATATAGATGTGCACAGTTGACCTGTTGGGCATCAGGACTTCCACATATCATGAAGAGAAAATAGAAAAATGGAATTCAAATGGAAAGTGGAATATTTAAATTTTTTGCACGAAGCCTTTGGTTTCTAAGAGTTACAGCAAAATAACCATAAAATTATTTTAATAGCAATGAAGCTCCTCAGTACTCAAAAAGGTCTGTGTTTTAGGGTCATAAAGGACAGAACCAATGGCTGAGGAATTTGCTTTTGCTGATATAAAACCCCAGCAGTAGAAAAACTAACACCAATTACTCTGGTGTTAAAATTGTCCCTCAATGACATGTCTGCATGCTCAATACTCACTGCCCTGAAAACAGCCAAACACGTAATTTCATCTTGCTTTCCTAGGTATCAAAGTTATCAAAAAAATCACAAAATGGGCTTGAAAGGGACCTTAAAGATCATAAAGTTCCAATGCCAGGGGCAGAGGCATCTTCCACTGTGCCAGGCTGCTCAAAGCTCCAGGCATCCTGGACTTGGACACTTCCAGGGATGGGGCAGCCACCGCTTCCTTGGGCAACCAGGGCCTCATCAACCTCAAGAATTTTTTTCCTAATATCCCATCTAACCCTACGCTCTGGCAGAGTGAAGCCATTCCCCCTTGTCCTTGGAAATTGTGTCTCTCTCTCTTCATCTTTCTTGTTGTCTCCATCAGGCACTGGAAGGCCACAATTCAGTCACCCCAAAGCTTCTCCTCTCCAGGCTGAACAATATCCCTGATACCAGGGATTTCCCCAGGTGTGGGACACATATTGAGAAAGTAAGAAATTTACAGCCTGAAGAATATTCCAGGCTGGAGCTTTTCAGCTCTGTTCCCAGCTGATAAGCTGGCCCAGCTCAAGGCTAGGGAGAATTTTTCCCAAGGTAATAATTTGGTCAAAATAAAAAGGAATTAATAACAAAATAGAACACCTGTTGTGGTGTGTGACCAGGCCCTGAGAATGAAGTGTCCTCTCTCTGAACCAATCACCTTTTCTCTACTCTTGGAGTTGCAGTCATGCTATAAAACCAAGTGTGTTTCTGAACAAACTTGTCTCTTTCTTCCTGTCCTGAAAGACGACCATGTAGCTGTGCATCTTATTTCCACCACACTTAAAGGGTTAAAACCCCTTTCCACGGCTACACCCAGCCTTGGAGCAGAATCAGCTCTTGGCCTGATGGCCTGAGAGGCTGACCTGGAGCAGAGGCTGGACAGTGTTAAAGGAATAAAGCAGGGATTTATTAAAAAGCCTTCAAAGGATTCACCTTGGGCAGTGCAAGAGCCTGGCCATGGCTACACCCAAGATGGACCCTGAGCCAGGAGTTTTCACACTTTTATAAGTTTTGGTCCATTTCCATATTGGGGTCATTGTCTAGTTCCAGCTCCAGGTTCTGCAGTCCCATCCTCCCAGATTCTCTCCTCAGTTCTCTGCTGTTTGCACTTTTTGGGGCTGAAGCTGCAGCGTGTCCTTGGTTCTGGGGCTGGAAAAGGATTGTTCTGTGTGCCTGAGCTGGGAGGAGAACTTGCTGACACTCTATATGAAGTTCAGAGTTACATACTAATGCAGTGCAGAATCTGGCAAATATGAAAGCTAAAACTTAAGGCAATTGGCCTAATCAAATCTCATCATTTCCTTACACCTTCCTGTTCAATAACAGTCAGCAGATGCTGCTCTGATTCCATCTCTGCTGATTTTAGTCTCCTCCTGACATTTTCCCAGTCAAGTTCTAATAAAAATCCCCATTTCACGCCACATCCAATGTGTTTCCCTTGCAGCCATCCGCAGATGTAAGCATATATGTACTTTGCATATACAATTTTGAACAGGAAAATTGCATAGCAGAAACTGAAACAAAACAGGAGACTATTAACTGGAAGCAAAAGCAGTAATTTGAAGCAATTAGGACATATTTTGTGCTTCAGATGAGAGCCATCAGCATACAGCTACTATATATACACATCTTTAAACTTGAGGAAAACACAGAGACATAAAGACACAGAACTATAGAGAAATAAATGTAGCCCTAAATGTAGAACCCTTGAAATTATTAGAACCAAGACATAGGAGTAGAGGGAGTGAAGAATCATCATCAGGAATATCAGGATCATTAATTATTTTTTATACTTATAGACCACAAATATAATTTTCAAGGCTGAAGATCTTTCAGTAGAGCAGAGCGAGCTTGAGAATGTTTGGGGCAATATTTGAGGTGGTGTCCCTGAGTAGAGAGGAAAAGAACCTGCTAATTCCATGTGTTCCCTGTTCCCACTCCATTCATCACGGCTGAGTCCAACATAAATAGTTTCACAAGGTCAAAAATAAATGTGAAAACCCATTATCAGTAATACCAAGGAGCCAGTTAGGGCCAGAGGAGAGGAATGAATCATCTTTCGTTACTCTTGAGGAAATGGGATATTATAATTAATGGGGAGAAACTGCATCCATTTCATGCATATAACATGAATTCTAAGGGAACCAAGACATTTTTGACAAATTGGACATTGCACACAACATACTTATTAATTCATAAATTAAAAATATATTCTGTTACCCTATCAAAGGAAATTTTGCTTGTTTCTGTCTCTCTCAGCAATCTTTTTCCTTTTTCTTTTTTATCTCCCAAGTTGCCAAGAGAAAAGAAAAAAGAAAGCTCACATTTTTGAAAGAAAATCATAAAGATCATAAAGGAGTTCACATCCATCTTGAACCATCATGCTTCTCTGCATTTTAGATTGAGTTGAAGTTTCTAATTGAAATGATTTTTTCATGAGTTAAACTATAAAGGAGAAATAAGTGATACATTTAAATTATTTATCCATTTTATTTATAATTAATTAGGTTTTTCTCTGTGCACAGCCGGGCTATACCAGAGCGTTTGATTTTTAAAAACTCCTCTATCATCAGGCAACAATGGATGACTGCTTTTCTCATGTCACTTTTGTTTTAGTTTGCTCCAGAGGTTCAGACAACTCCCGTTCACTCCTTGGTTGGTTTTAATGCATTAACCCTCTCAAGACACAAAGGACAGCAAGGACCTTTCTAGGGAGAGGTGCTGGGCAAAGCTGTGCCCAGACCACACCTGTACGAGCTGCTGGAGGTGTAAAGGTGAGGAGGGAAAGGTTGGGATCAATCCCAGTTAAACCCAGGTCTTTCTTCCTCATTTCCACTGAAGGACAAGAGGAAAAATTTGTAGCTGAGTGAACAGCCACCAAGGGTACTTCTGGTTTTGAGCAAGGCAAGCAATTTCTTTCCTTCACCTAAAAAAGAAGAGGGGAAACTGCTTACAAGAAGCATGGGAGGCAAGAAATTCTGAAGGAAAATAGAAATAAGATGTTCCATGCCATTCTTCTCCCACTGCTGCAGGGATGGCTCCATCCCACTCTGCACACAATGGGGGAAGCAGCAGAACTGGGCACAGATGGACCAGGGCAGGCAGCACTGGGAGCTGCTCCTCACCCCTGCCTGCACCAAACCACCCTCACCACAGCCTAAAGCACCACAATTTTTATTCTACCATGTTTATCCCAGCTGGAAATAATTAGGGAGAAAGGTTGGGGTTTTGTTTTGCACACTGGTGTTGAGTGAATAAGTGTCAGGAAGGAGAGTGTAAGCCCTCTCAGAGTCTTGTCTTGAAAAATAAAAAATGTTAAAAAAAAAAATATCAGGATTTCAAAGTTTCCTTTTGTCTCTGGTTAAAATGATAAGCTTTAAAATGATTAGCTTTAAAATCTGAAGTAGAAAAGAAAAGATTTAAGATTTCTTCCCTGGTCTCAAGAGTCAGAAACATCCCTCTTCTTAAGCAAAGGCTGACAGGCATATGCCATCACAGGGCTCCACACACGGGTGGGCCTTTTCAAGGAAAAGAAAAAGTATTTTGCTGTGCAATAAAATCCAAGGCAACTTAAAAGGATTTGTTGGGGTTTTTTTCTGAGACAAAAGGTGCTGCACTTATAAGACAAAGTAAATGTTAAAAAAACCCCTTAAGACTGGATAATTTTCACAAATGTATTATTTTTAACAAAGGGTTTAAGAAATTGCTAAAGCTCACTTTCTCCCAAGGAACCTGGTGACAGTGCAACAAAAGCTGCATTTCTCCTGTATAAATCACAAAACTCAGAATGAGAGGCCTCAAGAAAGCACAAAACTCTGCAAAGGCAGTCAGAGCTCAGCATGCAGTAACACCCCAGCTCTAACAGACATTTTATATTTTCTAACACTTACAATACCCTGCCTCAATTTTGCATTTGACTAAGAAACAACTGGACTTTAAAAGAAGAAAAATGGAAAGCTGTACTGAAATCTGCACCACTGAATTGCCGTGAGGAAAGGGAGAGGAGCACGGAGCTGCTTCATCCCAAATCTGAGTCGATGGGGGAAGTGGCAGCATCCCTGTGCATGCCCAGCTTGAGGAAGGCTGGGGGTTCCTTCACAGCCCCACAGAGCACACGGGGCTCTGGAGCAAAGAGCTTTATGTGGAAAACAGGAAAAACAGGGTTCAGTCTGTGCTGGATCCCAGAAACCTGGGACTTTTGAACTCTCTGTGCTTTCTGGCAATCACCCCCTGGAGAACACTGCTTTTGACCTGAGCCCTTGGAGAAGGCTTCCAAATTTGAGTGATGGAATTAAAATCACTGGTGTGGAGTTAAATAGAAGTGTGTGCTTTCACATGGTGAAGGGTTTTAAATTTGAGGTTTTTATAGTACAGTAATAGGTATGGGACAAGATGGAAGATTTTGGGTGGTGTCTTTTTCTTCTTCATGATTTCAGGTAGTAGTTTTTGGTTGGACAGTCAGTGCTGCACTGTGAGTCATGGTAATTTATTTATTGGGTTAAAAGTTTAAATTATCTATTAGACTGTTTAGCTTTAAGAGACCTTGTAGCAGCTGTGTTCAGCTCCATTTTGCTCTCACTTCTAACTGGTAGCTGGAAGTGTTGCTGAACTTTCTCTACTTTAGATAAGATTTAATAAACAACCAAGCCTGAACACAAGAAAATCAGTTTCCTTTGTGTAATTTTAATCCTGGCTCTGAGTGAAGGCAGAAGAGACTGAGACAAATCACTAATTAAGTGGTGCAAAACACCTCCACAAGTTTTTGTGGCCCAGCAAACCCAGGGGGACCCTGGCAGTGCCAACCCAGCAAACAGCCACGACAACCTGAGAGTTCCCTGAGCCACCCCTCTGACCCTTCCGACCATTCTGTCCCATGAAAAACTTGTTCCTTTGCACACAGACTTTGTGCACTGGCTCTGTGAGACCACAGATCACCAGTCCTCATCCCTGCCATGTCTGAGATGGAATTATTCAGGGAGGAAAAATCTTCTAAGCTCGCTGGGTCTGAGCACTAACCTTATTAGTGGTTATCTGTTGGAGTGTGCCAGGCTTTGCACCACTAATTAGTGCTTTGTCTCAGTCTTACCTGTTTCTGTTCAGAGCCAGGATTATTAGAAAGGCTATCGAGACAGTTTCTCATGTTTGGACTTGGAAGTTTATTATATCTTATCAAAATTTACAGAAAGCATAGCAGCACTTCTAGCTGCTTGCTAGAAGTAGGAAAAATGGCCCCAAGCTGAGCCTGTTTCAAGGCCTTTTAAAGCTAAACAGGCCAATAAAAGTTTAACACCTATATTATTTTTTCTTTTGATCCAATAATAGATTCCCATGACCCCTAGAGTGACTTTAGACTGACCAATCTAAAGATAACTGCCTAAGTTCCATGAAGAAGCAGAAAGAGATGAACAAGAAAAGACACCACCCAGAATTCTCCATCTTGTCCCCTAACTACCACTATACATAAAAACCTCAAATTTAAAACCCATCACCCAGTGTAAACACACACATCTAACCCACTGCACATTTGTGATTTCTAACTCATTATTCATATTTACAAGTCTTCTCCAAGGTTTCAGGTCCAGTGCAATGTTTTCCAGGGGGTCTGTGCCCGGAAGCACAGAAAGCTTAAAAACTCCAGTTTCCTGAGATCCAGCAGTTATCTTCTTTTTTCCCCTGCCTTCAGTCAGAGTCAGTATGGAAGCACGAGAGACAGGAGTTTCGTGTTCAGACTCAGTTGTTTATTAATTCTTATCTAAAGTACAGTGAGTTCTACAGCTAACAAGCTGAAAATGACAAAATGGAGCTACAAGGTCTATTAAAGCCTAATTATCCAATTAAAAACTAACATTTATATTATTTATACTTTTGACCCAATGACCAAACACCTGTGACCTGCAGTGCAGTACTTTCTATCCAACCAAAAAATAGTACCTGAAACCAAGAAGAAGAAGGAACAAGAAGGAAGAAAGAGACAACCCCCAAGAACCTCCATCTTGTCCCATAGCTATTACTGTATTCTAAAACCCCTTGAATTCCAAATCCTTCACCATGTGATATTACACAATTCTAACTACACACCAGTGATTCCAACTCCATCACTCTATTTTGGAAGCCTTCTCCAGGGCCTCAAGTCAAAAGCAGTGTTCTTTCAGGGGTCAGAGCCAGAAAGCAAAGAGTTCAAAACTCCCAGGCTTCAGGGTTCCAACATAACCTGACCAGCATGGCACTTAGCTGTGCCTGGAAGGGCCACTTCTACATGGGTTTTAAAATCAGAGAATCACAGAATGGTTTGGGTTAGAAAGGACCTCAAAGATCATCTCATCCCACCACTGTCCCAGGGTGCTCAGAGCTCCATCCAACGTGGCTTTGCACACTTCAGGGATCCAGGGGCAGCCACAGCTGACCACCCTCACATGGAAGGATTTACTAAAAATACCTCTTTGTGCAAGACCTCCATGGTCCCAGGAGCTGAATTAAGAGGAATTCCCATCAAAACCTCCTGCAGCTGCCTCCCTGCTCCTCAGCACAGCCACACTCAGCAGCACACCAGGGCTCCCACAGATGCTCTCCATGGGAGCTCTCAGCTCACCAGCACCAGGGATTGCTGGATCCTCCTGAGGTTTGCAGCCCTGACTGCTGCTGCTCACAAAGCCTCACTGCACTCTTGTCTCACACAGAAAACAATCAAATTAAAAAAAAAAAAATTTACAAATCTCACCCCTCCCCAAAACACAGAGAGGGAGAAAGCTCAGTACACACCTACCATCATCACCTTAACACATCCTGTGGGTAGAGTGAATCAGTCAGGATGCTAAAGGTCAGCAGCCTAAACAAATATAAATTGAAGGACAATTAAAACAGATCTCTTCACTTTGAGGGGCCCATCTTTCCTCTACAGTGTCTGTTTTACTGGCACATCCAGCTCAGAAAATATGAGCAGCTCTGTGAGACACAACTAAATGTGAACCCAAGGTGAGTAATACACCATCCTGCCATAGGATTCTTGCATTCTTGAAATGCAAGAACAATTCAATTCTCCCTAAAAATAAATATGGTTTTCAGCCCTTCTATGAAAAAGTGCTGTATTGCACTGTTTATTTCTAATAAGAAAGTTATATAGGATTGCACGTGGTTCTTCCTCCCCTTAGGGGGGCTCTATTTCACCTTTTGATTTAATCTTGTTTGATGTTTCCCCCACCATTTTAGAAATGTTTTCAAAGCAGACAATCTCCTATTGAATCTCCCTCTTAAAATAAAGGCTTATTATGGTTGATGATTTATGTAAGCCAAGAATAGTTTTACAAGTCCTCATGCAAATAAGACTTGAAGCAAAAAACCCCACAGGGATTCCCATGCCCTCAGGTACTACAATGTTTTAATTCGGCTGGTTACACAAACCCTACCTTTCCAAAAACCATTTTTGTTTTTCTTTGTCAGAAGCACACACTTTCTTGTTGCCTGGCCTAAGGGCTTCTTTTGTTAGTTTGTTTAGTTAAAAAGCTGTGGGTTTGGCAGCCTGCCTGGTGATGCTGCACAGCACTGTGGGGATTTCAAGGGCTCTCCTATCACTTGCAGGTATTTTTGTTGTCACAGATTTAAGGTTTGACTCAACCCCATGTTCTACCAACAGCTGCAGGAGCCACCCTCAGACATTGAGCAGGACCCCAAGGTGGGGGAGACGATTTTTTCTTTTTCTCCCTACAGCAAATCCCTGGCAAGTAGTCCTGTATGGAGGATTGATGTTTCATATAAGTTAGTAGGTGATACAGCTGATCCTGTGGTTATAAAGGGACATCTCAAGGTGAGGGGCCATTCGTGACAGAAATAAAAATACAAAAATTTTAAAAGAAAATAATTAAAAGAAAAGAAAAAGGAAAATTTAAAAAAAAAAAAAAAGGCAAAATTAAAAAAAAAAAAGAATGGAAAGCAAGGTGGAAGAAAGGAAAATAATAAGTTGTCTTGTGATCTCAGCTCCTGACTTCAACCCATACCACATTACACCCCTCAGCTTTTAAAAGCCACTTTCAAACACAAATAGCCTAAAATAACACTGTGCACCTGAGCAGTCACTTTGACCCCCCTGAAAAGCACCTTTCAAGGTCTGTCTTTGAAACTCAGCAAGCACCTGATCAAAAGGTGCATTAACTGCTGCAGCCAGACCATGTGGTGCCCAAAGCCAACCCTAGCCCAGTGAATTGCTGTTGCAATCCTGATGAATGATGAAACAGATAATAGCAATGACTAATAGAACAGTGTAAATAACACGAGAAAGAAGATTTTAATTTTTCACTCTGTTAAGCAAGATTTATTTCACCTACGGAGTTGACTTATTTTAAAAGACTTGGAGATGATGTTGTGGAATTGAATCACTGTGGCTGAATATTGGCCTCAGACCCTCACAGAGCAAATCTCCCAGTCAAAAAAAAATGAGAGAATTTAGAGGGAGCAGGGCAGGGGCTGAAGGCAACATCATTTTTGTCGGATGAGAAAGGCTTAATGGCACCATTAACTTTTTTTTTTATGGAAAAAGATTTGCAGAGTGTGGCCTGGTTCTACTAAGAAATCACCTGTAGGAAGGAAGGGGCAGCTCCCTCTCGCCTGTCAGGACACTTCCACCAGAGAAATTCAGAGGAAAACACCCCTTGTTGTTTATTTGATTGTTGGGGGGCTGCTCTGTTTATTCTAATTCAATCACACAGTTGAGCTGCAGTCCAAGCAGATACAGATGGGACCACAACTGGCAGGTTTGAATTCTTCTTATTGATTCTGAAGTGCTGAAAGAAAAAAAGATGTTTCATACCAGCTCAAAATCTGTGCTTTTAAGGAGGAGAGGAAAGTGTCAGGGGAAGAAGGGAAAAGACTCCACTCCTCCAGAAAAGCCTGGATCTCTCCAGATTCTTGCCCCCAAGTGTATCTAAAATACCACAGCACTCCAAACAGTCTTTTCCCTTACTTTTAATTAAGAGAATCCATTGTTTTAAAGTGCAGCAACACAGAATCACAGAATGTTTTGGGTTGGAAGGGACCTTAAAGATCATCCAGTCCCAGCCCCTCTCACTTCCACTCTCCCAGGTTGCTCAGGGCTCCATCCAAACTGGTCTCAAACACATTTTTAACACCAAAAGCAACTTCCCAGCTGTCCTCCTCTTGTAGGATGCACCCACAAAGTCATTCAAGCTGCAGCCTGGGTGAAGATAACAAATAAAGATGCAGAGCAGTGACTTTCTATCACACAGCAACAACTTCAGGTTGCTGAGAGTCACTCTCAGAAGGAATTAATTGGTAGCATTTCACAGGCTCAAAAAAAAAAAAAAATCACACATCCCTCATCCACCTCATCATCTGATGATGCTGCCTCTACAAATCAGGCAATCTGCATTAAAAACATTAAACTATTTAGATGTATAAAATGAAGCCTGTTTTTCCACTGATAAATACATTTAGCTCATCAACGTTAATGGGAGCTCGAGGCAACATAATTACAGAACACATATAATTTGAATTAGCTACTGTGAATCAAAAGTACAGTTTAGTTTTACCCTGTCTTCCTCTCTTCTCTGCAGCCATCCATATACACCTTTTTGCCACATTTTAAGACTGCAAAGCTCCAAAAATTTTTACTGGTATAAAGTTAAACATGCTTTCTTTTGTTTTTAAAGTATAAAAATATCAGCTAATTATACAGCATTTTTTTAAAGAATGTAAATACTTCAAATCCTCTTTAACTCCTTCAACACCAAGTCGTGTTCTCAGGTCTTATCCAAGTTCATGATGGAACTTTCCTAATTCTAAAAACTACTTTTTTTCCATTTTCACTGATACACAAACAAAATTTTCATCTTCTCTGCTTTTTATCTCACTCAGTATCCTCAAATTCCACATGAGTGTCCTCTAACTTCATCTTCAATGCCTTTTTTCTCTGGGGAAGAGGAAAGAGATCAAAAGAAAGGAAGTGCAAGGAAAGCAAGGAAGAAAAAAACTCTTTTGATAAAAAATAGAGCTCATGATAACTCTGTGTTCTAAAGAATAACATCAAGTTTTGTTGGAAATGTACATGTCCCCAAATTAAAACTTTAAGTATAATAACTGTCAGGTCTATTGTAGTTGTTTACAACATCTGACAAGGAACAAAAATTCCTAAGTAATAAATAAGAGACAGATTGCCCCACCCTTGGATCCAGAGCAGAGAACCTCAAGTCTCTCACATAAGTAAATAAAAAATGAGGATTAGCCTCTTCTTTTTTCTGTGGAAAAAACCATTCCATAGACATAGAAATTAGGAAATATCTTAGAAAATATCAGCTTCTCCTCCACTTTGTCACAGCATTTGTCTGCTTAATTAGGGCATCCAGCTATTTTACACTCTGAAAACCAGTTTTTTCCCCCCACTTTTATGTCCCCCTGTTAAAAATGTTTTGTTTAACTTGGCAGACTGGACATGACCAGGTGTGTTTGGCCAAGGCACACGGCCTGCACCCACCTTTTGATTCAAACAAACCACGGAGCTGGGCTTTTTCAGTGGCCACTGTGCTCACAAGACATTGCTACTGAATTAATGCTATTAAACACCCAAAGCCATTAACTGCACAGATGATTAGTGAGAAAAGGGGGTGAATCACTGTACCAGACAGTACAAAGGGATACCCAGCTTCTGTAAAGAGTTTATAAACCTCAATATATTCCACTGGCTTCAGCCTTGACAGACCACCAAGAGCAAGTCAACCATGAATTCTCTCATTGTCAAATTTAATAGAATCTCAGCAAAGGGAAAATCCTCATTCTGTGCTGCAAACATTCAAAGTCACAGCCTGCTGCTCGTTTCTTAATTATGTACAAACCTATTTAGCACTTCCACTCAGAATGCCATTTTTGTCTGACTGGAACTTTTAGGAAGTATTTTTAAAATGGAGGGAGAGAGTTCTCAGTCAGGAATTAATAGCAATTTGAGGCTTTATTTTACACAAGTCAAAGTTTCTAACTAAATAAAAAGGGGCATAAATTTTCCAAATTATTTCCTATTTTTTTTTCTTTGAAGGCAAGTTCTGAATATATTTGGTTAATTATAAAGAATCAGATTGAGTCTTTCTTCCCTCTTCACTTCTAGTCACACATTCCCATTCCCTGCTCAGTAGAGGCATATTCTGTAATAAAGACATTCATCATAATGGAATCAAGAATTCATTAGAATTTATTTTTTTACTACCTGGTAAAAAAAAAAAAAAAAAGTACACACAAAGAGCAAAATAAATCTAAGAAATATACAGAATAACCACAAGAAGTCTTACTCCATTTTTGCAATGGAAAAGGCTAATTGGCCACAATGAGAAAGTTTTAAGGGTTAAAAAAAGGAATGTGAGTCAAGGTTTGGCATTCAATATTTGACCACTACCTGCAGCTCTCTCTGTCACCAGCCTGAATATCAAATACAAATAATAGCTTAACATCCCTTGTTAAAATTCAGCCTGAATACTGTATTTTCTAGTAAACATTTCTACTAAATCTTCTAACAACAATACAGGTTACCCAGCACTAGAAACATGCTGTGCCTCATTATGCATTTTAACTTTCTTTTCTCTTTTGATGCACAGAGAAAAAAAAAAAATACCTTGTGCAGGCTTATGCTTATTTAGGTTTACTACACAAAACCACTGCATTTTTACAGAGCCATGATGCCATAAAATATTTATAAGGACAAACAAAACCAGCAGAGATCTTTACAAAACCATTTAACACCACCAGCTTTCTCCAATTCCTGCAGAAGGTGACTGAAAGAATCTTGTTGGTTCGGTAGGAGGGAGACCAAACTCACAAGGCAGATGTGCTGAACATGCTCAGATTGGAGTCAGCAGCACAACAACACAACCTCGTTGTGCTTTCTTCTCAAGAGATGCCTGAAAGCTTTGTCTAAACAGCAGGGGCACAGTGAAGAGGGAATGATCCAGCAAGAATTTCTTCATAATACCAAAATTCCCTTTGATTCAGCTGGCAGCACCTGAGAATAAGGATTTTAGTTTTGTGTGGGATACATTCAGTAAGCTCAGGCTTAGCAAAGTGTGTCAGAATGGAGCAACCCTGGGTAGAAATTGCTGAGAGGTGACAAACACCATTCCTGATAGAAGGGAGGGTGCAAGAGAATGCATCCTGGAGATGTCAGGTATTTACACTGAGAGCTGGAGAGGGACTTTCCACAAGGTCATGGAGTGACAGGATAAGAGGGAATGGCCTGGAGGTGAAGGAAGGCAAGGTTAGTTGGGATAATAGGAAAAAATTGTTCCCTGTGAGTATAGCAGGGCCCTGGCACAGGGTGCCCAGAGCAGCTGTGGCTGCCCCTGGATCCCTGGCAGTGCCCAAGGCCAGGTTGGACATTGGGACAGTGGGAGGTGTCCCTGCCCATGGCAGGGGTGGCACTGGATGATTTTTAAGGTCATTCCCAACCCAAACCATCCTGGGATTCTGAGCAGAGGCTTCTGCTCCCTGCCCTGGCAGTAGACAAGGGAACACATAAATAAATTTTCCTGCATCTTTACAGAAGATTGACCAGGCAAGGAGGCAACTGCTAGGGTTTTCCCAAATCTACACCAGAGCAGCAAGACCAAGGCACAACACCAAAGGTATTGTTACAATTTCATTGAATTTGGGTCCTATAGGGTAGGGGAAGATACACAATTAACATTCTGTAACCACAAAGCTGGAAAAACACAAGGGGGAGATAGTAAATGCAGGAAAAAAAAGAACAAATCAATTCATTTTACAACCTCCTGGCAAAACCCCCAAACCACAACGACGGGTTTTAACTTGGAGGCAGAAACTGGAGCCAGTGTGGAGGTGCAGAGCATGTATAGAGGTAGAAGAGATTGTTGTAGGGTTCTGTTTTTGTTTTCCCTCTTTAAAAAAGCAGGGTGCAACTACCAGGCAATTATTCTGGATATATGGATGGGGGGACACACAGATTTCAGACTTTCCTGATCAGCATCTCAGGAAACAAATGTAAATGCCAATTGTCTGTGGGTGACCACCAGTATCATCTTTAATATCCACAATGACATTGAAATTTCATTTCCCTAACCCTGAAATATGAAATATTGGATTCTACTTGCCTCCCGGGGAAGCACAGTATTTTTATTTTTCCTCCCTCTCTCAAATCCATTGCCTGCTGTGACTCCTTAAAAATCTATTCAGATTTTCTCTCTCCCTTAATTTTTACAGGATGCAGCCTATGCAAGCTCTATGACTATTTAAAAAATAGGTTTTATTAGAGAAATAAATGCACAATTCTTCCCTTTGTTCCTCTTGTACCTGTGAAGAACCTAAATATCAAACTGATTTCAAGGGAACAGGAAATATTTACTTGGTGGAGAGAGGCAAGATGAAAAAGCAGCTCTGGCACTGAATGTATTGTATCCCATCAGCTTTTCAATCAGCCTCACTACCAATTTATTTCTCAGTTATGTGCATGTCTGGGTGGGAAAAACAAGGTAAAGAAAGCAAGTTCTGAGCATCAGCAGTAATTTGCAGGTGGCTTCAAAGGAGGCAGGGTCAAACACTCCCATGTTTAAGACAGCAACACCCACATTCTACCATTTTTAGTTTTTAAAATATGAGGTTTTTACCCTGTTCCACAGGAGGACACCTTTGAAAAAAAGGTGACTTTCCCTTGATGACTACCTGTCAGCTAATTATTAGTGTGCTTCTAAGTGCCTCTAAGTTTGCCCATCTTCTCGTTTCCAAGTACTGCAATTCCTTGGAAACAGAATATGACATCACAGAAAGGTTTTGCAGAAGCTCTCCCTGGATGTCCATTTGTATTAGTTTCATCATCCATAACAAGTGTTTAAAAAGCAGAAAAACAACCATGATGCATAATGCATTGTGTCATGATGCATAATAATAATAATTAAAACCCCTCCCCCAGCTCCTGAGGTTTAAAAATCTTTCCAAGTAAGCATTTCAGCAGAAAGGCTTTGACAAAAATGCCATTTAGGGACTTTCACATTTACAGTCCTGCAATTTGTCATCATTTATATTAGCAAGAAGGTTTAAAATAAAAACAACAACAATGAAAGGAAGATAATATAATGCAATTTTGTACTTGATGAATCTCCTGTTGACTAAAAACCCCTATGCCTGGCAGTCAGAAAAGTTATTAACCTGCCAAATTACAGCTGGAATTGGCGTATTTTTTTCCCCCAGAATTCTTTAAGCAGAAGAATATAGAGTATCCCATATTCAAGTATTAGCAAAGGTTACTTGCCTCTGGAATATTGATTAGCACAACCCTTGTGGGAATTATTTCACTTTTCCAAAGCAAATTAAAGATCTGAAAAGCAATTCTCAACTTAACTTCAAATGCAGTTATTTAAAAATGGATGATTAACGCAATTACTGCCTGGCACAGAGAGCACAGCTTTCCAGAGGCAGCCAGCAGAATTCACAGCGAACGCTGAAATCAGATTACCTTGAAAGAGCTCCCTTGATCCAGGGAAGAAAAAATAAAATTGATACCTGGGAGCTTATTTCTCACCTGAATAACACATTTCTGCTTCTCAGCCACGGACTGCATTGCAGCTGGCTGTGTGTGCACTCCAGCTCAGGTTTTCTGTGTTTTCCACACTAAAATACACAGGGGGGATTGATTTATTTGCATCCCACGACTCGTTCTCCAATCACCCCCAAGGTTTCTGAAGTGCCTGCTGAACAGTGCAAACACTGCTTAAAATAAGCATTTCTGCAGGCTATTTTCTTTAGCAATGATTCACTCAACTGCAAATTAATTTGGTTTTCCTTTTGGACTTCCATGTAGGAACCAGCAGCATGGAGTGCACCTATCGTGTTCCTGAGCATGGGGTATTCTCATTTTCTGAGGAACCCATGAAAACCAAGGATTTTTCTGCCACTGCACCTGAAAACAGGTAACAAAGCAGGGATTTGAGCTCAGGTCTTCTATGCTAATGCTAAACCACATAACTCTGCTTTTCTGCCTCGTTCTGGAGCCATTAAGATCAACCACAGTTTCAAAACCCTGACAGAAATATTTCCACTGAAACTTTATATCAATTGCTGCTGAGTTTTAAAACACCAATACATCCTCTTGCTAAAATAAGGATTTGATA
The DNA here is from genome assembly GCF_052056855.1 of Sturnus vulgaris. Classification (NCBI taxonomy): domain Eukaryota; kingdom Metazoa; phylum Chordata; class Aves; order Passeriformes; family Sturnidae; genus Sturnus; species Sturnus vulgaris. Next base: position 115,317,360 of record NC_142244.1, on the reverse strand, counting down.
ACACCAGTAATACACATTTCAGAGGTAATTATTTTAGTCTTTTTTTTTTATTCCTATTTCAGGTTCTAAGAATGTGGCAGTTTTAAATCTTTAGCAGAGAGCATAAGTGATAATGAGCTGTAAATCCACAGAACTAAAATGTTGCTGGGAGCACTACTTATGACTTGTCAATCAGCATGTCTAAAAGTATAGCAGGAGTCGAGAAAGTGATGGGATTTTTCTTCCATTACATACATTAAACCCCAGACTATGAACATAAAATTGAAGATGTCTATATGCTTGAGGTTTTTTTTGATAGTTCTAGGAAAGGGTCATATAACAACATTTTTATTTATTGACCAATGTGATAGCTCAGTGATGACTTTTTCTTTCTTTTCTGAATAAAGAGAAGAGTAGGCTGGCAAATGTGAGCTGCTATTTAATCCTGTATTATGTAGTGTTTCATGTTCCAATAAATTTATTGATGAATTGGGAAGCTGTGTAAAGGCAAATGTAATTGTCAGCAAGATCCAAAAGCAATCAGTTACAATCAAGAACAAGTAAATCTTTGTTACGTGTACTAGAATATTTAGGAATTTCTGTAAGTGCATAAAATTAAGTGTCTTTATTAATGTTTATTGCTTAGGAAGGTCTCCAGAGGCTGGAATGCTGTTTCAATTTTATTCCCTGGGTTCTGGAGCACCACAACTCTGTCTGTGATGTGGAACAAACTGTGAATTGTCCATTTCAGACAGAAGGAATTTTGAGCTATGACAAGTCAGCAGTGAAAATTCAAATATAAAGAGGACTTGATAACATTTCCAACTGCAGTTACTGCTTAGTGGTGGGAAAAAAATTATAAAGAGAGGCCTTTTTCCAGAAGCACAATTGCATGTCCATCAGGTGTTAATATTTGCCACAGCCACCATCCAGAAAGGAGTCTCAATTTCTGTACTTAGAGTTCATCAGTTGTGATTCTAGCACTATTATCCTGGAATAATCCCAAAATATCATTTATACACAAAAAATTGCAGACTAGGTCACCACCAACTGCTGAGACCCAACACAAATAGAACAGCTCTGTTATTCCTGAAAGGCAAGGACAGAGAAAACAGGAATAAGAATCTTTTAGGGGGCAATTCCTCGTGTGGTTCAGGCCAAATTGTGCAGGGTTTGAGGGCTAATGTAGCCACTTTAAATCACGTATAATAAACTGGACAGGGTCTCATAAATGAGAGGATGAAAATGATCTGGGTACTCTGACAAGGAAAAATAATTCAAGATACACCTTTTCTATTCTTTTGCTTATTTCTCACTGTTGATGTGTCTTGTCCCTTGAGAACCTCAGTCCTGAAAGGTCTCCCGTATTTGCACATTTATGCCAGAGCACAACTAATTAAACACCATTTTGCCAGGACCTTCACATTTGTTAGAGCCTGTCAGGATCCAAAGCCATGCATGTTAATCGTTTTATAGAAGTACACGTGCTCGTTTTGAAATTGCATACCAAGCTTTGGTTTTTGAGGTTTTATAAAATTATTTGTCTATCATATTTTCTCAAAAAGTTTATTTGCTGAAGACATCAGTAAAACATAACTGGTCTCAAATACAAGATTGCTGGCTGATATAATTCAATCACTTCAATTCTCTTTTCTGTGGAAATCTCATTGATCTGATCTGTGATCTCTTCCTTTGCCAGAAAGCATTTTTGTGAATACTCTTTCTAAACATTCTCCCACATATACACCCCAAGCTGATGAAAGCACAGGCAGAACTTGAAAGGAATATTGACTTTGTAGAAGCACATTTATTATCATTAAGTCAGTGTTTCCAAGAGGGAATAAGATCCACTCCAGGTGTATGAATCCAAACTTCTTTCTGGCAGAGCTAAAGAAAAATTTCTCATGCAATTTCAGTCATCTCTGAGGATGAATATTTACATTTCTGGTGTGACTAAGGGAGGGCAGAAAAGGGAGCAGTAGGGGTAAAATAATTTAAAACACAGGTAAATTACTCTCCTCATTTTCAAACCAATTTTTTGGGATTGGCAAGTGCTGTGAGATGGCACCAGAAACAGCCCTGGGCAGGAGAAGGGAGGACAGCAGGGAGAAGCAGCTTTTCCTCCTGAGGTGAGAGCTAGTGCTGCACTAGCTGTTAATGCAAGAAGAAAAGACAAACGACACAAAAATTTCAATTTTCCTGCCCTCCGGCCAAGAAAACCTTCCACATATGGGTGGCCCAGAGTTGAAGTGCATACAGTAGTTAATAGTTTGAATTCACTAATTCCACTTTGAAAATAAAGCATATGGGTTATCCAGTGATTTTTGTTGGCTTTTTTTTCCCCCCTCTCCCCAGACAATCTTATTTCTGCTCTGTTTAGTTGTTGTTTCTAGGCATTACTAATTGTCATTCATGGCAAACGTAGTCAGCTGCTCACAGACCCAATTCCAAGAGGAAGCTGCAGGCTTTTTTTTTTTTTTTTTTTTAAGAGAAAAATATCCAGGTTAGTGCCAGAGGATCATTTCCTCATTCTAATAACCTCCTGTACCTCCTTTTCTCTTGAGATATACAGAAAATAGACATTGCAAACAGCAGAGGACTGAGACACCTGTAAAACACAAGGATTAGGAGACAGCTGACAATATTTCTCACTGTCCAACATGTAAATGCTGATTTCTGGGGGGAAAAAAAGAAAAATTATTAATTAATGGTACAAACTAGATACAGGTAGATTGGAGAGTGGGGAAACCTTGGGGTGAGGGTATCCCCAGAATCAAATAATCAAATTAAAAAGGGAAGGGGCTGCCCCAGCTTGTGAACCTGTTCTCTTTTCCCCACTATCAGATGAAACTGTCTGCAGCCCTGATCACATCCTGCCTTTAGAACAGTACACTCAGACTGTAATCAAACCAACCAGCCAACCCCAAATACACTGGGGAAGTGTGAAGGTCAGGGAGAGAAGCAGGGAAAGGTTTCCACCCATTAAAACCAGCCAGGGAAGCGTGACTGGCCCCAGAAAGGGCAATAGGTGTGCCAGGCAGAACACCAGCACTCTGACAAACCTGCTGTGCTCAGGGGAAAAAGAACATGAAAATATTCAATGCTACACTTAAAAAGGAAGAGGAAGACCATCAGGTTTCTGTGCAAGCCTCAAGAGACTTTAACTGAGGTCAGAGCTGCATGTCAGCCATGTGTCCCTCCTCTCTCCCCCAAAGAAAGACTCTCTTCAAAACCCATCTCTATCTGTTTGTAGCTGCCTGAAGGTGGGAAGCCAGACTAGTTACAGGTATATTGAGCTGGGATTCAGCAGCATTTAGGAAGAGTTTTATGCTTAAAACAGCAACAGTTCATGCTGTGCACCTGGATGTGGAAATCCTTCAACAGCTACCAACTTTTACACGAAGATCCCACAGGAAAACACAACTGAGGCACGTGTCACCAGTGGCAATGAAGAGTGTGGTGGGGTTTTTTTGGACACACGACATGTGGATAGGTTGCCCCTTCCTTCTGAGCTTCGATTTGCCTCTCCAATGCAAATCAGCACTGACCTCTGCTGCTGGACTATTGGAATGTGTTCTTTCCATGGAGAGAGCAAGGACAATGCAGTGACACGGAGATGGCATTTTCCAAAGGGTTTTCATGCTGCTCACCGTGAATTCCTCTACTTCCAGAGGCTCAAAGCTCTAAGGATATTTATAGCCACCCAAAAGAGCACTTGTCAGGTGGGCAGGGGATGTGCTCCCACTACACAGACAGGGAGGTGAGTTAGAGACTTCAATAGAATAACTTGGAGTGCCTCATTCAGAACAGTCATTTTACCCACTTGGATAGCTTTCCCCTACTCCAAGATCACCTTTGCAAAGATGATTTCTTCCTGAAAGACCATACAGAGAATGCTAAATAAACAAAACAACAACAACAACAACAAAAAAAAGCAGACACACAATTGTCTCCCATGGAATTCTTAATGCACTTCCCACACATGCTTTAGTGTATTTTGCAGTAACGTCCTCAGGTCACAAGCTTAAGTAGCTTACCCAAGGCCAGGCAGAGTCTGAGGACCTGTCCACATGGGGATACTCAGGAAATGAATCTGAAATTAAACTTTTAAAAAGAATGAGCTAAGCAGCATCCTAAGCTAGCACTTTCATTTAGAATTAGAGCCTTAATTCAGCTTAGCCTAATTCTTTCAGTTCTAAAACGAGGATGGTGACACAAGCCTACTTGCAGATCTATTTATCTGGATAGGTTGAAGGTATTACTGCCTGCAGCTACTCATCACTGCCTTCCAGATGGAGGATTGCACCCCACAAACCCTGACAGCAGAGGGGTTCGTGGAGTGGTCCAGCTGCAATATAAAGCAGGGGGTTTGCATCCATCCCGTGTGGGATCAGGGGCAATTCCCCCTCCCAAACACATAGCAGGAGACAGCCAGAGGTTTTAATTTCTTAAATCTGCCCAGATGTTGGCAGAGCAAACATCTGCCCACAATCTGTTTGGAGGGAGTAGAACTGAGGCAAGAGTGCAAACTGGGGAGCCAAGGGTGAGGGAAGAGACCCAGGGTGGGGTCTCTGGCAAAGGATGAGGCTGAGTTCATTGGCAGGGCTTTGATTTTCTTAAATCGTGAGATCTCAGTACTCCATCACTGCCACACAACTGCACTTTGGTAGAATGAAGGTGCTTTTGGCCTCTATGGCTTTAATAACAGAGGACTCATTTACCCCACATTGGTTTATAGCTGGCAAGAGATTGTAGCATGCCAGTCACCTCACAGGTAAATTTCTTTTCCTAGACAGTCTGAAAGGAGTAAAATAAGATGTTAAAGGAGCTCTAAGAATCTCTGACAGCTTTTCAGGTAAACAAAGGGAAGGAGAGGGAAGAGAAAACATCCTTTACAACCCTATTCCCTTGCTCTACCTTCCCACACCTGGGGTACAAAATAGCAAAATCCCCCTAGGCGGGTCTTGGCAACCCTGTGCTCAATCTGTTTCACACTTCCCCTGAGATAAATTCAGGAGAGGGAGAGAGGGGAGGAAGGGAGGCTGTTCCATATAGTGTTTTCTGCACTGTAGGATGGAAACAAACCAAGGGATTTAAATTTAACATCCTCCCTCTAAACTCCAGCCACTCATTACTATCAGACTCTGACAGAGGAAGACACTGGTGCCTACCTCCATATAAACAGAGAAGCCAGTTAACATATTCAGCTATGTAATACCTGTAAATATTTGTTATTGAAAGCAAAGCACCTCTTGTTTAATTTTTTTTAATATTATTATTGGGGGTTTTTTTTTGTTTTTCTCCAGTATGAAAAACTGAATTATGTGAAATTAGATGACCTAAAAATGCAGGACCCCAAAGACAAAGAAAGCAATGCTACAGCTGAGCATTAATCTCTCAGCAGCACCAAGGTTATAATTTTAGTGTGTTCTTCATTCTACCCCTTCGCTGGAGATTGCCTCCTTGAGATGGCATGCAAAAATAAACCTGGGGGGAAGAGGAGGGCAAAGCAGGCAGTAGGAGTAGAAACAACAGTAGAAACAACCTTCTCTCCCTCTCTCTCTACCCCACTCTCACTCAGACAGAAAATTTGTTCTGCAAAGATGAGAGTCTCTGTACCAAAATATATCTTGGCTTTGAAAAGGAGGGAATTTTTTGGGGAGGAAATACCACTCAGAATGCAAACAGATTGAGGATTTAGCCATACCATAGTTTTTTGCCTTGGTAAATTATGAGTTATGAACGGGACAAGGGGGGAGTATACACGAACAGAAAATAAAAAGCTTGGAACCTTTTTCCCCTCTATCATTTTTTGTAATCCCTCGCAACATTCAGATCCTCTGGGAGGAACCTACCTATTTCTAGTCCCGTGCAGCAGAGGAGGAAAACAAAAAGCCCTTTCCCCTGCATCCCCAACATGAAAAGGAAGCGTAGTGGGTTTAATACAGAAAATCCATTAGGCACGGGGAAAGGCAGGAGCCTCCTATCAAGCTGCAAACAGGAATGCTTAAGCACAAGGCATTCAGGCGGTGGAAATGCATTCAGAGCATTTAGCACGTAGGATTAATCGAATTATAATTTAATCATCTGATCAAACACTAATTAGCATAATCACTTGAGGGGAAAAGCTGCCAGAGGAACAGACGAAGAAACACCTTGGGCACCCAGCACATTTTAATGACGCGAGATCGTGCACAGATAAATTTTTTTTTCCCCCCTAATCAAACACAACAGAGATTGAGGATTGTGGTGCTGAAGAAGCAGTTTGAAGCAGTCCTGGATCACACTCAGTTCTCCAGCGTGAAAGATGTTGAAGCAGGGTCTGCAGGCTTCAGTTTATTCAGATTTAAGAGCTGTAAAAGCACAGGAGCACTACCCTGGCTTGCCTTGTGAAGACTCGAGCATGAGCACACACTTCAGCCCACTGTGTTTCCATTATAATCATCCCTCACTGTTTCCCCCAGAGTCTCCCACATGAATGTTTAACTATGGATCGCTTAGATGACCTTCAGGGATACAGCAAAGTATTAGCATCCTTTTACAAACTGCATTTGAAATAATTAGTCTAAATCAGCTGGGTTGCTTTGGCTCGGGGCGGGTGAGAATGGAAAAGCAAGAGATATTAAGGGAGCTTTGCTGTGTAATACTGTCTGGCTTTCCTGGCAAAATCACACCACTTTTGTAAGGCAGAAATCTGGAGAGACCAGGAAAATCACCCCTGGTGTTTACCCACACAATTGAATGACACTTGTTAGGATGTAATATATAGACAGGAGGAAGCCTGGAAGAATTTAGGGAAAGGAGGAAGGGAAGAAGCAGGACTTGGACAGGAAAAAGAACTCTCTGAAGTATCCCTTGTTTGATTTTTTTTTTTTTTTTACATAAAATAACGCAGCTGAATTACTCTGGGTAAATGTTTAGGTTTTCAAATGGATAATTCTTCTGGACATTAAAAACATCCAAATGTAATTAATTGCAACATTCATAGAGAAGATCATAAAATCACTGAGATTAGAAGAAACTTCAGAGATCACTGAATCCAATCACTAGCCCACAATTAACCCATGTGCTTATGTGTCACAAGACTGGGCTTGGGAAAAGTTTCCTCCAATGTTATGTAAGGGAGCAAAATGATGAGCTGCTTACCTACATTTTAAAGGCACCAGATCACACAGGCTCAAGCGTGAGCTAATTTAAATTGATTGTATCCCTCTTACAGAGCTATTACCAATAATCCTTTCAGCTCCTCAGAATGAGTGTACATTAATAAAATAAGGGAAGCAGATACAGCACACAGCAAATTTACCTCAGGGGTTTGCCCATACTGGGCACCCTCCTATGTGCAATCAATATTCAGAGTCTGGAAACTGTCAAGAAAGGAGGAAGCAGCTCTCCTTTGCAGGTGATGATGCCAGAAAACCTCCCAGCAACAGAGCTGTATGTCCCTTTAAAGCATTGTTACACTTCCAATAAGTGACTGATAGATGAACTAATAAAAAAACACGTGGAATGATTTGGGTTGGAAGGGAACTTAAAGATCATCCAGCTCCAATCCCCCTGCCATGGGCACCTTCCACTTGACCAAGTTGTTCAGGTTGCCCAATTATAAGGCAATAAATCCATAAATGAATCTCACTGACATGAAGGTAAAACCACCATCCTGCACACACTCCTGATTCAAAGAGAGATCCTATACCAGCACACATGGAGGCCACTTAATTAAAAAGTGAAAGTAGTTCCATTCAGATTTAAAAGTTATAGGGTCTAAAATATGTTACTTGTTTACATCTAGCTTTAAATTCCTGTTTGTTTCTTTCAGAGCAACAGCTTAAAAGCAAACTCAGGAGATTTTATATCTCTTCCCAAAAGCTGCGATATAGCAAAAGGGGAGGGGAGGGGCACAGAGACTGCAGCATGATCAGAGACAGGCTGGAGCACAGCAACCATCTCCCCAAAATCACCCCTAAATCTCTCTTCTCTTCCTGCCCTCTGGAAGGTCCTGGCCAAGTGAGAGCATCCCCTGCTGCAATCACAGCTCAGCTCCCACATTTCCACTTCCCAGCCCGTAGGGGCACCAGCACTGGGCCATGCCATGATGCCTTCGTTTTCCACTTGGAAGCTGTTTCATACATGCTGCTTATTTTGTGTAACGTTTTCTGAGCACCAGGCCAGCTGCACATGCCTTAGGAAATGGCAGAGCTGAGATGCTCAGCCAACCTTAACCCCTACCCCAATTATTCCAATGAGTGTCCACACCAGGGACTGAAAGCAGCAGAAACAGTGTGGGGATGGAGAGAAACTGCAGTGCATGGTGAGCAAACAAGGTTGTTATCCTTGAACACAGACAAAGCAGAAACTCCATTTTCTGACACCAAAAGTTCTCAAAACCTCTTGAAATTAAGTAGCAGTCACACTACTATTATTTAGAAAAACATTTTTTTTAAAACCTCATTAAGTCCTTTTGAAATTACTAAGGCCCAGCATTCTTCTCTTCTATGGAAACGCATTTCGAGATGTGGTAGAAATGCTGTAATTGCTTTTACCCACTAGGGACTGACTTTTGGACTTAATAAATATGCACTGAACTGCTGCAGCTGGAGTGTCTTCAGACAGGCATTTCTTTTGCTCTGCACTGCCTTCACGTGTGCCTAGGGTTGGATATTCCAAAAGGCCTCCAGCTCCATCTCCACTGGGACAAGCACAGTCTGAGCACATCCCTCTGAAGCCACACTGCTCCTCGAGCATGAGCACAATGGATAAGGGCAAAAAAACTGGTGAAGAACAGAAGACTTTTGTACAAGATTTTTACTCTAGAGTGGGATAGATAGATTTCTTTCTTCCCCTGACAAAAAGTTAAAATTCCCTACTCCAGGCTGTGTTCCCGCCATGACTGTTTGGTCTTCCTCAGGGTTTGCTAAGCAAGCAGCTCTCCAACTTGTTACAAAGAGCTGCTCACTCAAAGAGTGGGGAACTGGGGACCTGCTCCTCTCCAACCAGCAGAATCCCAGGATTCCCACCCTGAGAGGCCCCAGGAGTGAGGCTGGGGGATCAGCCACATGCTCTGAGCAGACCCCATTGCACCAAACCTGACAGATCCCAACAGCTGAACAGCAAATTGCCCCTGCCAGGGCTCCTCTGAAAGCCTGACAGCTCAGCCTCTTTTCCTGAGGATTAATTATCTCCCTCCTGCCCCATAAAGGAGCTCAGCTCCTTCCTCCTTTTCTCTGATGAGGAACTTGCCCTTCCTACCCTAGAGCCACTCTAATATTCCTAAGATTGCTGTCCATCCTTGATCTCCTCCACTCACCCAAATCCATTTGCCTCAGGGGAAGAGGCAAAATAAATATAAATAACTAGGAAAAATGTGGAGAGAAGACAGGTAGTAGGGCTCAAACTAAGCCTAGAGCAGAGATTAAATAACAGGGGTAAGAATAAAATAAAAATCTGTGTTCAGGCAGTGAAGGACAAGGGCAGCTGGGACTGTCTCTGTTCCCTGTCCCTAGGCACACAGCAGGATCCATGAGGAGCTTTCTCTGGCACAGACCAGTAGCCAAAACAGAGCACTGGGTAGTCCCAAAGCCACATTCTGTCGGGTTCTCCACCCACAGCTCACAGGGGAACAGGCTCAGCTTTGCCTTCCCCACTGCAAACTGAAGCCAAGACCTCAGGGTCCTTCACCAGAACTTGTCCAGCTCAAGTTTGGCCTTCAGACATTGCCCTCCTGCTGTCCCACAGGGATTCATGCCCTGGGAATGCCCCCCCCTCTCCTCACCACACCTCACATCACTGTCTGGATGGATACCTGTGCACTTCCTTTTCACTTACTTTACCCTCCCCACTAAAAGTTATGTTTGTGCCCCCATCCCTCCCTCTCCCCTAAGCATTCATTCTGCATTTTATAGACATATATTTACAAAAAGTTGAGAACAAAAAGCCCCAGCTACAGCTGACACAGCAGAAACCATGGTAATCATCACCTATCACTCAAGTTCCATAGTGAGATGAACCTCACTCTATGTGCTTGAAATAGTAAAAACCTAGTTTCTGGAGCCCCTACACAACAGAGCTGTGGAATGGGTTGTCATTGTGGAAGAGAAACCTTGAGGTTATACAACAAAACTAGAAAGAAAGACACAGAGGAAAGCTCCCTAAATAAATAGAGCTAAAATCATAAAGAAGTATAATGCAAATATTACTGTAGACATTTGAAAATCACTTAACTATGCAAAAAAACTCTCTATATTGGATGTCTGCAAATAGAACTGGAGAACTTCTGTTTCACTGACAGCTTCCCAAATTACTTCCTTCATATCATGACACAGCAAACACTTTACTTTGTACTTCACAACTGCAGTTGCAACACAAATTATGGTTGACTTGTCTAGAAATTATATGTGAACTGGCTTTTAAACTGCCACACAGAAAAGCCACTCAATGAGAGGAAAAAATTCAGGTGGCAATGTGTGGTGTGGGTGGTGAACCACTTTGCTGTTTATGCTGAGGTCCACCTAAAGCCTATTCTGCTGGAATTACATTTTTTCCAGCAAGATCCCATTCCAGGGACATCTGAATCTGCTTTTCATAACAAAAAGGACTTTGTCAAGGACTTGCTCTGTCCTTAGCTCAAGCCAGGAGCATTCTAACAGCTTGTCACATGCTCACCTCATAATTATCAAGGGACTGACTTTATGCACTCACAGTATTTTCCTGAGTCAGGGCCAAAATTCCTAATAAAACTCACACAGAAAACTCCAAAGGTTTCAGAAGGTAATACCACAAAAACAAACAAACCCCAAAACACAATGATTGCTGATAGAAAAACAACTGCACAAGAGAATTCAACAGAAGCCAGAGCTTGCACTTTATGCATCACCTTTCCATGGCCTGGGAAAAAATTGCAACCAGGTAGATTTGGGTGCACTCAAATCCTACCATGAGATTTGTGGAGTGCAGTGTAACAACAACACGTGGATTCCTCCAAGCCTGCACATTCCAGCATCCTAACAACTCTTACAGCTAAAACAGGAGCTGGCTTAAACAAAAACCACGCTTCAAAGACTGACATTTGTTATTTGAACTCCGCACTAACTACTAAACCTCTAGAAAACTTTACTGAACAAGACCCTCCTAAAGAGCAGAGCAGGGAACAAGCTCTTCCATAAATTCCTCAATTCCATGGCACCCAAAAAACTGGATCCACTGGGGGCTGCCACTCTGTAGTGCTGAGAGACGAACACCCCGAGCGTGCAGGCTCAGCACCAGCCACTCAATTTGCAAAACCACATGAGAGGATTTCACGCCAACAGATATTTATATAGACACAGCAACCCTACAATCTTATCTATAGAATCTCTCTGTGAGTAGATTATGTAGATAGGCAACTATTTGCAGCTACAGTGCAGTATAATTAGATCCTAGCTGCGTTGAAATAGTCGCGGTCATTTCAAGAATATGCTTCTGATTTTCTAAAAACGCTGGAGGGCTCCCCAAAGTTACTCCAAAAAATTTAGATGGAAGAAAGTTACTGAGAATAATTTTTAGCCTAGTGCAAAACATCAATCTTAAGCCACAAATCTTCTGCATGGGATTACAGTGTAATTAATTGGAAGGAAATAGCATCAAGCTCACTTGGCCAGCAAAGCAAGTGCCAAATTTTCCATACGCAGTCGTTTTTAAGCAATTATAAGCTATGCAGATTTACATATGTAAATGTGCAGAAATACATGTTTATTTTAAAATCTCAGAAGGAGATGTATCCCTGACAAATCACACCGAGAGCCTCACGAGCAGGATCTCCAAGAGAATACACGGAGAGGCACCAGGCAAAAAATTCCTCAGGTGATCCCTGTGTGTGCCTTTGCCACGTGGATGTGGAGCACAGAGCTATTTTCAGCCATGCTCTTGGGCTGCCCCACAGCCCAAACTCCTGCATTTCCAAGGGCTCAGTCCTTCTGGAAGCTTCAGCAGGAGCACATCAGTGATGCAGCTGGGCTGGCCAGGCTGAGGGAGCTCCAGGGAGCCTGGTGTTTAGGATGGAGGTGACTCCTCCTCAGAGCCTTTGCATTTAAAAACGGCTTTCTATAAATAGGATTGCTGGCTCACTCTTAAGTCTCACTCCCTGCCTTCTGAGCAAAAATAGCTTAAATAGGGATGCTGGGAAGTCTTGCTAATCTCTGTCAGTCTGTCTGTCCATCCACTTGCCTTTCTTTCCTTCCTCAAAACAGATCATAGCATTTGTCACTCACTCCACTGTGAAAGGTATTTATTGACATACCTTACTTTTTCTTTCTCTGATGAGTAACCCAATGCTCTGATGAGGAAAAGAAATAGTACTTATGAGGTAATAAGATATTTTTTTTTGTGAATGGCAGTATCTAAAGACAAGCAATGACAAGAAAAGCTCCCAGTGCCAACAAGTGCCTGAGGAATCAGTGGCTTGATCTTGAAGATGCTCTCTTCAATGCTCTAAAACATTGAGCTGTGAAAGGCTTTTATTATTAAATACCTCCCATTTTGTGTTATTTTCTTTTTGAAAACACCAATTGTTTGATGAAATGTTTCTAAGGGGCAGGGAGGTGAAGACTGAGAAGATAAAGCTTCTTTTGAAGAATTATAATTTCAGATCCTAATTTCATTGATTTCATAACAGTTTAAATGAAAAGAAAGCAAAGAATAAATAAGATTATGAAACAACTCAAAATACATTGTGAAACGAGTAATTTAACCCCAGACACCTACACATTCACCTTGAAACAATTAAGTATTCTGATGTATGTTGCAGACTTATGTTGTTTATATGGATTTTGTAGTATATTTAGCGTTTCAATGACTCAAAATAAATAACACTTAAAATGTAAAAAAATATGTACCTTAGAATAAAAGATGAATAGAATTACTCCCATCTTCAATTATTAAAGTAGAAGATGGAATTAGTCCTTCCTACTGCAAATCTGAAAGACTCCAAGACCAAGAGACTGATAAATGACATGAGCCAAATAAAATCAAAGGCTAAACGAGTGGTATGTTCAAGCAGGCCTTGATCCTACACACATCTTAAGATTTTAATTAGAGTAAACTTTGTGGAGAAAACAAACAAGTCCATATATTTTGCTCCTTGATCCACTGCCCTGACCTCCCACCCCACCCCCAGAAAGATGGTTCATTTTGTTGCTTTCTGCTTTTTATTGTCACTCCAATTGTTTATTAAATAGGTAGAGGAGATTATTTCCCCATCCCAAACAACCCCCTCACCTGAGAAGGCAGCATATTTGTTTAGTCTCTTAATCAAGCAAAGAAACAAAAAGTGAGGCCCAACCTGAGCCCAGCTCAGAGACTTGGAGAACTCACGAGCTGGAGGAACTTTCTGGATGAGCTAATCACCAAAACCCATGAGATTTTCCCAAATAATTCAAATTAGCAATTATGTTATCCAACAAAAGTTTACTCAAGAACAAACAAAAAATTAAAATCAACTTCTAAACTTTTCCAGATGCAGCAGCACTGAGGAAATTCCACTGAAACACATCTCAAATCCTGCTTTCATTTCAAGGCTTCTCACTTCAAGAGAGACCTTGGGGGTCTGGAGCGTGTCCAGGGCAGGGAAGGGAGCTGGGAAGGGGCTGGAGCCCCAGGAGGGGCTGAGGGAGCTGGGAAAGGGGCTCAGGCTGGAGAAAAGGAGGCTCAGGGGGGACCTTCTCACCCTCTAAAACTCCATGAGAGAGGGGTGAAGCCTGATGGGGATCAGGGTCTTTTCACCATGGAAAAAGGGATAGGATGAGAGGAAATGGCCTCAAGTTTCACCAGGTAGGTTTAGATTGGATATTATGAAAAATTTCTTCATGGGAAGGGTTTTCCAGCCCTGGAACAGTCACCCTCCCTGCAGGTATTTGAAAAACCTGCAGATGTGGCAGCTGGGGACAGGGGTTAGTGCTGGACTTGGCAGTGCTGGGGGAAGAGTTGGGCTCAAAAGTCTTTTCCAGCCCAAACAATTGTGTGGTTGTATGAAATCCCAGTGAAGAGCTGTGAGCTGCAGTAAAGCCCTGTTTAAGACGGTTTCAAGGTTTGTTTTTGCAACTTGCAGCAAACAGCTTCTCTTTGAACCACTCCCAAAAACACCTTCACTGCCACACATCTGCTGCCCAGCACTACGGGAAGAAGACACAGCATCCACCAGCTTTTAGTGACCCTTGATAGAAAAACACGGGCAAAATGCCTCTCTGAGCTGTCTCACAGCTTAGCAAGACACAGATTCTGTGGTTTGCTGCCCACTAGTGTCCTGTGGCTCCGGCTCCAGCACAGCCACTGCCCACACCACGGGAGGAAATCTCCCCAGCACCTGGGCGAGCAGCACACCCCGAGCACAGGAGAAACACACCTTTCGAAACAGATAGAGATATATCCCCACGTCCTCTGACTGCCCAGCAACAACAGTTTTGCTCCCCTTGGCATTTGGTGATAATTAATAGCTATTCATAGCTCGGGTAACACCGGATTAAAGACACCCTGAGCTGTGCTGTGCCGTCCGCACGCAAGCACCAAGCTGAATGTTTCCTGCACATCCATGCAACTTCCCAAGGTGAGGATGTGGTTACACAATTCCACACAAGCTATGCAGGTACCTCAGTATGTTTCTACAAAGAGAGCAGCTTGCTCTTTTGCTCGGATCTTGCATCCCCAGCTCTGAGAATCACCATTTTCTTTGGGGAGTCTCAGCACCATCGTCGTTCTGGCTCCTCATCCTCCAGCCTAACCCCTGCTCTCAGCTCAGTGTAATCCTTCTCCACCTTCCAAAACGCTGCTAAAACCCATATTGATAGACATACAGCAGGGAGAGGATTCAAACAGGAAATCATTTTAATGGAAATGTATTTTTAGTGTCATCTGTGCTGTATTGGTGCCTCCCGATGCTCGATTGATTTCAGCAGAGCATCTATGGGCAACGGGCATGTAAGAAATGCAGCCAGAGAGAAGCCTGGAAATGGGTTCAGCATGTCCACAGCAGAGACTGAGTGATACTGAAAGATCCTCATTTCAGAAAGCAGCACCTGAACTAGCTTGATCACAGTCACTACTAAAAAGAGGCAGGATTTTGAAGGAGGCCATTCTCCCCTCAGAGCCCCCCCTTGCCTTCTCTCACTGTAATTAGTGAAATGCCCCATTACTAATTATGACCAGGCTACAGCTGACTTCTGCTGCTCATCTGAAATGCTCACTTCTGGAATACTCAGGCAGAGTAACAGGGAAGGTGGTGCAGGTAGAGTAATCCTGAAAGGCAACTCAAAAGCCTTGCTCAGGATTAGAACTGCATGACTCAGGCTTTCAAGGTAGTGAATTCAGCTGCAGAGCTCCCACTGATGTCTATATCATCCCACGCACTTTCCAGGGCTGCAATGCATTTAGGGTTAATAGTTACCTGTATGCTTAAGGAACTCACAGCAATGAGAGTTTAAAACCCTCACAAAATATATAAACTTTAACCAGGTATTTGGGGAGGTTTTTGTTTCAAGCTTCAGAAATACTAATTGGATGGAAGAGCATGTCAGTATTTTATTGTCCCCAGAAGGAAGCTATTTCACAAACATAAAGCCTTCCCAGTGACACTGCTCATATCTAATTTGACAAAATGTATTTGTGCTGAGTGACTGTAGGGAAATATGGGGGCCAACCTTGTTATTGTTATTCAGATGGTTTCCATTATCTCCAACAGAAATTAAGCCCAAGACTACAACTGCAGAGTTAAACCCATGGGTTTATTTTTAACCTATTTTTCCCCTCAGAAATAAAAAAAAAAAAGAAAGAAAAAAAAAAAGAAAAAAAGCTCAAAACCAACATGAACAACCTTACATACTTTAAAGTTAAAATCAGAATGAGATGTAACACAATGGAAAACCACTTATACCTGTGCTGGTGTTTTAAGCAAACATGGTGTGCTTCCATAAGGGGTTAGAAAAGGCAATGGCAGAAGCCAAGCAGAAACCTCTCCCCCCTCACCAGATACACTCATGAAAGAGCCCTGCCTGTCACACAATGGAGTTCAGATGGAGTTATAGATAGAATAATGAAAATAAATGTGTACGTGACATATCTATTTATATATGCAGTCATTTCCTTCAAAGAGATACATATCTGATATGACACTGCATTAAAATCTGAAGTCCTTTAAAAATATGATTCTCTGACTCTTTGACTCTGATAAAATGGCCCTAATAAGTGCTACCAATGAATAAAACCATCTTATCCAGTCTTAACATGAAGGTAGGTGCTATTTTCTTCAAAGATTTCCTTAAAAACACCCTAAAAATCTGCATTTTAACATCAAGTATGATGCTAAAACAGACTTTTTAAGTTGCAAAGAATTGTTGAACCACCCACTACATGTTTTCACAATGCTTTCATCTTGGAATGTTACTGTACACAAAAACATTTAATTTTAGTCCCCCTGGAGTCACAAATGTACAGATGTTGCTGTGTGGCAGCAGAGAATCCATGCGGATGCATCTATCATGTACACATGACACTCTTCAGTCTTTGGGAGACAAATTCAGGTTTGACTGGGATCCAAAAACACATGGAAACTGAAAGTGAAATTACTGCTGACTTCATAGATCAAGGAATAAATGGAAGTGATTTTCATGGTACTTTGACCTCATAAAGCAAACATTAGTCTGTTCTTCAAAAAACCTTTGCAAGGAGGACTAACTAGGTTAGAACATAGAGTTTATAGCATCAGTACAGTAGGAAAAAAAAAAGCCTTTTTTTTTTTTTTAACTAAGGTTTCTGGATAGAAACAGAGTTAATTTCTATGCAATTCTAGTTTTCAATGAATAGCACCGGTCAGACCGCACTTCCAGGCTGATTTTTTCTGTCCTTTTAACAGCAAATCTCTCCCTCAAAGGTATCTGGCTAGAGAGGACAGACCAAAAGGCACAGTGCTGCTGCCTATCAAAAATAAACAAATAAATAAATAAATAATTTCTTAATGTTAAAACTTATTGCGATTTCCTTACTGCCAAAAGAAATGCAAAAAATTTCTAAGTTTTCACTTTGAGGGATTTCAATCCTTTCGTATTCTGAGGCACGCAGAAGACAAAAATGTTTTTAAGGTCGCTCTAAACCCACACATTTAAGATTCACCTCCTGATTTCTGCTCTCCCCAGCGCTTCACACTGGACCAGCCATGCCTGTCAATGCATTTTCTCATCCAGTGTCTACTTAAGAAGATGTGAAGGCACCCTCATCCAGCATTCATCCCTCACCCTCTGCCAGAGGTTCAATTATTTCCATCCTTCAGGAAAACCTCACACTTTGCCCTGTGCTCCTCTCTCATTCATTCCACACAAGAAATCTTTTCCCTGTTCTACCTGCTTTGCCTATTTCGAGAATTGTGTGTTTAATCTGATTTATCTGGCAGGGTGAAAAGCATTACAGGCAATTTTACGTTCTCGGATCGGAGGAGGCAGTGCAATAGAAGAGCTGGCACCCCAGAATAATTTGTTTTCTCTCCTTAAAACTGCAGTGCTAAACGTGCATTTTTAATAAAACTTCAGCAATTTAAGCATATTTTTAGACATGCCATGGTTTTCAATCGCATATATCTAAATGTTCCAAAATACCCCAACCCACTATTGAAATCGCACAGAAACTGCAATAAATGTTTGTCAGTCAAAGAGTTGGCAGAAGGAAAAAAAAAAAAAAAAAAAATAACAGGTTTACACTTATTTTATCCCCAATCTAATTTCCCCTTCCTAACTTTATAATTGACTAAAAGTCTTCAACCTTTTCAGATGATGTAATGCTTATCCGTGCATATTTTTACATAAATGAGTGAGGGGAAAAAAAAATTTCAGAGCAGATACCTTCGCGGAGAAATGATGAAAGTGAAATAAATGTAAAACACTACTTCCTAAATATATGTAAAAACGTAAGGTGAAAGCAGAGGGCGAATAAAACATTTTAAAAAAATGGGGAAGGAAGCAATATCTCAATGCGACCGCTTAGGATGAAAGCCCTTCAAATTATCCCCGTGCGCTCTGACGGATTTCTACGGCACTTGGCAAAAAAAAAAAAAAAATATCTGTACTTTTCCAGATGAGAAAGAAAGAAGGAAAAAGCGCCTCTCTGCCTGCTTTGCCTCTGCAAACACCGTCTCGTTCCGAAGGAGGCAGGCACGGAGGTTCCGGGCTGTCACTTTGCGAGGTGAGCGACTTTCAGCGATCACGGCGCTCTCGCTCCTCGCCCTTCTCTCCCCGCGGCTCCCGCAGCCTGCGCGACGCTCCCGGCACAAAAGCCACCACCGCGACCCGCTCCCCTTCCCGGCCGCCAGGATCAAGGATGGGGACAAGGGAAGGGATGCCCGCGGCGGGGCTCACCATGCGAGATGCTGTGGAGCAAGGCGACGGCCAACATCCACATGCCCCCCGCCGCTCGCCCGCTCGCCCGCTCCGGGCTCGCCCTCGCCCGCCGCGCCCACGGCCGGGCCGGAGCTGGCAGGCAGCGCGCACCGGGTCCGGCCCGCCTCGCCTCGCCTGGCTCGGCTGGTGGCTGCTCGGAGCCTGCGGGGCCGCTCGTCCGCCCAGCGAGCGCTCAGCCCCGCCTGCAGCCCCGCGGCTCCGCCGACACTCGCCCGGCGCTCGGGCGGGGGAAGAGGCGGCCGGCGGCGGGGGCGGGGGGCGGGTGCGCGGCGGGGCCCAGGTGTGTCCTTGGCTCGGGGAGGCGCCCGCAGGGCGGCGGGGGCAGGGCCACAGGTGACAAAATCCTCCGGCGCGGCCACACCAGCATCCCCGGCAGCAGCGGCGGCGGCCGGCCCCGAGCCGCGGCGAGCCGGCTCCTCGCACGCCTCCTCCTCCTCTCCTTCCTCCTCCTCCTCCTCTTCTTCTTCCTCCTCCTCCTCCTGGTGATGCTCTCGCTGCTCCTCACACGGCTCCCCTCGGCGGGCACATCTTCCTGCCCTCGCTCGCTCTCCGGCAGCTCGGAGCGCTCGGAGCCCGCTGCTCACCTCCCCTGCCTCCCTCCCGGTGCGGCGGAGGGACCGGCGCTAACCCCAGCCCTCCGCAGCCTTAAAGCACCGCCGGGTCCGCACAGTGGAAAAACCCAAGACCAATAGAAGAAGGCAGCAGAATTCCCTGCCTCTCAATAGTTGGCTGAACTGCGGCCGTTTGGCATCAGCTGAGTTGTATATGACTAATGTGTTGACAAGTCGTGTGGGGGGACTGGAGGAGGGGGCCCTTCTAGAAGGTCACAGCCCAGACAGGCGAGTGCATCAAATAATTGACTGGGATTCTGTGCACCACTGAAGGAAAATACATACACACACACGCACACACATCTTGCAGTGCTTACACAGGTCCAGATACTATTTGGCCTTTCATCTGCGTCTCTTTCTGTGCTGAGACGTTTCTCTCCCCCTGTAGTGAAAGAGTAAATTACAGTCTCTCTAACTAAAAGCAATTTCTGCGCCTATTCTTTCTTCACATCTGTGATGTGAAGGTTGGTCTAAAAAGGAAAAGGAATAAAAGAAAAACGGGGGGAAAATATTAAATGAAGACAGCAAAAAAAAAATCAATATTGTGAAATACATAACAGCATTAGGGCAACTCTGGATTTAAGCTGTAAGATGAAAAGCAAACACAACAAAGCAATAAGGAATCTCAATCTGCAGAATCCCCCGTGTATTACCAACAGGATGACTTCACATTTGGGGGACAATATTTCTGTAAGAAAATGCTTTCTAGCACCAGACCTTGCCTTGCTGCCAACACCCTGCCCTGTGCACTGCAATGAAATCCCAGAAAGGATGTCCCCAGAAAGGCATGGGGATGGACATCTGCAGGAAGCTCAGCAGCAGCAGAACTGGGCAGGGAAGGAGATCTGTCTGGAGATGTTTCTGAAGCCATAGAGGACAGATCAGAACATATCCCTGAGGCATTGTATAAGGCCCTTCTTTGTAATTCTTGAGAAAACCAAACTGAGGGACAGTGAAAGGCATCAGGAGAGCTCAGTTCCCTGCATCCCATTTGGGCTGGGCTATCAGCCAGGAGAGACTGAAGCCTTGAAGGGAAAGCAGGAGAGATGAGACCAATATTGGGCAGGGAGTCACAGCTGCATTTAAGAGAAAAAGATGTGGGAAACCAGGGAATCTCTTTAGGGGAAAATAGAGTCTGATGCTGTTAAACAAAAATTAAAGAGAGAAGTGCAAATGTCTTGGGGGAGAAGTTAAATAAATAAATAAATAAATAATGAAAAAATAAAGAACTAAAAAGAGAGAAATTTGGTTTTATTGAGACTGAAGTTCTGTTAAAAATAACAATATCTGTATTTTATCTGCTTAGAAGAGAGCTGGTGACTAGCAGAAATGTTTAAGAATAGATTTGAGAGCATTTGGGAGAAGTTCACGACAGATTTGTTCAGGCAGCTCTTTCAGAATTGTTTTGTTTCCTCTTCTGAAGCCAAAAACATGTTTGGGGCTTAAGAGATGCAATGTTCTAGACATTCTACAATGACAGAATAAATAAACCTCCTTATACCTTTCTCCCTCCTTTACTCATCTACATAACTCTGGTAGCCCTTGGCAAATTTCAGCTTCCTGTAGAGCTGTCTCAAACAAGTTTTTGTGCATTTCAGTTCATTTAAAACAACCACAGCAGCTGCAAACTAAAAGAGTAAACCTTTAATTTGTTCTTCAGTGGCACCAAAAGGCAAAGGGAGCAGCTACCAGAGGATATTTAACATTTTTAAGCAGAATCCAGCCATCTAGGCAGCATAATCCTTGTCCTGAGCTGGGTTTAAGGAGGGGAAGAGGAAGGCAGGATGCAATTTTACATGAGAGCAGGGTTCAGTGGTCCTGCTGCTCAGGGAATGACTTGACTGAAAGCTAAATTCAACAATCTGTCAAAGAAGAAAGAAGACTGTACAACAGCTTCCATGCCAAGTACATGAAATCAGTCAGGATGCTACTTTTCAAGTCTGGAATATCAAGCATGATCAGGCTTCAGCTGCAATCAAGGCTACTCAAGGTCATGAAGGAGAAGCCCCATTTATGTTTCTTTGTTGTTGTTTGCTTGATTAAAATATAATGTCTTAGATTGAGTGGTTGGAAATTATTTAGTTCTTCCTAAAACAAATTCAACAATTTCCCAGCAAAGTATCTCAATTAGACTCTGCAGATACCTTATCTGGAAAAAAAATAAAATAAATAAAATAAAATAAAATAAAATAAAATAAAATAAAATAAAATATTTTGAAGTTATTGATTTAGTTGTAAGGACCAAAAATCTTCAAATAGTCTCTAATTCTTAATCTGAGTTTAGATTATCTACTGGTTGACTGGGTTGAGTTGCCCACCCTTGCTTTCTGCAGCTACCACACAGCTTGGTGAGGAAGATCTCTTGAAGTTAAGAGAGATATAGCAACAATTCAAACCAGCTGATGATCACCCTGAATGCATCTTAGGCAACTTCCCAGGTCACATTGTACTGCAGGAGGCACAAGGAGAAGATTTTATATTAGTTCCTCACTGAAACCCTAAAGCTTTTGAGCCATCTGGTTCCAATGGGATATCCAGATCACCCAACATTTTTCTGACAGTTCTGGCCATGCACATTCCAGTTCTGTCCCCAGCCACCAGGAACAGGCAGAAACATCACCAGCATGATCAGCCTGACAACATCTCAGCCAGTCATCAGCTTGCAGTTGAAATAGGAAGGGTTAAATGGTGAGGTCTGCACACCAATTTTGCAATGCACCTCATCATATTCTCACCTTAAATGAGCAAACACACAAGGAATAACCACAGCAGACCAACACAAGAGTTGCCTTGTGGAAAGCCTTTGTGAAAATGAAGTAAGTTGAAAATTAAGGATCCAGGTGTTTGAACGTTTTCACCTCCCCATATTGGAAGATGATGTATCTGGTGGATGACTCCTATAGCCAGTCTTGCAGGGAAATTCATTCTTCAAAGAAAAAGATAAAATAGTCTGTCTACAATAAGTCTGCATTGATTAGGACTTAAAAAAAAAAAAAAACCCAAAGAATCTTCCAAGGAGCAGCAGCTCCTTGTAATTGGTAATTGGTTCTATTCAGATCGTGGATGGTTTCATAGGCTTTGGGCTTTAGGGAACTCAGTCAAATATCTGCCATTGAAGCATTCAGCTATTCAAACAGAGCCCCTCATTGTCATTCAGAATGCAAAAAACTCATTTGCAATTTCAGCTTTGAAAGTGGTTTTAAAAGCACCTGAAGGAAGAAAGAATGGGAGGGAAGTAGAGAGGAAGTGAAGGGAAAGTGTGGTGAGAGAGGAAGTTCTCAACAGCCAAAAGACCTGGGGAAAAGAAACAATAAAAAATGAACATGCCTGAAATCAGAATCTAAGTGAATGATCAGCCCAGGTTCTGGGAGAGATGACACCTTGGCTCAGTCATTCCTCAGTTTCTAAATCATTCTGTCTCTCCTCATTACTGACCTCTTTCCCTGACTGGAGCTTTCTTGACTATTTTCTTGCAGCACAGTAATTTGAAAGGAAAATATGAGTTATTATCTTGTAGACTAGGTAAAGATAACCACAGAGGACTATAACTAAGAAAATTCACTTTGTTCTACATTTAGTCATGATTTTCATTTTAATAAGATTTAGAAATTTTTCAGTTTTGCTAAGAAAGGAATTGTAGTCCCAGTGAGTTCAAAAATAAAACCAAATCAGCATACCCCCCTGAGATAATAACAATAAAGGAACAAAACCTGGAATCACTCAAGAAGCATTTTTTTATCCTTTTTTAATGAAAATATGCAAAGAATTTGTGAATATTTGGCTGTAATATGGTCCAAAGCATTCGAATCTCGATCTTCTGAAACAAACCGGGAAATATTCTCCATCTCATCTTCGATTCATATCTGTTTCAAAGATGACAAGTTTGAACCATTCTTCCCCAAATTTTCAGGTAAACTAAAGCTTTGTCACTGCACCCATAATTAAGGGACATAAACTCAAAGAGGGATAAATGGACTAGGGGTTAAGAAGGGAAGAGGAGCAGAAGTGGGAAAGCTTTTTAGTAGCTTCCATCACTCTGGAAAGAGGAGAATCAAAAGCCTCGTGAGAACAGGTTTTCCTCAGAAGACTTCATGCCCGATTTGATAGTGGAAAGATTCAGATAAATGTTGAATGCTTGTCAAAACCAATCGCTAAACCTTCTGATATTCACTGGCTACCAAGCTTAATGCTCATATCTATAAGCTCCCAGTCAGCCATTTTTTATCAGGGCAGGCTGCAAAAATTAAATATTTTCCATAAGACACTTAAGAATGGAAAAGGAATTTCTGGTTCTGTAAGTACCATTAAGAAGATACCAGTTGAAAAGCTCTGTTTGTTACCGTGCATCTGGGAATGCTCAAGATGGAGAAAAAAAAATCTTAATCATCCACATGCAGCTACTTGTGAAAACATCTACGCTGCTGATACCTATCTATTCCACCCCAAAAATGCAAGGGAATAACTACAATTTGCTTCATTTGAAGCCATTGACTGCTCCAAGCTGATAATGTGCAGGAATATTGTTATCTGGCAAAAAAATGTGCTCTCTCGCATGACCTGTTCTTACAGTACACACACAATTAGCCATTCAGTCTTGATATGCTCATGAATTAAAGCAGCAGCTTTCAAAACACTCTGAGCTTTAAAGCATAAAATGGGGATTATTTATTTTACCCTGCCTGAAGTTATTCTTTTCTCGTGCAGCCCGTTCCTGGGGTTCCAGCAGCATCTGGAAGATGTGAACAAGCCAGCTTTCCCCATTAGGTGGTTCTGTGAGCACAGGATCAGAGGGAAAATGAATTTCCTCTGGATGTATGGTCAGAAGACTGAAGACCCAAGTCAGATGTCTATGAATTCTTCCATTTTTTTCAACAACTTGCAGTGGGATTAGTCTCTCTCTCTCCTCTGCCCAGGTGAGTGTTTATATTCTTATACACATATTAAAGCAAATAATTAATTATATTCTACTTAAGCTCAGCAAGCAAATGGATTGAGACTGGACAGCAGGTTCAAAAGTTATTAGAGAGAAGGAGGAGAGCAGCTGACAAAGATGTTTCTTAGAAATCCATGCTAGAGTAAGACATGGAAAAATCCAGTCTGTGGGAAGGATTTTAAAAAGCGTGTATGATTCATGTTTTCTTCAGAGAATACCAGATTTTTCTATTTCAAGCAACATCATCAAAACATAGGGTAGTGATTATTTTTTTGATGCTGTAGACTTCTCTTTGCATTGCAACTTGCAAACAAACAGAGCAGGTAAGATTCTCACTGCTTAAAGAACTGTTCAGCTAGAAGAAAAATATTTCCTTTCAGAGGGGAGAAGCCAGGAGAAATATGTTTGGTTTGGTTTTTTTTTTTTAATTTTCACATCTTCATACAGACGAGTTTGTTCCTAACGTATGAAATAGGGTAGGGGAGGAGGGTGGCATGTAAAGCAGGTAAATAAGAAAGGTGGGGACACAGCACACAACCCTTCAGCCAACTGTCCAGGGTGAAAACATGGGCTGGAAGAAGGGCAGAGAGGCTTCTCTCAGTGCTAATTGGGACTCACAAGAGGAAGTAGCATAAAACGACACCCCAAGCATTATGGCACTGGAGATATCCATTGAAAGCCTCCAAATAAAGATGAACTGAACCCCTCGGTGTGTCTGATGTGTGTGCAAAGACAAGGCATTAAAGACCATGGCATCAAACAATTGTAATGCCAAGACAGGATGGAATGAATTACAGACACTGAAATCATAGGAACAGCTGTGCCACACTGTAGATATCATAACCTTTCAGCATGAAAGGGATGAGTCAAGAGGACTATTTCATTTTTAAATCTGATTTTCCATTATTTGGGTTAGGAGTCAGAGCATTTTAGTAATAGATCTAGAACTCCTGTGGGTTTGGATGCAGGCAGGTCTACACACACACACCTGCTTCTCATTGAAAAGAAATTGTAGGAAAAGAGGAAATTTGAAGGAATATCACAGTTTCAACAAGGCTTTTTAAAAAAAAAAATTAATGATGGCTTCAAAGCAGACCTCTCTTTAATAATTGTTACAGTGCAATCCATTAAGAGCTGTAATTATGTGGGAAGAAGGTTCTCCCTGATCCTGAGCCAAATACTGATTTCTATTACCTGCTCTGGATGCCAGTGGCTCACAAGGAGTAGCAACCACATAAACAAAACAAGAATTGAACTACTGGGATCCAATACCCCCTGGCCAGAGTCATCATCAGGAAGAGCAGAGTTCTCCATGCCTAGGGCCATGCACAGTGTCCTCCACATTTTCATCTCCCTGACTCCCACCTGCTTGCAGGCCCTGAAGAGGAGATGATGTCTGTGCTTGCAGACTGCTGGGAGCACGTGTGAGCAGGGCTCTCCCCAAGCCCAGTGCAAAGGAGGGGCTGCAGGGAGCAGCAGGACTGCAGAGCAGCAGTGGAGCAAGGATGCAGGGTTGCCAAGCAACAGCCTACCACGGGAGGGGGGAGGTAAAATGGGATATAAACCGTGTGGGGCCACAGCAGCCCTCCCATCTGCTTTTCCCCTGGCTTCCATTGAGTTGCAGGTCTGGATTTCTCAAGAAGGTTTGGCCACAAGTGTGTCCTGCACCACGAGCTCCAGTCGGCTCCTCCAGGAGGTTGCAGCAGGGAGAACCCTAGGAAATGTTTCCTTTGCCAACCTGTTGTCATGGATAATGCAGCAAGAGCAGGAGCAGGCTGCTCTAGGTTCTCCACACAGCCTGCTCCAAGACTCAGGAACACAGAGTGAAACCAGACCTGCTCCATTCTCACATCTGTGTCAGGGATGCTCCATCATTTGTCTCAGAAACAATCTAGGGAAGATTTTTTTCCTTCATACCATTCTATGCAACAAGTACAGCCTCTGTGTTATTTCCATCTAAAGTTCTTGTCTCTGTTCTGTGAGGACATACACACTTGAAGCATCAGAAGAGACCTTCACAAAGGTTTTAGGCAAGAGCCTAAAAGCTTTCAGCCTTCACCTATTCTGGTGAAGAGGGACCAGTTTGAGAGGGGATGGAATAAACAAAAACAAAAACTCCTGACCACACATGGGGCTGGACCACAGATGCTGGAAAAACTTTTCTGAAGGCTGGCCCCAAGCCTCCTTCTGCAAGGACAATCTCCCATTAACCCAGCCCCTCATGGCCATGCCCCACACCACAGCTTTCACCAAAGCCAGCTGCTGGTTCCAGCTGTTCCCTGTGCTGCTCTCTGGTACAACTCAAGGTTTTCAGTTTAACCACAAAAAATATTTATGTTCCTCCTTGTTCTGCCAACTCTTTCTTGCCTGCCCACACTTTACAGCCATTAGCACCAACCAACCGTGTGCTTACACACTGCTGCACAAATAATTTTGACTTCCCCTTGCATTTCCTGTAACTTATTTACAGAAAAAGGAAACAAAAGACTGTGGAGGAAACTGCATCTGCATTTACTTTTAAGTACAGAACCTAAGTTTTACCAATGGCAATTGTTCACAGATAAGATGAATACATTCTCTGTGCATTCCGTGTCACTCCATCATCCAGGGAAACACAAAACATTATAAAGTAGACACTTATCTCCCTTTTATCCATCTATTTTGGTCTCCTTTAATAGACAAAAGAGAGGAGAAAAGACATTTAAGAGATGATTCCTCCCACCTTAAAGTGGTTGGCCAAGGTAGAACAGAAATCACACCTTGGCATTGCTCTTTCCTCTCTCTCTCCAAGCCCTATGTGCAGAGGCTACAGTGAATTGCACCACAAACACTTTAAATTAAGCGAGATGAGCAATGTCCAGAGCAGCCAACTGTTGCTGAGGTTTTAAATAGCAGCAAGCCCACAGGCAGGATTTGAAGGCAGCTAATGGAGATCTTGTTTTTTGGGGAGGAAATTCTTCTACCAGAGCAGAAAAGCACTTGGCTGTAAGTCTGGCAAACAAGTGGGATTTCATATGCTGGCTGGAGATGGAAAATTCCTCCAAGTACTTCGTGGGAGAAGTTTGGTAGGGATGTGTTATGGAGGAGTTCATCCGCAGAGGGGAATTATATGAGAGAGAAACAATGGAATATCCTGCCTTGTGGAGGGTTTCAGATTAAAATGAAAGCCTGGATAAATAGGAGTGACAGCAATACATTGAACTGGTATTAAAGAAGAAAAATCAAAATTGTCATGTCATCCACTGGTGACAACCCATCTGGAGTACTGTGTACCACTTCTGGTCTCCTCAGACCAAGAAAAACTCAGACTGGAGTGAGTCTAGTGAAGAATCACAACAATGGCTAAAGAATTGGAGAATCTGATCCATGAGGAGAGGCTGAGAACTGTGACTATTTAAACTGGAGAAAGCTCAAGAGGATCTTAGCAATGAGTGAAAATAGTGGATGAGATGGTGTAAAGAAGCTGTAGCTTGACTCTTCTTGATGGTATTCAGTGAGCAGAAAAAAGGCAAAAGACACAAACAGAAACCGAGGACTTCAGTTTAAAGATATGGTTTCATGTATATATAAAATGCATTTACTCTTTCAGTGAAGGTGAAAAGCACTGGCAGAGGTTTCCTAAAGGGTGTCCATCCTTGGAGTTATTCAAAATTTGACAGGACACAGTCCTGAGCCACTTGCTGTAGTAGTTGACCCTGCTTTGGGCAGTTGGGCTGGTCTAGACCTGCCAAGGTCAGCCTCATGGACCTGTAGTAAAACCAGTGATTTCATTCTCCACAGTGAAGCTGATCTGGTCCAACACAGACTGGTGTTATGCTCCTTTGTGTTCATTTTCTCAGACACTATTTTCAGGTTTGGTTAGGTTTTTATTTTTGGAGTTTTTTGTTGTTTTGGGGTTGGTTTTTTTTGTTTGCTTTTTAAGTATAGCCACCTGTCCAAAGTGGTCGCTTAACCACTAATATGTATGCTTTATGTAATGGTGGTTCATTTGAAAAACCTGTATTTACTAACAGCTGCCACAGTTGGGTTTTCTCTGAGTTGAAGTGCTCATAAAGTTTATTGAGTAAACAGTGTCAATATCATCTGTGCAAGAGGAAAAATGGGCAAATAAAAAGAGCTTCCCTCCTTCCCTGAAAAGGACTGCAATTTAGTGGAGAGAGAAGTAGGTTGAAAATGCATTTCCTCCACTATTTTGGATAGCTCTCCCAAAAGCACAGACCAAGCAAACCTCCCCTGTGGCACCCTGAGGTGGGTGGGGTGCAGGGAAGGACTTTGGCATGTGGCACCTGGCACAGAGTGACAATGTTTGCCTCCAGAGCCATCATTCCATACATCCTGTTCCATCCCAAGGATCACATCCTTGCTGATTCATCTCTTCCCTGAGCAGGCTGTTTCCTCTCTCTCCACCTGACATTCCTCTCACACAGGATCCCTCCCTGCTCCCATCACTCTCCTGCATATCTGGGTCCTGTCTGTTCCTGCTGTCTCCTTCTTTGAAACGATATGATGACCACAATGAGCTTAAAGCATTTTTTAGCTGAAGGTTAAGCCAGAAATCTTAAAAAGATACACCTGTCTTGCATAACATCTCCTGTCTTCCCTGCACAGCAATGGAAAGAATAACTTCTTACTATTTTGGTCTCCCTGTTATTTTCCAAAACGTGGATAGGAAAAAGAAAGCCATGCTTAATTAATTACAAAGCAATAAATTAATCAAGAAGATATTCTAACAAAATAGGTTTATTTAAAGAAAAAAAAACTCACAGAATATGCTAGATGCTGAAACACTGAATTATTGAATTATACTAACTTGAGGTACAAGTTTAAAGTTGATCAAAAAGTTAATTGAGATAACACCTCCTTTTTGGAAAAAGCTGAATTCAGTACATTTGAAACATTCTGCTCTATGAGTTCAAAATTTCAATACAGTTTCTTAACTAGCATGTTCCAGCGACAATAATTTTTTTTCAGAATAAGAAAACCAGTAATTTCATTTTTTTCCATATGAATTTTGGGATTTCTATCAGTTTAGAACTGAAATTATAGCGGGTTAGCTTTTGTCATTGGACATTGAATTAAACTTCTGCTTTTCAGTTAGTTTTAATACACATACCGAGGACTTCACTGTGAGGAGTGGTTTTCTAGTTGTTTTTCTGTATTTAGATGTTCTTCCAGACACATAGGAAAAGAAGTTCGGTGATCTCACTTTAAGCCCTAGCAGATAATTATCATAGACCATGGCACAGACAAATCTCTGCCCTCAGAATTTGCAAAAGTTATCAGCAGCTGTTTCAGGTCATGACTGACGGGAGCTGGCAAAGTTTTGTGGGAAAATGGCAAAATGCCTACATGTACACGTCCAGCTCGAGTGTCACAGATTTTTTACATAGGGAATAAGCAGATCCCCCTAAAAAACCTTTACGAGGTGAGGGAGGGGTGATGGGGGCAGAGATCTCATTTATCTTCAATAGTTAATATCAAGAAATGAGTTTTCAACAAGTCAATACTCGCTAATCATGACACAGAATTCTCCTCTGTGTGCTGGAAGTCTGCCCCAATCATTTCTTGTACCCAATGCCCTTCCACGAGTGCAATACGTATTATTAAACCAATTTATAAATCCAGCTTCTTGGTAGAGATCTTTCTCTAAAGATTAACAGGAAACTGTTTAGAACCAGAAAAGGATTCTAACAGAACCTGCCAGAAAAAACAGATACAGCTGCCACATATCACCTTCTCAGAACATATAATGCAAACTAAGATCTTCCAAATACCACATATAGTAGTTTTCTTTCCTGCAGGGTGGCATGTGACACAGGAGTAACTATTCCTCCCGTTTTAGAGCACGTCCTTTAGCCAAATGAGGGGGCTGGGAGGACGGCAAGGGATGAAGGTGTCCTCCTCGCCAAGGATGCTCTGACATTCGCAGAAAAAGCCGCTCAGCTGCGGGCTGTCCCTTGGCGGGGTGAGCGACTTTGAGCGCTCACAGAACTCACCCGCCCTTCACCTGGCGGCTCCGGGAGCCACCACGACCCATCCATCCCCTCCGGGCACCGCCGTGACCGGGGCAGCGCAGGGGACAAGGGAAGGGATGCCCGCGGCGGGGCTCACCATGCGAGATGCTGTGGAGCAAGGCGACGGCCAACATCCACATGCCCCCCGCCGCTCGCCCGCTCGCCCGCTCCGGGCTCGCCCTCGCCCGCCGCGCCCACGGCCGGGCCGGAGCTGGCAGGCAGCGCGCACCGGGTCCGGCCCGCCTCGCCTCGCCTGGCTCGGCTGGTGGCTGCTCGGAGCCTGCGGGGCCGCTCGTCCGCCCAGCGAGCGCTCAGCCCCGCCTGCAGCCCCGCGGCTCCGCCGACACTCGCCCGGCGCTCGGGCGGGGGAAGAGGCGGCCGGCGGCGGGGGCGGGGGGCGGGTGCGCGGCGGGGCCCAGGTGTGTCCTTGGCTCGGGGAGGCGCCCGCAGGGCGGCGGGGGCAGGGCCACAGGTGACAAAATCCTCCGGCGCGGCCACACCAGCATCCCCGGCAGCAGCGGCGGCGGCCGGCCCCGAGCCGCGGCGAGCCGGCTCCTCGCACGCCTCCTCCTCCTCTTCTTCTTCTTCTTCTTCTTCTTCTTCTTCTTCTTCTTCTTCTTCCTCCTCCTCCTGGTGATGCTCTCGCTGCTCCTCACACGGCTCCCCTCGGCGGGCACATCTTCCTGCCCTCGCTCGCTCTCCGGCAGCTCGGAGCGCTCGGAGCCCGCTGCTCACCTCCCCTGCCTCCCTCCCGGTGCGGCAGAGGGACCGGCGCTAACCCCAGCCCTCCGCAGCCTTAAAGCACCGCCGGGTCCTCAAGCGCGGGGGGAGAGCGAGACCTAAAGAAACAGGAGCTGGGAGGTGGGGTGTGATGTGACAGTATCGGTGTGTGCACAAGGCATCATCCAGCAGCGCGTCCTAGGTGGCACTCCGGAGGGAACACCGGGAAGAACTCAGGCTGGACTATGTTTAAGGCAGTGTTTACTTTGTTCCATAGGACTTTTGATCACCAAATTGTATGAGTTGTACGTTATTTATTCTGGCTCTTGACCTCCTCTGCTTGAGATATCCTTGCCGAGTCGCAAATCTTCCAGTGAATGGAATAGCTTGATTTCCCACTTGTGTATAAATCAGAGAGAGGGTGTTGGAGCTCTCTGGAATACAGTATTTTCTCCTGGGTTGGTGACAGTGTGAGATCCAAGCCACACACCTGTGGGACACATATTGAGAAAGTAAGAAATTTACAGCCTGAAGAATATTCCAGGCTGGAGCTTTTCAGCTCTGTTCCAACCGATAAGCTGGTCCAGCTCAAGGCTAGGGAGAATTTCTCCCAGGGTGATAATTTGGTCAAAATAAAAAGGAATTAATAACAAAATAGAACGCCTGTTGTGGTGTGTGACCAAGCCCTGGCAATGGGGTGTCTTCTCTCTGAACCAATCACCTTTTCTCTACTCTTGGAATTGCGAGTCATGCTATAAAACCAAGTGTGTTTCTGAATAAACTTGTCTCTTTCTTCCTGTCATGAAAGACGACCATGTAGCTGTGCATCTTATTTCCGCTGCACTTAAAGGGTTAAAACCCCTTTCCACAGCTACACACACCCTTGACCTGGATCCTACAGATATTTAGTTCATCCTCTGCATGAGAAAAGTGAAACATCCTCACTGTAGGTGCTCACACAGATGAGCAGCAGCTCAAAGTGAAAAGATGTCACCATAGGGGCAGGCGTGACACACAAATAGACACACTACATTTCAGAAGGCTAATATTCCATTTATTACAACAGTTGACTGTCTCTTACACACTCTACAAAGTTTACATTTTCTTCATTGGTTACAATTAGTCAACACAACGTTCATTGGTGTAAAACCCATCTCCACCTCTGTTTCTCACAAGACTTTTCTAAAAATACTTTTCCCCGTGCAGGTTTCTTCTTGCTTGTCTTCCTCTCTTCTTGGTCTCCAGGCCAACAGCCTTGGTCAGAGACTCCTTCTCAAAACAAACCTCATTCATTAACCCTCTCTAACCCACAGACCAGCTGTGGGTCCTACTATAAAAAGATGTTAACAATTATTTTCCCTCAAAGGGAAGTGTAGTCATACAAGAGGGTGGAAACTGGAATTTAAAGTGGCCACAGAGGTCTTGGGCACCTCATGACTTGCAGAACCACAGAATCATCAAAGTTGGAAGAGACCTCCAAGATCTTCCTGTCCCACCATCAACTCAGCAGCACCCTAGAGAGGTTGTATGAAAGAAAAGCTGAGGTGGTTTTACAGGGAGCTGAAGAAGGGTCTGTGATAAAGGCATGAAACTCCTCAATAAAACAGCTGCAACAAAAATAAATAATAAAAAATATGGAGGATGTAGTACATGAGCACTTGAATTAATGATTAAGACAAAATAGTAGATGCAAAGTTATCAAAGCATTTAAAACATGGAATCGTTGGTTTACTTTTTATACTGGAAAGGCAAATTATCTCCTGGATTTTGGGATGAGACACAAATGTGCACATATACTTGGATGGACAGAAAGCAAACTCCTGCAGAGAGAGAGAATATCTACAGTGGAGAACAGACACGTGGTGGGATTATGGGGGAAAAAATGTCAGGCCACGCTCATGCTGAGTGAAAAGCAGCAGGTTCTGGGTACGTGAGGTGGGAGAAAGAGGAAGGTGTCGGAAACAAAATCCAAAGTATGGCTTGGAGCAGCTGTAAGGATGCAAACATTGGCAGTGACGAGAGGAGGGTAGGAGGGGATCTGGGGTGAATTTGGGTCTTGGGAATGGGAGGAAAGGTGTTTCTCTAATTGTTTTTTTAATTTAATGTCTTCTTTCTTCTCAATACCTAAATCAGTAATTAAAAGTTCATTTTCATAGACAGTGAATTAATTAAGTGTAATTCCCTGAGTTGAGTCATCTTCTGAGAACTTGTTACTGGTTCTACAAGCAAATGCAATACTTTGTAATGCCTGCTAAAGAACTGTTGGGGAAAAAAAAAAAAAAGGGGGGGGGGGAATCATCAATTTTCAAATTAGGGCAAACTGCAAAAACACTGAATTAATTATTTGTGAGATTCTAAAAATGGTCTTGGCTTCATCTCACTTGTTGCATTAATTAAATAAAGAAAAATCACAGCAAGAATTCTGTAGAACCATGCCATTTTCTTTATTATAGGATGGATAGCAGGTGTTTTGTGCCCAAACATTTTCCTTGGTATATTACATATACCCTCCTCAAAAAGAAATAATGATCGGTTGTGTAACAAATATTCTCTTGTTGATTTGAAATTACCAAAATGGTTTCTTAAACCAGCAGAAGGGGAGAAAAAAGATAATTTTATTGTTGGTTGTTGAATTTAATAATTTTCCTGTTGGCTTCCTCATTCCCAGAATCACAGAATGGGCTGAGTTGGAAGGGACCCATCAGGATCACCAAGTTCAGCTCCTGGCTCTTCACAGGACACCCCAAGAACCCCTCCCTGTGCCTGAGAGTGTTGCCTAAGTCAAAAATTCTACTGCAAAAGCTTTCATGAACACCAGTACTGAATGTTTGGGGATGTATCAATGCTAAAACAAGATAATAATGCACAGGATTTTTCTTTTTTTTAATGACATAAAGGGAACATGATCCAGACTCCTCCTCAGGACTCACCTTAGAGCTGCTTCTACTCCCTCCTCAGAATTCTTGACAACTTTTTGTGCACTGGTCTCCCACAGCATCCCTGTAAGTTTGGGATGTTTTGTTACTCCTGTGTCAGAGAACTAAAGCCCAGGGAAACCAAGTGCTAATCCACCAAGAGATCCAGGCACTGAAATTGTCCAAACTGCAAAAGCCAAGGTTTAGGTGGTCTCATAAGTTTGGAACTCACAACTTCATGTAGTACCCAGTGTCCTGGTGGTTCATGTAGAAGTGTTAGGTACTGTAAAATGGGATTCAAGGGAAGTGAGTGGAGAGCCACATTGGGAAACATTTATAAGGGAAGTGCCCTGACACTCACCCTGCAGTGGCCCAGAGGAACCAGTGGGCTGGGTTCTCCTAGGAGAGGCAGAGGAGGAGACAACTGATTTCTGCACTCATTCTGTGCCCAGTAGAGAGAGATCTGGGTTCAAATTATCACCTGACAAATATTAAATAAATATTCGATCCCAGTTATTGTCTTCTTGTGGCAGTTCACTTGCCTAGGAGACTTAAAACCCTGCTCCTATGTTTTTCCAAAATAATATTTTTCCATACTTTCTTCACCATTTGTGACTTAGAAGACGCCACATGATGCCACATTAACTTCATCTTCTCTTAGGCAAAAAGAGTTGGAGTCCTTCTCCAAAGCAAGCAGGAATGCACTGGGTTATGGATCTCACACTTTCAAAGCCTGTGCTCTTGGGGTTTGAGTATGGGGTGACAAATGGGGGAAACAGGAGGGACACTTCATCTCCACTCCATTTCATTGGCAGAAGTTCAGCAGACCAGCATGTCCTGGGGAGCCAGATGAGATTTTCATGCCTCCAAAATCAGCATCTTCATGCCAAGAAGCAGCTCTAGAGATAGTCCTACAGTGATACTCTGCTTCTGAAAGGGTTTTTTTGCACAAAAACCTAGAGCAATGTGCATAATAACCTGAGAATTTATAGAGAATCTTCCATACCTTCTGATTTTTTAAACAGAATTTTCGATTCTAATTCATGAAAGCCTCCTTGCAGTTTTTTCTTGAGCCCTTCTGTCGTCTGCCTGGCACTTTCTTTTTTTCTATGAGTATCCAAAGTCATTAAAAATGCAAGTACAACTATATATATCTCTCTAATACTACATATATTGTTATGGAGATAGTTCTAAGAGATAACATTATGAAGGATCTTATGAAAGATCTTATCTTCATGTGAAAGCTTTATTAATACCTCACCAGAGGTAACTGAGGTTCAGTTTTGCCCTCTGTAATTAGCTGAAATTACCTCGACCTTCTCTGCAGGCTGCATGAACAACATGCAGAACTGTTATCTCAGTTATTGTTCTGAATCTCTGTGTGTTAAAGAATAAAATGTGAGGAGTGGAGAGGAGGGAAAGAGAGAATAGGGAAGGCAGGACAGCCCATGCTCAGCTAACTCTTCTCAGCATCTGACTGTGCTGTAATGTATTTTAGTCTGTCTAGTTGCAATTATTCCACAGGATCCTTTCTCACAGAGATTTATGCCACAGTTCCTGGGTTAATTCCTCTTCAGAGGGATGGGTGCATCTACAACTTGTAGCCAGATGGAACAAAATCTATTTTAGTGGGTGAAGAAGGCCCCTTCCCATCCCAAAATGACCATATTTTCAGCAACCATGCTTATGCTCATGCTCAAGTCATCTTTCCCCCTCTTCCCAGAGCATCTGGGTCTGGCTCAATGTGTCTGAGCACGTGGCAGGTCATGACAGGCTCTCTCCTCACATCCAGGCCAGCTGAAGTTCCAAACAGTCTCATGCTGAGCCCTGACATCCCACATTAGGGAAAAGAAATAGATGCACAGATAATAAAACACAGCCTTGTCAACAACTTTTAACTAAACATGAAAAAGGAGCAGGTGTAAATTTTGAAAGACCTGAGTTACAGACTTGAACAGCGAGTGGCAGGTGCACACTCTCAATCAGGAATGCTGATATAATTTCTGCCAAATCTTCCCGTTGTTTTCCTCAGTCTTCATCAGTCAGAGGATCAGCAAGCTGGCATTTATCCAAGCCCCAGCCTCGCTTAAGTTCCAACCAAAGTGCTCATTCCAAGAACCAGAGCTGGATTAGGTAAACATCAAAGGTGGGTGTTTTAAGTAAGCTTAGGGTAGCATGGCCTGGGCTTTTATTTTATCTCATGCTCTCAGCTGCACATTAAACACAGAGAGTGGGGAGGTCACCTCAGACCTGTCAATCCTCTCCTCAGGGCAGGTGAGGAACTGCACAGCATCACTCCCTCGATGTGGTTTTTGGTAGCACTCCCTAACAAAATTTAAAAATAATAGGTTGCATCAGCTATAAAAAATTGGGCTAAGAAATCTAAAACAAACCTCAAGGACAAATAAAAATCTCCCTCTGTCACCTCTACCTGACCACTGCTTTAATACAGAGCTCAGCTTCAGGCTTTACCCAAGCCAAAATCAAAATGACCAGTGTCTTTCACAGTGCTGTCACTGACAAGGGAAGATTTTCTCAGGGCAAGGCAGCATTAGAATTTTTGTCACATGGAACTGCTGCTGAGGTGCTGTTACTGCTATAAATTAAAAGGCAAAGTTGTCTTTCTGAGTATGCCTCAGCTCCACTTCCCTTTATCATCCCAGAGAACTCCTGAGGTTTTCAGAGCTGTGTCTTACCACAGTTCACCTGTGGAGAAGAGAAAGAAAGACTCAAAAATAGGGCAAGACATTTTGGACAGGAGACAGTTTCTTGAGCAGATGTTTAAATAATGCTTCCTAAAAAAAGCAGACCTCATTCTCCTGAAATGCAACGCTATCTGTATCAACTAAAAGCAGATCTAGAGTGTTTTTAGTGATTCCCAGCAACTGCAAACAGTAGGAGGTACCAATAAGGAAACAGCGTGACTGAACTAATTTCCTTTGACATGGCAATAACCCCAAATAAATTTGCTTTCTCTTCAAAGAGGTGAGGCTCAAGACAGCACTGCATTTGGGGAACCTTTCATTGGGGTCAGTCGTTTCATGTTTCGGTGTCATACTGAAAAAATGAGCCTGTGAAAACTTCACGTGGCAATAGATCAGTAATAAATGGTCAATGGATTTGTCACTGGCTCATGAATCAGCTCTGACTTCATTAATATTTTTACAGTGATGCTGCTAGTTTTTCAATGGAATACAAAGGTTTTTGGATTACACAAAAAGATGTTTCTCCACTGGACACTTTTCTCCACATTTCTTCATGGACAAATTGCTTTTTGCCTTTTTTATTTTTAAGCTCCGTCTTCCCTCACCACCCTGGCAGTGCCTTGTACCTGAGAGGTCTGTGACAAGTCAGGGTCATTTTCTCTTGGCCCAGAGGCTCCAAAGTAAACTGTTCAGAGACAGGCATCTTAAAGTGATTGGCAAATAATCCAAGTGTTCAAAAACAAAAGTACACACACACACACACAAACCACAATGGAAAACAAAGCTGTGGGTCAACATCAGATGAATGCTCTCTGTAGGTGACCAGCCAAAATATCTCTGGCAGGAGTCCAGTCAGAGGATAGGTGGCTTATAATGGTTGTTAAATGACCTCTTCATGGTGTTTGATTGTGCTGGACATGTCCAGGCAGGAATGCTCCTCCTGGCATGGCTTTGCCTTCTGCCAGCCCGTGATGGATGTGAGACCTGGCCTCTTACTCGGGTTCTGTGCTGTAGCTGCAATTTCACCCCCCAGAGAAATGTTTGAGCAGCTCAGCCCCACCCCAATGTTATTTCCTAACAAGAAAAAATGGGTTTAACTATCAGACAGAACCACTTGAGTGTCACAGCACCAAAGCCCTGGAGAGGCTGGAGCTCGTGGACCTCAGCCACACTTTTTATATCTCTGTACCTCAGTGACTCCACTTGCAGAACTGAAGGAGAAAAAAAAATACATTCTTCAGGATGAAAAAACTTCAGGAAGCAGTGAAGCTCCCCTGGAAGGCCACAGGGATCCAGGACACAGCACAGGCTGGCACACACTGGAGAGGGGAAAAGGGAAGGGAGCCTGCTGAGACCAGGTGGTTGCTCAGGCAGGCAAGGCTTGCTAATGAACACGTCAAGAATGTGCTTGAATTTCAGCTGGTATGAACTCAGGGAAAGGTTCCTCTGGGGAATTTGCAGCCTTTGCTCCTGAGAAGCAATGAAGATGAAATCCACGATCAATAATTCTGAAATTTCATAGAGTGACAAAACTTAATGCACAAAACACAGCAATTTCATCAAGTTTACCCCAGAACCTGGAGCCCGTTCCTCAAAAAGTGCCAGCACAGATTTCTTTGGCTTTACCTTATCTGAGGTGAAAACAAAGCAGATATAGGGATGACACGAACCTGTGATACACATAAAAGGAGAATTATCCCCACATAAGAGATGCCAGCCTTGCCAAAAACAGCACTGATCCCAGCAGCAGGCACAGCCACAGGGATGCACCTCGAGTCTCCTGCTGTGCAGAACTCTGCAGCACTGCAGAACTGAGAGTTTGGGCCTGTGACACGAGCACAAAAAGTAATTAATAAGTAATTGCATTAAATAAGTGGGTAAAGTTATCTCAACCAGTGCAAGAGGCCCGTGGGTTTTTTATGTTATTTCTTAGAATTGATGGAAGCTCCTTTCCCCTAATCTTATTAGGCAAAACTGGGTCTTCATCTCTGCTGCTTTTGGATGGCTCAGATTTGTGGGTGTTCAGGTAAGACCCACAGCAAGGATATTATTTCAAAGCATCATCCAAGACAGACATTTACATCAGCAATAACATCCATGGGAAGGGACAGCTATTTCTTTCTCCTGTTGCCTAATTGGAGCAAAAGAGATTATTAACCCTCATGGAATTACTGATTTACCAACGTTGCCATTGCAGCATGCACTCATTGCTCCAGGTAGAATGTAATACCTTAAAAATGTATTGGTTAATAAATCAACATCAGATTTTAATATTAATTGTCCCTTTGAAACTGATTCTCAACAAATATCACAGTTAGTGTTGCTTTGCAAACATTTTAATGGGTCATTAACTAAAACCAGCCATTACCTTCTGCTGTTACAGTTTCCATAAGGATTTATTAAGGCAACTTCATGTATTATTAAAAACAAAGTTCATGTCTCTAATGTTCCAAAACTTTGTCTCCCTCAGGCTTCCACTGATTGCTTCAAAGGTAGAAATATTTGCCAAATATATAATTGTGTCCTTCAGTTCAGACCAACCCTTTAAACAGTGTTTCTTGCTCTTAAAATGGCTTTTTTCCCCCTGTTCTCCCTTCTCAAGGAGAAAGTGTCTGTGTATAAAATAAATGTGAATGTGTGGAAGTATATAGAGCTTTGCTGGGTTTCTATCTGCTAAATCAAATGGGGGTGGACCTGGACTATCAAAAAAGAAGAGCAAGCTTAGAAATCTGGGTCTGTAAATTAAATAAATAAAATAATTAATTTTATTTCTATTAAATCTATAAATTAAATAAATAATCAATATAATAAAAAATAAATAAATGGAACCAATAAGGGGAAATTCTGCACACAACATGTTATTAAACCATGAAAATCATCCCCCCTAGAAGTCACTAGGGGCAAAGCTTAGGTTCACCACAGAGTTCAAACTTCATACAGAACTCAGGAATTCTAAGCTTCATTCTCTCATAATTGAAGATAGTCGAAAAGTTTGGAGTCCAAGGCTTAGAATCACCTTAATGACTTCTTGAGGTAATTAATTCTACAATCTAAATAGCATTTCTAATTATTAGCAGTCAGAGTGACATACTTAAGTCAAAAAATTGTATTTACACTTTACATGGTCTTCCAATAGAGCATGGATGAAATTAAGGTCAGTCCATTCTGAGAAGGCTTCTTTACACCTATATTTTCTTGACTTTGTCTCTCTTTTTTTTCACTGGAGAGATATCTGAAAACAGGAGTTTCACACTTACATCTCATCACATTCCTAGTGTTCTACCAAGAATTTAAAATACTGACAGTTTCCATGTGGTGACATAAAAAAAA
Organism: Sturnus vulgaris; assembly: GCF_052056855.1. Taxonomy (NCBI): domain Eukaryota; kingdom Metazoa; phylum Chordata; class Aves; order Passeriformes; family Sturnidae; genus Sturnus; species Sturnus vulgaris. The sequence continues at coordinate 115,277,743 of NC_142244.1, read as the reverse complement.
AAATTCCCTCCAGCCTTTAAAATCAGATTGGGTTCACAATCAGCTCTGTGCCTCTCTATTGCACGTTCTGGAGCACAATTGCTTTGAATTATTCTGTACCCTGGGAAAAAAAGTGCCAAGTTGCAGGAAAGATAAGGAAGAGACAAGAGACTTTGCCTCACCTCAGTGCAAGAGTGAGCTTTTGTGGCTGAAATTCACTTTTCACAGAATTTCACTGATTGCTCAGCGTTGGACAGTGCATGGGGCAGGCTGTGGGCCTCAAGAAGTGTTGAATATTCAGGTCCCTTCAATAATATATTCCTAAAAATCATATTGTCACCAAAAAAAGAGGCAGACTTTATTCCCAGTTTATGTCAATCCAAAGAAATCAAGCCATCAAACCAGAGCCAATTACTTAAAAAAAAAAATAAAACTGATTTTCAGGATGCTAAGGATTTGTAACCTGGTACTAAATGATTCAATCCCATATTGTTATCTGTGGATGAGCTGATAATATTTGTGAATGCTGAATTTTCTCCAAATGGCTTGGATTTATTTCACCTCTGTGAGGCAATGCTGCAGAGGTTCATCTGCAAGTACTGCAAAGATAATGTCTTAATTTATATCTCTTGGGGGGAAACAGAGAAACAACAGGCTTGTGGAAGAGATCTGATGATAAATCTTCATGACTTCACTTTTTTTTTTAAGAAATCATCTGTGAAATGTTCTTGTATATTAAAAAAACCTTCAGTGCTATCCCTAAAACACCTTTTTCCACCAGGTTCCCATGGCTGTAGAGAAATCCATGGAAAACCTCTTTTTGTGCCCGATTAGTTACAACATCTATAGGAAGAACTGTACTGCTTTTTTTTTTGTAATTAGCAACTCCTAGTTAACAGAACGACTGCTTGCTCTCAAAATGTGCTGTACCTTTGGAAACCAAGAATTCATCTGCAAGGAAGTGAAAGTAGGATGTATGTAACTGCTAAACTTACAAGCACCTGCTTTTACATAAGCCAATGTGTTTCTAGCAGTGAAAAATCACAGTCTTTCAGATCCAAATGAATCGTTTAAATTAGCAAGGCTCGTGTTTCATCATTAGAAATACCTTCCTGCCTCACAAGATGCAGAGATTTCTTTCTCAGCAGAGGTGTCTGAAAACACGAGCTTCAGGACGCTTTTAAAAAAGATGAAATTTGCTATCCAGTATATTGTGGGAATAAATTTTAAAAAAAAATTGCCTCTGAATGCATTTTCCTGTGTGAAATAACGTCTCACAACAGATGCAGGAAAAGGAGCCAAGATTCACAACATAAAATAGTCCTCAATGAACATTTCAGTACCACGCTCCACCAAAGGTAGGTCACAGAAACCAACTGCCTTACATCATAACTCTAGCAAAAAAAAAAAAAAAAAAAATTACGGATAAAAATTCAAAATTATACAAACAGAAAATCCTCCTTTCCATTTCCAACAAGAACCCTGAATCTGGAGGCATCTCCTCATTTTCAGTCAGCAATCAGACACCACTTTTCCTGCTCCCCAAGTCCTGGTGGTACCATGTGGCTGCATCACTCTCATGCTGTCCTTTCCATGGAATATCCTGCAGGACTGAAAAAATCACCCTCAACCTGTTCTCAGGTCCTCACTCTGTCACTATATCTAAATGAGGATGCAATTTATGAATTAGGGAAGGGATAGCCTGTAATTTTTGCTGGGTTTTTTTCCTAAGCATTCCCCTACCTTTTCAAAACACCCTGATTATTTCTTGTGCTTACCAACTCTTCTCTGCCTGAAGCACATCGTGTGCTCTCTGCAACTGAGAATATATTTATTTATTTATAGTTTTCTCTACTAAGCCAAGTACAACACAGGCCTGCTTCTTAATTAAGGCTCAAATAGCAGAATAAACAATTACAGGAACTCACCTATATATATGTGGCTTTGAATCATGCTAGTAATGGCAAAAAAAATATGGGAATGAGTGATTAATAGGAAACTCAAGTCTTCTACGCTCACCTATACATATATATGGCTTTGAATTATGCTGGTAACGGCAAAAAAAAAATAGGAATGAATGATTAATAGGAAACCAAATTCATCTACTTCACTGTTGAGTACCAATCTCTGAGTAATTTAAATCAAAGGGGAAGAAAGGAAGGTGGAAGAGTAGGAAAAGTCACAAGACTAAATCATAGCATACCAAACTATCATTCAGAGATTCACCACTAGCTGCATTAATAAGAACACTGAATATCTGCATGCTTAAGTTTAAAAAAAAGGCTCAGTTAGCAAAATCACTGCCCCTTCTCAAACGGTGAGGATGTTAGCAGGGGTATTGTGCTTTCATGCATCACCCAAACTATATTCACACATTAGAGACCTGATTATAAGCAGTGGCCCAATATCACAGTAACTAATCATTTTCTCCCTAATTTATTTCCAGCCTAAGGGGAAAGGCCTGTCTCCATGGCCACATGCAGACAGTTGTGTGCTAATTCCATCCATCCTCTGATCTGGCCAGGTGTGAGTCAGCTCCAGCCCAAAAGCCATAAAAACCTCATTAATGAGGGGTAGGTCTTATCACTGTGGGCCAATTAGTGCACTAACAAGGCCAGCTTTGGGTCTGGATGAAGTTGGGGCTGTCTGTGTCAGAGCAGAGGTATGAGAAACATGATTAATTCTGCCAGGACTTGCCAAGTTTGTTGCTGGAATGGGTTCTTTGCATAAAGAAATGTCACCTTAAAAATTGAAATGTCACAGGAAACATTAAATTATGGTGAAATTCAAAAGAGGCTTGGGTTGAAGGGCAAAATCAGTCTGGGCTGCATTAGGATAGTTTGATTTTTCTTTTTTATTTTTAATTTTTGATTGCATTGCTGGCAGCTTGATGGAGATGATCCTTCCCCTCTGCTTGGGATGGATGCAGACACAGTCTGAAGGTCTCTGTTACAAGTGACATGGGCCCATAGAAAGACCCTACCTCAAAGACAATTAATGGGCTGAAAAATATGAAGAAAGACTGATGGAGCTGAGACTCCTTGGCCTGGAGGAGAGAAGATTCAAGGGGAACCCTTGGCTGTGTAGAAGCAGCTGACAAGGGGGTAAAGAAGATGCTGTGACCTCAGTGTTGCCCAGTAAATGGGCACTGAAATGCATGAAATTCCACTTAAAGCTAAAAATTTAATTTTTTAAATTGTAATCAAATTCTGGGAACAATTTTCCCAGAGAAGCTGTTGAGCACTCCATCCTTGGAGATACCAGAAATTTGTCAGGACATGGTCCTAAGGAAATCTGCTGTAGTTGACCCTGCTTTGAGCAGAGGAACTGGACTCCATCTCAAGAGCTCCTTTCTAGCCTCAACTATACCCTGATTACGTAATTATTCAAAATCAAAAACATTTAAAAATAAAAATAATTTTTAGAAAGAGTCCTTAGAGAAAATCAGTCCACACCAGAAGAAAATCCGTTTTCTGCCAAGACAGGAATGAGCTGGCAACATCAGCTGCACCTTTTTTTCCCCCAGTGCAAACAAAGTTTAGCCAGCACTTAATTCAACATCCAAAATTAGATGGGGTGAATTCCAGTGCTCTCCACCAAACCATAATGAGCACCATGCTAATGAGGTAATATCCCCCTGGCACCCCAATTACCTCAGGGCTGCCCTTGTGACTCAGGGGTTTGCCAAATGGTTTTGGGGAGTTGGCTGTGCCCAAGCAGAGCCAGGAGCTGATTTTCATCCTGCAGGTGCCCCCAGCAGAAGCTGGGGTAGAAGAGGGGCGCTCCTTCCTCTGTGATATTTCAGTGTGAGGTATGAAAAGCTCAGTGGCAAAAAGAAAAAAATAAACCCTGCTGCCAGATCTTCATCTCAGCCTGGTGTTTGAGGACTCGATGTTCTGAAGAGAGAGAAACAGATCCTTGGAGAGATCTCACCTTGTGAGAGTCTTCACAACAAAATCCTGACTTGACTGTTAGGGGAAAATAGAGGATCACGTTATCCCCCAGCACGATGAATCACACGGAGCAGAGTCTGTGGCAGCCAGAACAGCTCCTCGTGCTTGCATAATCGTATTAAACATTTTCATTCATTTCTGCTTGTTAAAGTAATATGATGACTTCCTCTAGTTTCAAACATGGCAATGAAAGGAAGCTTTACTTTCCTCAGCCTGCTGTGCTGCTTCACTGCCAAAGGCAACAGCTTTTTAATCCAAAGTAAGAGTTACAAGATGAAATACATTTACCAGCTCAGGAGGAAAAAAAAAAAAGAAAAAGGGAAATGGGCCCTTCTCACCTGCCCATGTATAACCATGTGAGCTAAATTAAAAACATAGATTGTCAGCTGGAAACTCATTTGCATGAAGGATGGTTGGCAGGTTTTTGAGAGTGTGTGGGGAGGGCAGGGCTGCAGAGAAGTGTCCCTGTCCCTTCCCTTGTGTCCCTGTCCTTTCCCCTGGCCTGAGCAGCAGGGCAGGAGTGAGAGCTGAGGAGAGATTTCACTGCAGGGCTCAGGCAGCTTTGATGAAGGCAAGTCCCAGGATTCAAAGCACAGTGTGTAAAGGAGAGAATCTGCTTTGGAGTCCATTTATAACACAGAGCAGGACAGAACCAGGCGTGGAACAGAAGCCTGTGGCTCTCCCTCAGGGACTTGCTGCACAAAGAAGGAGATACTGATTTTGAAACCCAAAAGTGGCAGTCATGAAAGTGCAGACACCTTCTCCTCCAGTCCCCTCAGTCCTCTGTCATTTCAATGCACAGAGAAATGTAGCAGCAGTTTGCTCCCCACTGCTGCCAGCTTTACCCGGAGCACACAGCTCTGCGTTGGGAGTGTTGAGGAATTAAAAGTGAATTGACAATGATCAATATGCCTGACTTCAGTACCACCAAAATTAAAGAGATTTTTACCCAGTAACTTCAATGGAAGCAGAAGTGCTGCCTGGCTAACAGTGCTTTAGTGCTTATCCCTTTACCATCATCTGTGAACAATATTTTAAAAGACTTGAGTCATAATTACAGTTTTTAATTCACCTTGCCAGCTCAGTCTCGCTGGTGACACAACAATTTCATCCTGTCTCTCCTCACCACTGTGGCAGCACCTGCCTCTTGTCTGAGTCTCTGGAGCAAACAGACCATGCAGAACTGTTTTTTTAGACAGTAAAAGGCAGCTTGGCCATTCTCTCACAAGGCACTGCAATTATTTTTATTTAATCAAGCAGGCAGCCTTCCCCTTTCTGGGTTTAACTATGGACATGAGTAAAGGCTGTTTCTCACTTTGTAAAGTTAACATTTTCTGATGCTTTCAGCAGCCTTCAGCAATGGGGAGTTTTGCAGGATCTGGCAGTGGTTATTCCTGTATCCTGCACCTGCTTCCAGCACCTTGTCATACCTGCATTTCCTACAGTTTCTGTTTCTTACAGATGTCTGGCAATGCTCTGCATGGGTTATTTCTCTCTGATATCCTTCACTAGTTTTTTTTTCTTTAGTAGTTTCCTTATCCCCCTCCCCTTTTTTTTTTAATTCTCCCAGAATAAAGAAATCAGAACACAGATATATTAAATGCTTGTTTTTCTGGAAGTGTTTTTAAACATAAACTGGAAGAAGATTATCTCAATTTTTCTGTTTTCCAGCTAATTACTGTCCCATTGCACATGCCATTCAGACTGTCAGTTTGAATTTTCTCCTGTCTATTTGCAAGGCCAATACAGCCAGCAGAGCAAACCCATCGTTGCAGGGTATATTTAGGGAAGAAGCAGTAATGCTCAGGTTGATTGAGGGTCATTTAGGGAGGTGGGTTTTTATTTTTCCTTTCCCTAAACATGCCAGCCTTTGTCTCAAGCCATCTTGAGCTTGTCTCCAAGGATGCATTCCTAATTTTTGTAGTTCTCCTCAGCTATTTCATTTAAGAATTAAAGGAATGTTTGATTAGAAGACAGGATTGAAATAGAGAAAATAACTTTGGTCACATCAGTACTGACACAACTGCCAATAAGGGACCTGAATTCATTTTTTTAGGTTGACTTTCAGCAATAGCTTCTTTAACATTGATTAGGAATAGACGTTGGATTGTAGGGAACAGGAATAAATAATCTCTCTGGTCTTAATACCTTCCCAGAGGCTGCAAATAAAATTTACATAGTTTATTTTAATATCATATACAAAAAATATTTACTATTTCTACATACAGAAAAGACATGCATCAATATTGTTGTCTCAAAATCAATGTGCAGATCACATTTTGTTCTAAAAATTGAGAACTTCTGTTTGATTTTCCAAAGTACTTTAGGAGAGCTGTACACTAAATGTTTTGGAAGAGGCAAGTATTATATAGAATTATTGTTGGTAATACTGAGGTGATATTCATATTATAGACGGAGTGAATATATTAAGAATACAGTGCTATTGGTCACCAAAAAGAAGCATTTAATTTTTTTTTTTAATGGGAATTAGAACAATAGCATTTTTCCCTTCTAGTTCACATATAAACTCCTCTTTCCACCCCTGCCATCACGTCATCATCTGCAGGCAGTACTGGAGTACACCAGGATCAAAGCTGAAAGCTGTTCTGTCCCCAACAATCTGCAGAACAACTGCAAAATAACTGCAGACTGCCTTGGAAAGAAGAATGGCAATGCTTCCCCTCTTCCACAATGTTCCTTCCCACACCATTTCTCTAAATTTCCTCATAACATAATAAGATGCTCACAGAAAATGCCAGGATTAATTTGTGGGGGGATGGAAAATGTTATTCTCAGATGTGCAGAATGGTGGTGGTGTTCAGAACAGTAAAGTACAGCCCTGTTATTAGTGAGAAAAAAACTAAGTTGTGTCTTGCAGCTGCAACTGTTAGAGGATTGATTGTGCAATTAATTACTTCCCAGAAAATTCAAGTCGGTATTTGTGACAGGAATATTTATTGGTAATCACTCAGGAAAAAAGCTGCCATCCACAACTGTCCAACACAGAGATGTCTGGATATTTGGACTTGACACTTTACTTTGTACTGTGGCGTAAGGCAAAGCTGAAAGCTTAAAGCCAAAAACATATACTCAAGCAAATAGACAAAGGAAAAGTATTATTTTATTTTATTTTTCACATTAAAATCGACACACCAATAACTGCTGAAGTACTTGGCTATTTTTAACTCTGTATTTTCTCCCTTGCTGCTTAGGTTCTTTTCTTTATCTGTGTGCTTGTCCCAGGTGAGTAAGATTACACAAGTACACAAATATTTAAAGGATCTGGGCCATCATATTTCATAGGAATAGGAGCTGGAGTTGCCACTCTATGGCACAACACTTTCTGCTTCAGTCTAGAGTGATTAGACCATGACTTGACTTCAGAGGGGTTACAGCAGCAGTGAGATACACAGTTCATTGAAAAAAATTGATTAAAACTCACATGGTTTGTGTGGACAGTAAAAAAGAAAATCAAGAGTGCTTTGTTGCTTTGTGGTCTTTTTTTGCCACAAGTGAAAACTTTACAGAAAAGTTTATAATAATAATAAGTAGAATGTGTGGTTGATCCAATGACACATATCAGGTTCAAGATCTGATATGGAGAACTCCAAACCCAAAAGCAGCAGCATTTGCAGCTTCAGCTGGTAAAGCAGAACCTCAGACTGAGGTGTTTGACAGTCCCATATTTCCTCTGACAGGACAGCACACAGAATACAGAATCACAGAACTGCAGAATCAGAGATTTGTAGAATGGTTGGGGTTGTAAGGAACCTCTGAACACCACCCAGTCCAACTCCCCTGCTGAGTCAGGTTTACCTGGAGCTGACTGCACAGCCAGGACACTCCACAATCTCTCTGGTTAACCTGTTCCACTGCTCTGGCACCCTCAAGGTAAAGTTTTTCCACACACTCAGATCAAACAAAGCTTGCTCTGAGATAAACTGCCATTCAAATCCCAGCAGATTCCTCATACACATGACAGCTCCTACTGAGACTCAGCTGCAAAATCAGTCACATCCCTCAGTCAGAGGAGACATTCCAGATCCACCCACGCTGATATTTGGAGTTAATCTTGCAGCCACCATCAGCCAGGCCCAGCAGAGTGAGCTCCCCACTCCCCATCAGATCAGATCAGAGGTGGAAGGCAGGATTTAGGTGTGAGATTAAGGTTGATCCTGCCTATCAAAGCCGGTATTGACAAACATGGGGCTTTTTATCTTCTCCCTCCTGAGACTGGTGTGCATCTGAGGAGCCTGTGAAGGGAAGCCAAGAAGTGTTTGCCCTGGGAAGATTTATATTCCTCCAAGGGCTCCAAACAAGCCCAGTACTTCAAAGAGGGAATGAGGGCCATCATAGTGAAGGTTAACTAAAGTCTCCAGCTGAATGTGAGGCTGGGCTCACACACAGGCTCTGTGCTCAGGCATAAAGGAGGGATTGTGGTTCTCACGGATGTGTGAGTTACAAACCCCATTTCCAGGAGTGACTGTGGTGTTATGACACCACACAATCACTGCCTGCACTTGGGGCTTCCCTCCTTTCAGATGGCCCAAGGGAAGCACTGGAACCACATCTGAGTCTCCTGTGGAAACTGTGAAAAACCACACAAATGTTCCACCCGATGAAAAGGAAATAATAGTTGTTATTATAAATGGTTCAGCCTGTGCTGCATTCCTCACAGTGAAGGTGAGTGAGGTTGGATATTTACTTTTTGGGCAGCCAGGATTGTGAGTGAGTGGCAGATGGGGAGGACTTCATGGAAAGCTGCAGTGAAACTGCCCAAGCAGCTCATGGTCAGGATTTCATGGGCCAGTGTTTCAGCTTGGAAAGATTGTACTGGAGCTCTGTAAATTGGCACTGCTTTCCTTACTGTGTGTAACTCAAAAACCATAATCTGCAACAGCACAAAAGTCATATCATTGCAGCAGAAGGAATAAAAGAAACAATCACAAGTCAAAAAATCTTGCCCCAGTCCCCAGTCCTGTTCACATTTGGTGTTAAAGCTGGGAATGTCTCCCAGCTCTTAAAATTGTGATTTAGCTGTGTGTTCTAAAAAAAATATTTTCAATTTTATCTTAATAAATAAATTCTCAAGAAAGAGTAACTCTTTGTACTGTAGCACATTGTAAAATAGAAAAGTTCCAAAAATTTATTATCATTTTTTTATGGGAAGGTTAATTGATCTAGAAACCTGTTTTGTTGTTTCTGCCTCCTTCTAAAGTAGCCTCTTTTTATAGCTCATTTTTAAAAAATTTTAACAATAGGCTTGCATGAACTAAAATACTGATTCTTTAATTAAGCTATCTGAAACAGGCAGAGAAATTTTCACTACAAATCTAAGGGAAAAAACCCAACCTACAAAACGAAAAGAGATTTGTAAACCAAAATTCCAAGACAGTCTGAAAATTAGCTCACAGTTACATGATAATTTACACTTCAATTTTGATATAATCAGAAAATCTCAATTTTAGAGTTATATATATTCTTATAGGGTCAAGAATAACTGAACTTAATCTTATTTTGACTCCCACTGGAGTTCAAGAGTCTGTTTGCATTAGAATTCTGTAAGATGATGGCAAGGAAAAAATACACAAACTTCAGCAAAACCAATATTTCTGAGTGAAATGTTTTGTTCAGTAGCTGCTCTGCAATGTTTTAGCATTTTATCTGTACTTTATTTTTTTAACTTTATAGAAAAATACTGAAAAACATTTTCATCAAAAGGACATGATTTCACTGAAAGCATATAAAAGAAAGTACTAACCCAAGGTCAGGAAAAATGTGCATTTTTACCAAAAAAAGCAGAGCTGTGTTTTCCTGAAAAGGAAAAGTCCAATGAGTCTTCAAGGAAAAAAAAAAAAATCAAGGAAAGCCATTGTATTTTTATTCTGAATACAGCAAGAATATTTAGCAATAGGGATGGGAATAGAGATTTTTATCAGTGACAGGAAGGCTGCACAGCCTCTCCTCTGTTGCCTGATACACAAATCCATTTTTGATACCTCAAATGCCAGCACTCACACAAATACACACATGTTCATATAATTGTAAATACCAGGGAGAAAGGAAACAAAAGACCAGCCAGAAGTGCATTCCATTACAGCAATTAAACGTGACAAAAGAGGAGCAGGGTAAAAAAAAAAAAAGCTCAGAATAAATATCAGGTTAAGAATTTTTATTATCAGACCTTTTACGAGAGATTTTTCTACAAACAAATACAAGCAAATGTTGAAACATTTCTTTTGAAATTCAGAAGCAACAAAACCCCCAAATTGTCACAGGGTGCACTTTTCACCACGGCAAGATGCATTTCCACCAGAATTCCCCAGGCAGCCAACTGATTTTTCTGTAAACTTTTGTAAATCCAGAGGATTCCATAAGGAAGGAACTAAATGGAGTCACTCTGGCATAAAAAGTCCAGTGATTCAGAGGCAGCTCAGACCCAAGAGATGAAAGGTTATGTGTGAAAAACTCTGAGTAATGGGCTGAGTATTCACATGGCAATGCCAACCTCCCCCTAGAAATTCATAAAGTGAAAATAATTTGTATGAAAACTCACCAAGCTACCATTGAGATTTTTTTTTTCTGCTTTTGTAGATAAGCCTGTTTATCCGAATAATTAACATCCAAATAATTAATTTCTATCCAGGTGTGACTTTTGGAATGTATTTATTATTTTCACAGTATTAGTATTAGTGTATTTAGTCTTTTCATAGTACTTGGTGAAGTCCAGAGTTTACAGGCTTTACTAAACAACACTTAAATAATCAATACAAGGTAATTAAATGATGGAAAAGGTAAAAGAAAAGGATCTGAGTAAGAATAGTGAATTTTTTTTCAGTAACTTCACAATTATATAATTATTAAAAATTGTTGATTACAATTGTTGATGTCTGATATGTTTTTTGCTGGTTTTTTGGATTCTTTTCCCTGAAAAATAGACATCTTTTTATCTGGCTGGCTGATGTAGAGTGTAAAAAACAGCAACAATGTATAAATATGCTGGCAAACCAATAGAGAAATAGAAGTCATCTCTCTCTTGAGACAACGTGTGCCTGTTTAAGGATAATTTATTTCTATCCTAGGACCCTGAATGCTGTACTTGTTATTTAAAAGCATTCATTTATGTTATTAATTCCCTTAAATCAAATTTCGCAATGATAGCAAACTCTGAGTTTTCACTACGTTTTGTGGAATGACCATCCCTAAGGATTTAAACGCTCAGCAATTTTTCTGAAGGTTCTAAAAATAATCTTATATGGGAACTAGAACATACATTGCAAGGAGGTCAGTTTCCTTTAAATATTTATTATGGCATTTTGTCATCTTTTTTTTCTTTTTTTTTTTACTTTGAACCACAAAAAAATTCTTCCTGGAGTAGCACGCTTTATATTCCAATTAACTTTTATTTGTCATTGCCAAAATAACTCCAGTTTAACAACACCCAAACCATTGAATCTCCCTCCTTGGCTGTTTTGTGAATCCTGAAACACTCCCAAAAATCTGCTTGGGGTCGAGTTCTGCCAGAACAGCACCAGAGGAAGGAAACTCTCCAGAGATGCCCAAGGTTGGTCACCAAGCTCCTGCAGACAAGGACCCTTGAGATGCCAGGGCAGTGAGGAGGCTGCATGAGCCACCTCAAAACTCTGCATTAATGTGTTTTTAGTGCTTTTAAAACTCACTTCCCAGGAGAACAGAAGCTCTTCAGACAGATATTAACACGGGCAGCACGTTTGCTCACCAGCATCCTGCAGAGAGCCATGAGCAAACCCTGTTCTGGCCAAGGAAATCAATATTTGACAGGTTCCACTTTTCCTGAGTTCCTTTTGGGGCCGTGGAAACAGAAATCTGGTTCTAACCCAGGGCTGATAATGGTGGATTAAACCCTTCTGTCAGTGAGGATACAGAGAAAAATCACATTTCCCTCAAGGGCAGCAAAGTTTGGCCAAAGCTGGGAGTGAGTGAAAATCTCACCCTGCAGTCTGATCACACACTGAGTCTCTCTGGCTTTCTATTAGAGCAAATGCATTTCATGTTAAGGCTCGAAAAGTCAGTATATTTTACATTTTTCTGCCTTCGTCTAAGAGAAGAGGTGATAGTTAATTGCTAGCCAAAGGAATAGAAGGATCAGTTTAAAGGATGTTAATAGATTGAAACTCTGCTAAAATCCACCTCTTAAAATTTCATTAACCTGTAACTTGTACTTTTGACAAAACTGTTGTTAAAAAAATCCATTATATGCTGAAATTCTTAAAATAGTGAAGGTACAAAACATTTATATCTCATTTGAATAGCTACAATCTATATTTAACAATTTGTTATAACTCAAATATCAGTGGACACTTATTCAAATATCAACATTAAGTTTTAATTTTACCATAGCTGATTGTTTTAAAAAACAGTTTCTATGTCTTTGCAACACCCTCATGATTTAATAAGTTTTGAATTTGTTTAAAGAAGAATCTTGCAAATTTATGCTTCACAAATTTATTAACCAGTACTTCAGCTTCCCTTCAAACCAAATTGTAATACATTTCTACAAAGGCTCTTTCTCCTTAGAGGTGATAGCATCACTGCCTCCAAACCCAGCTGTTCAAGCAGCTGAGGAAACACTGTGAAAACCAGCAAGAATTCTTAGGTTCAAGGAAGAGCAGTTAACCTTGAAAATAGAGTTTTTAAGTCAGCAACTTTATTTTTTAAAATTTCTGTTTAAATATCAACATTTTTCAAATGTCTCTAGGAAAATGTTCATTCCAGAGGCTGCACAGAAATCACATGAGTTTAAATAAAACCAACCAACCAACCAACCAACCAACCAACCAACCAACCAAAAAAAACAAAAACAAAAACAAAAACAAAAACAAAAAACAAAAACAAAAACAAAAACAAAAACAAAAACAAAAACAAAAACAAAAAAACCCACCAAAAAAAAAAACAAAAAACAAAAAACAAAAAACCACTCCAAGCAAACAAAACAAAACAATGCAAAACACACCCAAAATCAGACTAAGCCTAATTCATCCCAGCACCAATTTTTAGCAGTAACAAAGATGCAAGAAGAAAAAAATTCTACTTCAGATCACAGAGCTGAGAGGGAAAGCAGCTTCAAGAGTTGCTACAAGTCCTTCTCCAAAAAAATACCCCTGGATAACTCTTTGGTAGCCACAAAAATATCAAACTTTATCAGCTGGACACACAATATTTTGCATTTTCCTCATCGCTCTTGCCCAGTTTTGTGGGTGATCTCTCAGTCAGCTCACGGCATCCAATGTCATAGGAGGACTGAGAAAATATTTGCCGTGGTTTTGTTTTTTTTTTTCCTCCTTCCTTCTCTGGGATTTGGTTGCTCTTGGTTCCATGGCATTCCCACCAGGGGAAGGTAGTTATTCCCCTGGTTGATTTCCACATGGTAATCAATCCAAATCTACTTGCATTATCAAAATTCAAGCAGGATTGTTCACCTAGCCCAAAATGTTCCTTCTTTTTTTTTTTTCCTTTTTTCCCCCACAGGAAACTGATGCTGCTGGGTCCAGCATAACAATGAATTGCAAAGTCCTCCACGAGCAGAGTTTTTATCATTAATATCTTGTGTGCAACAGTACCCAGGGAGTCAGTGACCTTGGGTCTGCCTTCATTGGGGTCATTAATGATGTCAGAACATTTTCACTGAGGTGACACCATCATTTCTTCTAAAGATTGTACACGTCTGACCAGGCACAGATTTAAAAGTTTCCTCCTAAAGGTCTCAAAAGGCAAAGGAATTCACTTATACAGTAAATTTATGTGTCCCCCAAAGCATACTGGGATTCAGAGCATCTTCCCCCTGTAGATTGGGTGAGAAATTTCAATATCCAGATGCTCCAAAGGGGTGTGTAAACAAAGAGTATTCTCAGAAATTCCCCTGCATCCTTGTGCTCTGTCCCCTGGTGATGGAACAGCTCCCAAAAACGTCCTTGGTTTGAGTTTCACTCCCACAGCAGCTTTGTTTGTCATAAGTAGTTTTCTGGGAAGTCTGAAATTCAGGCAGAATAAATTGGATTTTCCCCTCTTCTCATCATGAGGTAGCTGAAAGGGAATTGAAAAAATTTTATTAAGAGAATGAATGCTTTTGACACCAAGAATGTTGTAACATTGGCATTTTTTCTCCCCATTCCTAAAAGAAATAGATAAAGAAAAAAATATAGAAGTTGTCCTGCAGAACAAGTTTAGAAAATGTTTTGGGTGAGGTTGATCCACGTGTAATAAAAATAAGACACTAGAATGAGAAGCAATATTAAAAAGGAAAGTTTCTTCTATCCTGACTTCTGGAAAAATCAATAGATTTCGCTCATGGTGCAAAGAAAGGAACCTGCTGAGTTTTTACTTCAGAAATGAGATTTATTGTAATTATTTCTGAAAAAGTTTTGGCTTTTAATGAACAAGAAAACCAACCCATTAGAACACCTTTCACCATCAGTAAATAAGAGCTTGCCTTAAGGTTATTTTGATTTTCTAGAGTCTCAAGCTTTTATTTAAAGACATTCAACATCCAAACCCCACTGAATAATGTGCCTGTTCCACAGCAAAATATTCAAAGTGATTTAGAGACTGTTGTGGCACAGACCTTCCCATTAGTTCCATGTAACATCTCTCTGCTCTTATCACATCTTGATGACTTTTCTTGATTAATAAACAACTCTAAGTCGTATCACTTGTAACTCCATTTTATCAAAGTATTCCAGGAAAACTCCCCATTAAACAATTCATTCCAAAAATTCGTGACCAGGTTTTTGCTCTGCTCTTGCCTCAGATTTTGTCTTTGCTGGTTTAATGACTCAGAACATCTCCATTTGTAATGGTCCAGGTTTCTTCTGGTCTCTTTCTCCCACAAGATTTAAAAAGAAAATACAGCCCTGTGTTTGAAGCAGTCATTCAGGCACAGTTACAAAATTCATTCACTGTATTCAGAAGGTTAGGACGACATTGAATAGCACAAAAGAGGTGTAAAACAATAAAAATCACTAAAATTAGTATATAAGAACTATCTGTCTTCGGGAGAGAAAAAAAAAAAAAAGAGTTGCTAAACATTTATTCTGCAATATAGCCCAAAAGACATAAAAATGTGGACTTCTGGGGTTCTTCAAGTCCATCTCAGTTTATTTTCTCTGGAGCTGACAGCTTCACAAGGTAGTGAGTGTTAGAGGCAGTGACGTGCCAGGTGCCATTTTTGGGGTCTGCTGCTTTACCTTTCTGATGCAACTTTTCCACCACCACCTCCTTCCTGCACAGAATGAGGCTTGTCTCCTACTTGGGTTGTTTTCACACAATTAATTTTTCCTCTTGGTTCACAAATGAACCAACAATCCAACAGACAAAAGGAGAAATTTTGCTTGCAGTGGGACCCAGGTGATTTCTTACGGCGGTTGCATCTACCTTGTAGGTCTAAATCTCTGTATCCATGTTAATTTTGGAAAATATTATGTATATGTAAACTCAGAAGCAGCTTTGTACATTTCGAGGTGGCAGAGGAATTATTGTGTGGAAATAGCAGAGTTGTGGGTTGTGCCAGAGTGAAGGGACAAAAAGTTACAACAAAGGAGATTTTATTTTGGGTTCAGGGGTCAGAGGGGTTTTCATTTTGGTCTAACCAAAAGAACAAAGTGAAAACATGAAGTAAGGCAGGGAAAAAGGTTGAAAACCTGCCATAGCACTAAATAAATATATTCTGTAGGATTGTCCAGCTGGGAGTTGTGGCAGCCCCGACTGTAATTGGAAAGTGCAAAAAACTTTGCATTGCCAGGGAGGCAGCACCAGGGGGAAACTGTGAAATCAAGATAGAAGTGATGGCTTGGCCAGGCACTGAAGAGAACTCTTACCTGAATAGTGATGAATCAGCTGACCATGATTTTCATTTTCCAAATCATAATCTTAGTCCCTTAAATAAATTCTCTGCTTTCATAGTTAAAAAGTTTGGCCTGATTTAAAGCCAGGAAAAAAAAACAAACCTCAGAACTTAAAATCAGCGGTGCCAAAAAGTATTGCTAAAGAGGTTTCATAAAGCTTCATAGGGCTTCCTCAAGTCATGCAGGTAGTACCAAAATTTTGTCCTTCTGTTCACAAAATGGGTTCAGGATACCTTGATTTTTTTGATCTACAGAGTTATAAACTCAGTTCCTCCTTCAATATCCTGTGAAGAGCCCATTAGAGCTTTTTCCTTTCCTTTCATCCAGGGGAAAGGCTGCTCTTCATGAATCTTCTTTCTTGGCAGATTTAGTATATTTTCATATGATCAATTCTCACAGCAAAAAAGAAAGAGTATTAGAGGAAAATGCTTATTTAGTTGCATTGATGAAAAGACCAAAATATTTTATAACCTTCAATAATTGGATATATTGCTAAGGAATATCACCAGCTGTATCAAGCTGATAGGTGTTGCTGGAGGCTTCACTGAACACAAAATGTTTACTGTCTTGAGTCAGGTCAATCTGCAGAATTCTTGGATTAAATTCCAATTTATTTCGTGACTTATCTTCCTGTTTCCTCTTCATTGTAACCAAAATGAATTTCATATGCATTTGTAGATAATGACCTGTATCTCTCTGTTGATTATCTCAGTCTTGGGTCTGATAAGGCACACAAGTGTTATTGATGATATTCTGTGCTGATATTTTATGGCCTTTTGCATTTCACTGTTGTATGTGACAGCATGATTATATATAATTGATAGATAGTTTCATATTGCTCATGAAGTTCTTGATAGGCGGCACAAAACCCAAATTATTTCTGGCTTTTTGGGTGTATTTTTAATCCTTCTTAACCAGGTACTATTTTGAAAGACTTCTACAGTTTTTCTCAATGCCTGTGACTTATTAAATATATACTTTAATTGATTTATTATGGAAATAATTTTTCAACAAAGTAAATATCAAGCACGGCAAAGCAGATTAAACTGCTCGTCTCCTATCTTCTACTGCAGCATGAAGGAACAAGGCACAAGATATCCATCTCTTATATCCCTATGTGTAGAAATGCAATGACTTCAGGGCCCAGACTTTGCTGTGGGAAAAATGTTGACACTCTTTTTCCACTAAATTTATTTAGAGCTGACATTAAACTTGGGACATTTAAATAAAAGGTTGCATGCCTTCAGTGGGGATCCCTATCATGACACGCTGCTGAGCAATTCTTAATCCAAAAATACATTTAAAGGAGACAATCAAAGAATTGAAGACAAGCCCAAGACCTCCCTGTGTGACCACAAGTTTGCTGCGTGAATATTTATCACTGTTTCGACCCCAGGTAATTGGGAACAGGTATTCTCTGCTGAAATAAAACAAAATTTTCTGCCTGCTTTCATCCCTCTTCCAACCTCAGGCACCTGCTTGAGGTGTCAGGAGAATATTTGCCTGAGGCTTCTGCTAAAGCCAATGACAAGACAGAGAATAAATTGCCAGCTGGAAATACCTGTGTGGCTTTGACAATCCTTGACAATCAAGGGTATCTAAACTCCTAACACCACATCTTCTACATAGTTAAGTGTCTTATTTTGTTGGGAAGGAATCCAGGCTCTCAGTCATAAGAAAGAGTGGAAAGAAGGAAATGTCAGTGTCTGATTCATCCAACATCTCCCCACTGTGCAGATCAATCCTTAATTATACTATGTGCTTGAGAACAATTTCTAGTCTTTGCCTCGGGGCAAGTTTCCTAAAAATAAAAATGTATTTCTTTAAGAGGAATGATGAAAGAAAGCAGCCATGATCCTATAGAAGTCATAGATAGTGAGCCGTTTTGATCAATATAATTTGAAAACACAAACATGGCTGGGAATGTCTCTGCTATTTTGACAGCATTGAAGTATTTTTAATCAAAAGCATTTATTTCACATTTTTAGTACATTTTGCTAATTTCCTTGTATTTTCTTTATAGGATATATAAAAACTTATAGAAACAACACAGATTGTTCTGCAGTCTTCCACATTATAAGAAAGTGCAAGTTCTTCTAACCTCAAAAACAATATTTGGCAGCATTTGAATGTGCAGAATCTGTTGAAAAGTGGATTCATTTTTGTTAGTCAGCAATTTTTCAGGTTTTGGAGAAACCTGGTGCTCCTCTAACATATCTCAGGCTGCAGGAGCTGACAGTGTGCCTGAGCCTAACCCTGCCCTTCATGGGATGAGCAAGAGACTGAGAGTACTTTAGAACTCAGGGAAAATATGGGCTGTATCCTGGTCTTCCCTGCACTGAAGACCTCCACTCAAACCACACACGGAGAAAAAGGAGATCTGAATGAGGAAAATCATATTTACTCACAGCCTGGAAATAAAGTCAGCCTAATGCAGGAGCACATCACAGAGAGAGAGGAGAAAGAATTATCTCCCAAGACACAACTGAATACGAGAATTAGAGCTACAGAAACAGTTGTAGCTTGTAAAGCAATGAGTATCAAGGGACTGTGCTTGGGATTTTTCCTGCTGGACTTTGCAGGATTTTTCTGCCTGAGAGACCTTTAAATTTGAGATGTACTTGGGATTCTGCTGGGGAGTAAGGTCATTGCTCAATTGCTGGCTGTCAAAATGTAGTAACACATTTTATAGTGATAAATTATTGGCCACCCAGCCACAATCATATACCAATAAAACAGTGTGATTTGCTAGGATGCACCATTTACACCTTTTTCTCTTTCACTTAGAATTATTTTACATTAAAACGTATTTTTGTCAGAGACAGGGAATGCTAACAGGCAATGTTAGCTGAGCTCCTCCACGGTCCCTGGACAATAGCCAGGGGACACTACAGTAAAACCTCCTGCAGTTGGTGGGATAACTCTCTCCTTGCCTCAGGGAACCTCAGCATTAAAGTTATTAAATAAAACAGCAAGTCTGGCAGTTGGCTATGAGAAGCAATTTATACCATTGTAAATGGATTAGTGAAATGTAATTTCTTTTAACGTTTCCGTTTCAATTATTTCAAATAGATGTGCAGTTATAAATGTTAAGGAATTGTTCAAATGTTTCTCACAATGGGAAAAGTAAATATAGGTTAGAGCTCTGCACTCCCAAGTGAATTTTCTGGTTTTCTCTGTTTTCTTTATTTCAAGGTTTTTCACGTATTGCTGTAAAAGTTGCCTATTTGGAGACCAGGAGAGAAAAAAAAATATTTGTGCTCTTGATGAAGCAGGGTATTACACTAATCAGGAAAGTATAGATTTGAAATGTCTTGAGGACCAGAGGAAAGCCTACGGCTGTTCTTATCCTACATTCTCAGCTGGTATATTTTGACATCAAGAGCCTGGAGCAGTGGATGAGATACCAAGAGAGAGACTCCACCACATCTCTGCGTGTGTGAGAGGAGGGGGGGAGATCTCTCTTGAAAGTACAGCTCTGTGGATTTCCTCTGAGAAGGGTTAATTAATGTACACAGCCAGCAGCTCCCAAACCATCGCCATCTCTTCCGATGATTTCTGCAATATCTCACCTGATCTTTTTTTCCCCTTTCTCCCCCCGTTTTCCCCCCTATTTTTCTGCCGTGCTGCTGCAATTAAGCAATAAGGCCTAACAAGAAAGATGACTACTGGCACGGGATAATCGTGTCCTTGGGGTGTAATCAAGCACCAAGAAGAAACCAGAGCTTCTCATCCCCCGTGGGCGCGATTTCCTTGGGACAGGCCGAGGTACGGCAAATTGTTGGCTTTTATATTTAACTGTTTTACCCAGACAAATGGCCCTGTTGGGTCCCAGCTGCCACATTGTGTCAGAGCAGGCAGAAAGGCAGGGGGCTGGTTGCAAACAGCCCCCCTCCATTTTTCCACCAGGAAATTTCAGTTTCCACCGGGGATTCAGCCGGGCGCGCAAAGCCTTTCAAAACATCTCTCCACAGCCAGCTGAATTCAAGTTGCTGTAGACTTTTAGAGAGGGGGTGGTGAGGGGCAAAAGTAGGGCAGCAAGGAATAAGGGACGAGGCTGTCTCAGTTGAAAGCAGCCGTGGAGGAGCCTGAGGGCTGAGATGGCAGTCATCATCGATTCCAGGGAAGGGAGATGTCAAGGACGGGGAATGTCAAGCAGGGAACAACAATAAGGGTGCTTAGCAGCGCCAAGTCTTCCAAAAACAGCACAAATAAAGCTGCTGGGCTGCTGTGATTGGTCTGTTTGCTGCTTGAGATCACAAGGAAAATGTAAAAAATATGATACATTTACAGTGTACGTCTGTCCTCTCCCTCCTGCCTACACAAAACTAATTAAAAATATTCTCTCTCTCTCTTCCTCTCACGTCCCCACCCCCACTGGAATCATCTTGAAATAGTCTTTGCAAACTAAGTTAGATACAGGCAAATGCTCTACATGGAACCAATCTTGTCAATATATAGATAAGCAGCAGCAGCACGCTGGCCCTGAACAAATAATCAAATGTTAAAAGAAGTGCTACAAGAAACACAAACACACTCCAGGTTTCTGCTGTCTGCAACACTGTGTGTATTCCTGGAGCATCAACACCTGCCTTTGCAGGTGATAGAGTTGTATAGCACAAAATGTATTTATTCAATTTTCTTTTTTACACATCATTTACAGCAGCTTCTTAAATAGGTGACAGAATAAATTATGTTTCTGCTGATGCAGCACCAAACGTGCTGGTACTTTCAGGTGTGCACATACACAGGTTTACACACGAACACATGCAGAGAATAGCTGGAAAGCCAGGTCACCACAATATCTGTTGGGTAGGACCACTGAGCCTGTTGCTGAGCCATCAAATAAATGCCAGCACATCAGAGAAACAGCAAACAATGTTTTTAAGATGTTGAATGGATAGTAAATATTTTCAATGGCTTCAAAATTTGATTTTGCTTCATACTGAACAATTTTTAAATTACCTATAAGAGAGAAATAAGTGTCAGCACTTGGGTCATTGACCTGTACTAGAATCATTTAAGCCCTGAAAATCCCTGACCACAGAGGAAATTATGGATCTGGGACTGCAGAAAACAGTGATTTTCCAGGCATGTTTCTAAAGGAAAATCAAAATCCCACTACATGCATACTTCAGGAAACCAATAGAACTTCAAATTATGTTTTAATTTTCTACACTGTCTCTGGAACCATAATACATTTGTTTGACTTCACCTTCAGTGAAGAAACCTTCCAGTAGATTATTCCCAACTCAGCTGAGGCATTTTCTGACCCTCACCACCCAGAGGTGATCCTTGAAATACAGAATATTCCTTAGCAGAAACAGTGTAATCAATTTAGATATTCCTGATGTACAAGTCTTTTATTTCCTTCAACTTTCAACACGTCAGAATCCATGATACTTGCAAGGGAGGACAATGCACTCTTTTTTTTTGTAGAAAAGCTCATGTTCAACCTTCCTAAAAGCAGTGATTCTGTTTCACAATAAATATGGCATGATATTCACCCAAAACTTGCACTTACCCAGGACCTCTGTGACATTACTCATTACTGTGACATTACTTCTGGCACAGTAGGGAATTTCACTGCAATAAACTGTAACCAAGGAAGACCCTCCTTTTTGCTGCTCCACTGTGCATTTGATTTTCTGCATATTTAGGAAAAGGAAGATATTTCTGTCTGAATAAATTAGTTTTCCTAATAAGGTATTTTTACACACACACGAAGGAATATTATCCTTATTGCCCACGGTCTTCCAGTTCAAAGGGGAAAAAAAAGAAGCTGGAAAAGCAGAACACAAGGGAACTCTTGATCACGATGTTTCTTTCAAGCAGTGACCCTTTGTGTAGCTATTACCAGAGATTACTTTGAGTACTCCTTGGCTGGAATAGGACAGGCTTAATAAGCAGATAGTCATATTCCTCAAAGGCTTTTGGCCTCCTGTGTCAGAGCTGGAGTCTGTCTATCAAACTCCCACACCAGTTAGAGGTTAAAACCTCGCCAGCCCACATTGGGGGTGGCCAGCAGACAGGAGGAAGGCTCCTGGAGCATCCTCCTTCCTTAGAGAGGCAGAGGTGGCTTTGAGAATGGAGCTGTCACTACGAATAAAGGAAGGCAGAAGCTGCACTGGGGTTATCACCTTTTGCTAAGAGCTTTGGCAGCTGTTTGTGCCTGGAGTACATCCTCAGGGAAGTGAGGAGGTGCAGAGTCAAGGGGTACAGTCCCCTGCCAGGGGCAGGGACACCTTCCACTATCCCAGGCTGCACAGAGCTTCAGCCTGGCATTGGACACTTCCAGGGATGGAGCAGCCACAGCTGCTCTGGGCAACCTCTGCCTCACTGCCCTCACAGTAAAGATTTTTTTCCTAATATCTGATCTAAACCTACCCTTTTTCTACCCAAAGCCATCACTCCTTCTCCTATCCACACATGATGTTGTAAACAGTCCCTGTCCAGCTCTTTTGTAGCCCCTTTTAGGCACTGCAAGATGCTCCAAGGTCACCCTGGAGCCTTCTCCAGGCTGAACAACCCCAATTCTCTCAGCCTGGCTTCGTAGAAAAGGTGCTCCAGCCCTGTGATCACCTTCATGCAGGTGCACATGTGTCCTGTGTTGGTGACAGCAGAGCTGGAGGCAGCTCTGCAGGTGGATTTTCATCAGAGCAGAGAGGCAGAATCCCCTCCCTCCCTGCCCACACTGCTGTGTGTGTGCAGCACAAGGTACAGTTCTGCTTTCTGGGCTGTAAGTGCACATTACTGGGTCATTTCCTCTTCTGAGACACGAATTCTCTCTACAGAAGCAAAATTTCATCTGTAAAATACATCTTGGGCTTTTAGTGACGAAGCAGGCTTTCCCTCCTGTTCTCCTCCTCCACATTATTTCTATAGGTGTTTGCACAGCCCTCTTGCCCCCTTCCAGCTCGTGGCACTGCCAGCATGGGGCTTTGGCAGATCTTTTTCCCTGTGTCCTGGTTCAGCAGAGCCTTGTGCACCTTCACGTTTCCCCCTCTGCACGAAGAATTGAAGGGGCTTTGATTCTGGCAGCACCAGGACCTGGTTCCCAGGGGGTTCTATTAATGTCTCACCCGAGCTCTGGCTTCCCATCTGCATAGCTGCTCATATTACCTTGCTGAAATAAAGCAAGGGAAAAGCTCTCAGGGGCTGCCTTGTCTTGAGGCTGTTTGTCTTTTCTGTACAGCTGCAGGCAAACATCTGTAAAGTTTCAATATTTGCTCTAAATGAAATGTTTCTCAGCTAGAACTCCATTTCATGTAGCACTGCTGGTGCAGACAAGATGTACCCTGTAAATAAAAAAAGAAAGCCCCTTGGGACACTGGTGCTACTGGAAACAGAAGTGTTAATTGCCCTTCCATGGCCTGGTTTTAGGTTACCAATGTTTCATTTTTGTTATTATGAATATATGTTCCTATATTATGAGTTAAACAGCCACCATGAAGTTACTTGGACATAGTTGCTATCAGATATACTGGTTGTCTATTTTAACTATTATGTGGTTATTAGGGATTAAGAAAGCACGGCTGTAGACAGAAATTACCTTGTATCCTGGGAAAAAACAACTTTAAAGCAACATTGAAGCTAACCCAGTTGCTTGTCCCTATCCCAAAACAGGGCCACTCTTAATTTTGTTTTATTGCTAAAGGATCATAGTTTAATTTGTTCTGCTGGATCTCCACAGACATAGAAAAGCTGCAAATTTTGTAGTGATTCCATTTCTGGGTGTCATCAGAACATTGTGCCCATATCATGCACACCATTGTGAGTATTTCTTGTGATTACATAAATTTGCTGTTTCTCACCTTCTCCAGCACGACCATGCACCATTTTACTCTTAGTCTTCTAGACCTGGTTGGCTCCCAGTCTCCTTTTAGCGTCAGACAACTCCAGTGTCACTTTTTAAGACATAAATCAAGGATAGCACTAGGCTCTGCAATTACCACTGAAACATTGTGAGATGCTTCCTGGGTGAGCAATATTTAAGAGAGATTTCTATTTTTACCTTTAAGTTCAAATTTGCAAGTCCAAGAGCTGTACAATCAGATCAACAGGAAACCTTAACCTCTTGCACTGCAACCAACAAAAAAAACTTGTCTTTACTACAAAAACAGAGAGGAAATTAGAGAAACTATTACACAGCTACATAGAAAGGGCAACAGCTTTCAGCTCCAAACTCAGGTATGGTCAGACAGAACTACACAGAGGTGAAAAATGTCTCTTTTCTGCTAATAAATACTTGAGCAAAATCTATTTAATCTCCCACTAGCTAAAAGTAACTGAAACTTGCTATATTGGTTAGGTTTCCAAAGCCTCTTTTCTCATGTAGCTGTTTAAAATATTGGATTGGGAAGAAAGATTTTAGCCACTTTTAATTGCACAATGAAATTATTTTCAGGGTTTTTATGTGCATCATAATAGCTACATTTACCATTCTATTGTCATTAGTGCTTGAGGATGTCTTTCATTTATCTACTTAGAGGTTTTTACATAGAACTCCCAGAGGTAAAAGTCATCATCTTGCTGAGTTTGAAAGTTTTCTTTTCCAGCATTTTATTCTTCCATCTCAAGGGCTTGACATTTTTTTAAACTCTTGGCATTCTCTTCAGTAACAAGGTTGAAATTTGAATATGCTACATTAATTTGGCTTCAGCTTGATGCCTCACTCAGGCTCACAGCCTGGCTGAGGAGAGAGAAAAAAAATGGGCATGAATGCCAACCATCTATTGGGATAACTCAGTAAAAATCAGCAGGTCTCAGGCTGTAACTGAGAAGGAGCACTACCCCATAAGTGAGAATGAATCTATTTTGCATGAAATTATAGAAATATAAATTGCCAGTGATATAACAAAGTTATATAAATTTAGCACCAGTCCAAGAGGAATTTAGAGTAATCTGGTGGTAAGGCAGTAACTCACTGTTCTTTTAAGGACATGGAATGATTTCATGAATTGATTTAATAGTTAAAGAAATATTCAGTCCTGAGAGGAAAAGAAAACCCTACAAACCTAAGGTTAATGCAGACTGGTCCCAGTGGATGTCTTTTATTCCTTGATGCTGTCTCTGAGGCTTCAAATGTTCCTGTGTCTCTATGCAAATGAGCTGCTTACAAAATCCAACTCTTTCAAGTGTCTTCTAAGTGCTGCTGTCTATGTCGTTTTACAGTAAACACATTTTTGTTGCACAGCAATATGTTTCTCTCAGAAGATGGGTAAATATGCAAAATGTTTCTGTAACTATTTGTCAGATAGTCAAACAGATTTTTTGTCTATCCTCGGGCCCCTTTTATGTTCACTCTCTCTGAACATATGCGACAAGAGCTCTCCCAACACAAACACTTGAAGGAATCAAATTGCAGGCTCTTTTTCTACCAACATTTGCACAAAAAAAAAAAAAAAAAAAAAAGGAGGAAAAAAAAGATAAAGAGAAGAAGAGTATATTTTATCATGCAATAGAGTAGAAACACCCTGCGAATTGCAATCAGCTTTTACGATTTCTGATTTTGCAGGAACTTTTAAAGTTTGGTTGGTCCTTGTGCTGGTGCCATTTGATATATAATGATTTCAGGTAGTGAAGTGAGAAATGGAGGCCAAAGTCCTCGTTAATATGTCAGCAACCAGATGTCAATGAGACCATCTCCCAGTTTCCTGGGAGTCACTCAATGTGTGACAAAGGAGCAGTTGTTCAAAGCATTGCCCAGGCAAAGTGAAAATGCTGCTGAGAGAACACGGAGGTGCTGAAGGACTTCCCTCTTCTGCTACTGAGGGCATTTGGTCAGGGACTGGTTCTTTTGCAGCTTCAAAGACTCTGCACTGGTAAATTCAGGTTCCCCAGTTTGTTGAGCCACTGATTATTCACAGGCTGCTGTGGGCACACCCAGCTCACCAGGCTTTTTTCAACCACAGATGACCTGGGGGAAGTTGGTATTTACAGAAATAATTCTTCCTTATGAGGAATCTGTGGCTGCCCCTGGATCCCTGGCAGTGCCCAAGGCCAGGTTGGACATTGGGGCTGGAGCAGCCTGGGACAGTGGAAGGTGTCCCTGCCATGGCAGGGGGTGGAATAAGATGAGTTTTAAGTTTCCTTCCAACCCAAATCATTCTGGGATTCTATGATTTTATTGCAAGTCTGGGATGGAATCTTACCTGGAGGCAGCTTTGCCTGGCTTCCAGTCTGTCTGCATTGTTCCATCAGGCCTTGTCCTTGTCATGTCTCTGTGCAGGAGTTTCAGCCCACCCAGTGCCCAGAATGCAGAATGGGTATGAAGTCATTGGAAAAACACACATCAAGAGCTGGGAAATTGCCATGAAACAGGCTCCTATGATGTCACTGAGACAAAAGCTTTGGTTGAATATGAAATTTTGCCTTTCTTCACTTAACAGAAAATGACCTTGTAAGCAAATAACCTGTAACAAACTGCATTTCATGTGCCATTGTCCTGTTTCCATGAGAGTTAATATGGCTGTTTTATTATTTTGGGTCTTTGCAACCTCAGATAGAGCCCCTACATGTCTGCAAATCTTCTTTTCTAGGCGAAAAATACACAATTGTTGTTGATCACAAATAGTCTCTTCAAAATATCCTGGAAATCAGAAAAGACAGTCTTTCATTCTTCCACTTTTCTTTCTGTGCCCAAATTTAAACTTTGGCTGTTTAGGTGGTTGTGTTGTTCCATTTATGCTCTGATATAATGCACCAAAGATTCACCCATAATTATTCTTAAAGCACAACTTCAACAGCATCTTTTCAAGAGTTGTATAAAGAATGCTTTGATTCAAGCTTCTGTGCACCAAAATGAATGAGACCTTTTATGAGGAGCACTTTCAAATACACCCAGGAAGCCACAAATGATGTGACTGGCTACAGGCAGGCCTCCAAACCACTAAGGATTGTTAACACAGTCGTTCTACTTTATCTAGGAGAAAGTTTTTCTGTTTATGAACCAACCATCCAGTCTGCCACTCTTCCTGTGACTCAAAACACGTGCAAGGAAGTGTTATTTCCACACAAGTTCCCAGATTTTCAGATTAGTTTGGTAAACACTGCAGTGATTCTTTTGTTCACACAGCCATGGAAGCACAAATGGTTTTTGTTTTTAAGAGACCAGCCAACACTCCCAAATTCTTCTCCTATAGGAACTCTACCTTTGTGCAAAGCTCCATGATGTAATATTGCTGGGAGTCTTGCAAGCTCCATAAATTATCTTACCAATTTCTTGTGTGATATGGCACAGGATACAAATTTAGAGCATGAAGGCATCTTGCTATGGACAGAGTCTCATTTTTAAACCCAGTTCTACTCCAGACCTGTCATTCTGCAGTTATGAGAGCAGTTATATCACTCCTCGTGTGCCTTTCACCATAGAGACTTGAATGTTTTTATTGAGGGGTCCCTCAGACTGCACCAAACAGGAGCAGCTTCCAGAGGAAGTGATGAATATGAATTTTAGCAGGAACAATTTACTACTACATAGAGAGATTTTTGTAAAAATGAGGAGTCAAATCTGATAATTTAAGCTGTTGTTGGAAGTATAAATAAGAATATTGTTGCAGGTATTTTCAAAGCTATCGAGGAAAATGCCAAGAGTGTTAATCAATGCAAAGTGATTCCAGTGCAAGGGAAACCAGACAATGATGAGGACAATGGTTCATCTAAGTTGGAGGAGTCTCCAAGGTGAAGTTGGTCAATGTCCTGCATCAAAAGCACTTCCATAAAGAAAGGAAAGGGTCATTATCATAGGAGACTCTGTCCTGAGAACAGAATATGCATGAATATGCAATATGCAGACTTCCCCAGTTTTTAAGGAAAGCCTGCTGCCTCCCTGGGACCAGGGATAAAGCTTCCTACCCTGCTGCAGCCCTCAGATTATTATCCATGGTGATTTTTTTTAAATAGGTAGTGATCAAGTTGCAACAAGAAACCTCAAGAGAGACTTCAGGTCCTTGGGACAACTGATTAAAGGATCAGGAGCACAAGCAGTGTTCTCCTCTGTCCTTCCAGCTGCAGGGAATGATGAAGGAGGAAACAGGAAGAGTCCAGAGATTCATACCTGGCTCCAAACCTGGTGTCACTGTCAGAATTTTAATTGTGGGTTGGTCTATGGGACAGACAGGGCACACCTGCCCTAAAAAGAGGAAAGAATCTATTGTGCAGGAGTTAACAGGGTTCACTGAATGAGCTTTAAACTAGATTTGAAGGAAGAAGGAGAAAAACCAGGCTCAGTAGGGCTAAGCCTGGGGTGGCACGTTGATGTTGGAGGGATGGTGATGGTGATGTCCTGCTGTCTGCCACGTTAGTGGAGTCAGGGGAGGGAAATCCATGTGGCAGAAAAGACATAAGGGTTATTCATGTGTGGGAATGCCACCAAAAAAGAGTGGCAGCATCAATAGCCCAGCTGAAATTCATCTACACCAGCACCCACAGCATGGGCAACAAACAGGAGGAGCAGGAAGCCATTGCACAGCTGGAAAACCAGGATATAGTTGCATTCCTGGAAACGTGGGGGGTTGAATTTCACACCTGGAGTGCTGCAATGGATGGCTGTAACTCTTCAGAAGGGAAGTGCAAGGAAGGAGAGGTGGTGGGGTGTGTTAGGCAGAGTTTTGACTGCCTAGGGCTAAATGATGGCAAGGACAGGGTCAAGTGTTTATGGGTAAGAGGTGGGGAAAGATCAAATCAGATGTGGTGGGATTCTGTTACAGACCACCCAGCCAGGGTGAGGAAATCAATAAAATATTCTGTGGACAGCTGGGAAAATGTCACCATTGCTAGCCCTCGTTCTCTACAAACTTCAGCTTACCAGATATCTGCTGGAAATACAACACAGCAGAGGGGAAACAGGCCAGGAGGTTCCTGGGGAATGTGGGACGTCATTCCTGACACAGCTGGTGAGGGAACCAGCCAGGGGAGGTGTCCCACTGGACCTGTTTGTGACCAGAGATGGACTGGTGGGGGATGTGATGGTTGGAGGCTATTTGGGGCACAGAGATAATCAAATTATAGAGTGTTTTCAATTCTTGGAGAAGGAGGGGGATCAGCACATCATCTACCTTGACCTTCCAGGTGGCAGAGCAGATTTTTTAGGAGCCTGGTTGACAGGAGAGGATGTGCTGAAGGGCAAAGCAGTCCAGGAAGGCTGGAGATTCTTCAAGGAGGAAATCTTCAAGGAGGTTGTTCCCTTGTGATCAAAGATGAACTGATGGAAAAGAGATTTGTGGATTTGGTGCTTTCCTGTCAAAGGTAGCAACATAAACTAAAAATCACATGACAAAAATGCAAGGACATCTAAGAGAGGGGCTGTTGCAATTTAGTCCAAAGGACAGAGAGAAGATGAATCAATATTTATTACTAAAAACTCCACTGGGAATTTCTGCACTTCAAAGGATGCAAAAATTTGTCCTTGAGGAGTGAAAAAAACTGCTTTTCTAGAACAGTGGCCTGACTGGAATCCAAATCCTAGTTCTAAAAACTCAGGAATATCCAAAATCAATACCCTTAGCATGCTCTCACAGATTTCTGTGCAGAATTCTCATTCCATGTATTAATTGAGAAGACTATGAGCAAAAGACAAAAGAGGCTACTCCAAAGTGAACTCCATTTCTCTGGAAAACAATAATTGGGCCAGATGATGGAATTTACATTTGATATCTGAGACAAGTTTTCCCTTGTAATTAATTTAATTGTCAGTTTTACACAAGCAATACACATGTGGCAGCCATAAGAAGACATGGTCTGCATTTTGTTTTTTAAGCTGAATTTTATCATAACCTAATTTACTAAGTTACATTTTCCACTGGTCTTATTATTGCTAAAGTGCAAAGAAGTCATCATTCTTGCAGTATGTTTGCCTGACAATAATATTAATTGTATTCACCCATGAGTATTCTGTATTAAGTCATGTTTTTGAGTTTATTGTCTTAGGGCTGCCTTTCATTCTAAAGGTCAAAGAATTGTCAGGAAAGTGAAGGTTTTAGCCCTGCCAAAGCCATACTCCTTAGTCATAGTACTGTCACACTACTGTGACATTAACCAGAATGCAATTAATAACTAATTTAAACAAGGCTTTGTCCTTCTTTTCCTACAAGTTCAGCTTAGCTCATTCCCAACCCATCTTCTGATGTGTGTTTGCATATCAAGTAACACAAGCAAAAGAAAAAATCTACCTCACTGCCTTTTATAACAGCTCTCATGTGTTTGTTTGAGGGGCAAAGGAAGGAGAATTTCCTCATAATTTCATATATTGCTCTAAACCTTCGTGCTGTGTTGAATAAAAAAAGCAGAACCCATTTTTACATTCATTTTAAATGTGTTCTGCATTTCTATTTATGGAAGCCATTCAATGTGTGCAAATATCACATTCCTTTGAATCCTGCTGTATTTCCATTCTTGCTCAATAATTAAAACCAATAGTAATTGTCCTAAATAAATACCAAAAGCTTGGAGTTTGGTGTTTATTTTTCTTTTTTTTTTCTTTTGTGCACCTTAAACTGGTCAGCATTTATTCCTTTCTGTCATGTGGGCTTTGCATTTGGGAGAGCATCTCAAATCTCCAGAACAACACCAGCACTACACTGCACTGCACTTCCTGAAAGCATTTAATCCATATTCATATTCATTAATTTCAACTTTCTCCTTATATGGTACTTAACTGTACTCATTTTTTTACCTTCCATTCTTTTTAACACTAATCCTATAATAAATTGGAGCTCCTGTAGCCATTTTGACACTCATACAAAACAGAGTTATTGTAACTCAGCCCTCCTGAAAATTATTCTACCTTCTCTGGAAGGTGCACAAAGATGTTGTATGACCTTGAGCACTCACTGGCAAACGACCTTGAAAATTCTTTCTAAATCCTATACTTTGATTTAGTAAGAATATTTCTTAAGAGATTTAACTATCTTAATTTGACTGTATTGTACTATCCATTCTATTTATTTTCTTCTTTATTCCTTTTTTTTTAAGGCTCTTTGATATTAAGTAGAAAACAATATTGTTTGAGACTATTTTTCTTCACTAAATAAACACATTTTTGAATTATCCCTTTAAGTCTGATTACTAAATTATCTCTATAACGACTTTCTCTTGTCTTGCAACTATAGGATAAAAATTTCCTTTGAAGTTTTCTGTGCTCTTAGTAATAGGCTAAATAATGCCACAATGAAATCGTGTTTCTTACTGAAGTCATTGGCTTCCACTTTACTCATTATTTCTTTTACTAATTCATTACTAATTACTGCAGTACCCAAGAGACCTGGTCATAGACCAGAAAGTGCAGCACTGCATGAATATTGAGAAAAAAAAAGTTTTCATTTCAGATAAAAAAGGAAATATTGTTAAAACTTATGACAAATATATTTCAATAAGATATATACTTTCACTCACCTTTCTACCTCATTAAGTGTTATTTATCTGTATATTTTAGACTTTCTTGGTTTAAATTATTCAATTATTTCTTTTCAATTACTTTAATAAACATTGTTTTATTTTAAAGTGTAGTTTTATTCTTCTATTTCAGCAACCCCATTTAGTACCCTAAAATGACAGGAATGGACAATTAGTCTCATGAACATAATTTATCAACAATTCCATGTGTTACATTCGTTTATTAATTAGGATGGTAAAGAAAAAACTCAGTTAATCTCATCTTACTATTGATCTTGATTGTATGATTTTCTTTCTTTCCTTTCTGGTATAATTGAAGTGAAAATTAACTACTGAATAGCACTTGACGAATTATTCTCCTCTCTGTGATTTCCAGTTTTAGAGACATCAGATCCCACGTGTCTCTAAGGTTACTCTTCCAATGCCTTATAGGATTTCTCTTGCCAGAGGCTCCTCAGCCCCTAAAATGCTGTTCTAGGAAGGACAAGCCTGAGAAAAGTCTGCAGAGCCCAGTTTTCATCACTAAAATCTATATACAAAAACACTGTATTTTGCCCCTCTTTTTTCCACCTTATGATCCTGTCATCACAGAGGAAAAAAAAATAATGTAAAGGGGCCACAGAGTATGAAGATTGAGAGAGTATTAAGATACCATTCTTTGTCATTTGGTTCCAAATTATTGTATATTTCTAGCAAACACCTGAAGGAAATATCTTTAATTCTCAGAGCTGTGGAGCAAAGGGAAACCTTCAGATAATGGCAAACCATTTTACAAGACATATGCTTAGCTTGCAGGGAAAGAGCAGTGGTGACACACAGATGAAAAAAAAAAAAAAAACCAAAAAACAAATAAACAAATAAAGCAGAATTCTACAAAGCAATATAAATAAGGCAAAGATTAAGTTGTTTTAATGATAGTACCATGATCGAGTAGGTTAAAAGAGTAAATGGAATCAAGAACATTGAGATTTTATGCTGGGCCCTGCACTGACAGGAGAGAACATTCCAATACATTTTTGGTTGTTGAACATTTCTTGTGCTTTCATTGATCCTGTGGTGTTTTGCATTTCCCAGACACGTGCTACTGCTCGTTTGACACAGCAAGTTGTTGACCATATGCTTAACAGAACGGGGTACTTCTCACAAGAAATCTTGTCTCCTGATAAAACCATTGTTGACAGATTTAAAAGTTGTTGTTTTTTTCTCTCTGTCGAGAGAGAGACTGTGTGCAAGGAGCTGCACTGAGAGCTCTGTGTTTATTGTCTTGCAGTCACGTTCAGATCCAGCCCACTCAGCTTGTTCTGACTGTCACCCGCTGGATTCTGAGAGCCACGACTGCAGATCCTCTCACTGGCACCAAACCAATAAATCTGGCAAACAGCATTTGTTATAAGGAAGACCAGCTGAGGTCTGAAAGCCTCTTTGTCCTCTATTTGAGGTGGAGATTCTGCAAGCAAAATGTATTTCATAATTCCTCAGACAGCAGGTGAGTGACAGCAGAGACCCCCTTGCTCTCTGCTGCCTGTATTCCCCTCACAGCATCAGCAGACGTGGAAAGTAATTTAAAAAATATTGTCAGAAAATTTAGTAGATCATGCTCAGGAGGGAAAGCAGAGATGGGAGATGTGGGAGAGGATTATGCATCACATGTGAGTAATAACACTTCTTTCCAAGTGAAGGGAAAAACAGTTATGTAACAGAGAGAGGAGAAAACAATCAAACCTGTAGCAAATCTCCTTGTGATATGTTTTCCATTTTTCTCTCTACTTGAAGATTTAGGAACTGAGAAGGGTAATTAGGAAATTACAGAAGGATAGGAGTCAAAATTCAGTAAGAATGTTTTGTTTTCTTATGAAGTGCTGGGTTTGGTCAAAATCTCAGAGAAGCTCACCCCAAGGAAGTTGGTGCAGATTATCAGTGATTAAATTTTTGGAGAGTTCATCCAGGTCTCTGAGTCCCAGAATACTGACACATCAATACAAGGCAATGATATAGAGCAAACAGAGAGAAAGTTGCTGTTTCCCCTAAAAGATTTTGCTTTGTTTATTGAGGAGATTTACCATAATCATTGTTGAGCTTATTCCATAATGCATGAATGGAAGCAGTTCTAACACAGATCCCTAAGGTAGGGAGTGAGGACTGTTCTTCATGGCTAAATTTTGGGCAAAGAATAGCTTGGCCACATGGACTGACATAACATCCTCACAGAATCCCAGAACAGGAGAATGAGAACTCACTACAGCTCCCAGTTCTTATCCTGTGTGTTCTCACCACACCTGACCAAAACCTCCATGCATAGGCAGGGCTCTGTCCTGGGCCAAAATCCCGTTAAAGGCACAGATTTTGCCCATGGGGGAGAGCAGCCAGACAACCTGATGGCAGCTGAGTGCTTTGGGCAGACTCTAGAAGGCAAATCCCTCAGGATTTTACCCACAGCACAGGGGCAGGCCTACATTTTAAAGGAAAACTTTCAGCACTCTCTCCAGCAAAGCTGATTTCCAGATCTAATTCCTTCCTTGCATTTGCTGCAGCAGCTCTTAGATAACATGCAGGAAACAAAAGGCATGTTGTTGTACCAGGATTTTGAAGAAGTTATTCATTGCTATCCTTAAGTTGAGATCTGTGAAGAAACACATGCGGCGTATTTTGAGAACGTGCTATGCCAGGTTACCCTAAGTCACAGTGTGTTTAAACAACCACTTTATTCTGCCATCTGCTGCATGATAGGTTTCTGATAAATACGTGCCTGCGCTTTGACTGGGGGATGCTCACAAGAAAAGAGACTGTATTTTTCCAAGATGTTTGTCTAAGTCTCAGACAAACAACTTTGGCAATGTGAAAGATCTTTCTGTGGGTGCAGCAGTAACCACAGGATCATAGAATGGTTTAGGTTGGGAGGGACCCAAATGATCACTGAGTTCCAGCCCTGCACCTTCCACCATCCCAGGTTGCTCAGAGTTCCAAACAGGCTTTGAACACTTCCAGGGATGGGGCAGCCCCAGCTTCTCTGGTCAGTCTGAGCTGAAGCCTCAACACCCTGATATCTAACCTAACCCTACTCTGTCAGTTTGAAGCCATTTCCCCTTTTCATGTCACCCCAGGCCCTTGTAAATAGTCTCTCTCCATCTGGAAGTCCACAATGAGGCCACCCTGAAGCTCCTCTTGTCCAGGCTGAACAATCCCAGTGCTCTCAGCCTTTCCTCACAGCAGTGTTGTGTAAAGGTGGTATCTGCACCACTTAATTAATGGCTTGTCTTCATTTTTTTTCTGTCTTCATTCAGAGTCAGGATTAAAAACATGAAGGAGACAGATGTTTTCGTGTTCGGACTTGGTTGTTTATTAAATCTTATCTAAAGTACAGAGAGTTTTGCAACACTTCCAGCTACCAGCTAAAAGTGAGCAAAACAGAGGTGAATTTACTACAAGGTCTCAAAGCTAAACAGTCCAATAAAGAACTAACACCTATATTATTTATACTTTTGACCCAATAACCAAACTCCTGTGACCCACAGTGCAGCACTGACTGTCCAACCAAAAACTACTGTCTGAAACCATGAAGAAGAAGGAAGAAGATAGAGGATTTTGAGTGCTGTCTCCTTTCTATCTTGTCCCAATACCTATTACTGTACTCTGAAAACCTCAATTCTAAAACTCTTCACCATGTGAAATCACACATTCCTATTTAACTACACACCTGTTACTCTAATTCTATCACTCAAATTTGGAAGATTTCTCCAAGGCCTCAAGTCGAAAGCAGTGTTCTCCAGGGGGGGCCAGAGTCAGAAAGCACAGAAAGCTCAAAACTCCCAGGCTTCTGGGATCCAACATTGCTGCTCCATTCCTCTAATCAACCTGGTGACCTCTTGACTCACTTCAGCAGATCAATGACCTTATTTTTTGGGGGACACCAGAGCCCTTCTCTTTGATTTTTCTCCCTTTAGTCCTCCCACACACCCCAAAAATAATGCCCAGACAGCATGAGGGGACCTCAGGGTATTGCTGTAAGCCATAGAGGTGAGTGTAGCTCAAGCCAATGTAGGCAATTATAGGCTGGATTTATGCATAGCCAAAATCAACATTTGCCTTAGGCAGCTAACTGCTGAGCACCCCAGGATTCCTGCTTTGGAGGATGAGAGGAGAGAGAAGGTCCAGCATTTGAGCAACCTCCAAAGTCCTCTTCCACTTCTCTCCTGCCTGATTTCTCACTGCTCGTCTCTGTTTGCCTTTTTGTGCTGCAGGGGAAAGCCTTGCCCCTGCCCTGTCCCCTTCCCTCCTTCTCACACAGCAGCAAGAGTTCAGGTGAGAAAAAGCTCCTGAGACCACAGCAGGAGGGGCATGCTACTCAGAAGGGAGAGGGGATTTGCTCAGGGATGCACAGGTAACATGGTCGAATTTATATTAAATCTGCTTTTTCCCATACCTTTGACAGCGATTCTTTAATTAACCTGAACCACTCATTCACAACACCTAGGGCAGGAGGGAAAAGCTTTTATACCAGATAGGAAGCAATCAGAGATAAAGGAGCAGGTTTTCTTCCAGAAAATTATAATCTCAGGGATAAGAAAGAGAGGGAAATAGTTCTACAAACCCCAACAGCCTTCTAAAGTCTGCACAAGTCCCCACAAACCCCATAGATCTCTCCCAGGATCACAGAAATTCCAGGAACCCATCCAAATATCCTTCTTTTATCTGCAAGTTCCTGAAGCTGTGGTCCTATTCCAGTCTACATCATCCAGTTCTCCTCAGGAGTTCATCTTAGCCTTCCTCCACTCTTTACTGCCATCAGAACTGATTGAATTCCCCCAAAGCTGCCCTCATTCAGCTTTGCCAACACCACTGGAAGAAACCTTGACCTCTCTCCAAGCTTTTCTTACTTTCCATAGACCGTGGCAATGTTGCTGCAGTAACATTGCTCAGTGCAGGCTGCACAGTCTGCCCACAAACCTGGTAAATGTTCAAGATTTTAAACTGAAAAGATGAAGCTGTGAGATCAGATGAACAATTCCACACGTTTTTATGGACCACAGTTCTAGTACATTTATGTTGAGCAACTAAGAGCCTTTCTGGCCTGGACAGTATCATGAGACTATCACTTCAGAGAATATTTTATTGACAATAACACCATGTAATGCAGAATGGATCAAATGGCTGGGGTCTGATCCCAAACCTAAAACCTTTTGCATTCTCTTTCCTTAAATTCTAGATTCCAGGATTTGCCTTCTAAGTTTTGCTCTGTATTTCAGCCTCAGCTCAATACATGAAGCTTCCTCAAAACATAACCTCTTCATACCTATCACTATTGGGATTGAGAAGCATATGTGATAAAATACAAGAGGAATAACCCAGCCTCATGCTCTCCGAATTGTGGCAGTGTGCTGGTTCAAAAGCAAAACCAGTGAGAGACTCCAAATCAGACATACAATTCAACAGGGGAAAAAAAAGAGAAAAATAAAATACATACAATAGTACAAAAGAAAACCACTGACAGAGTCAGAATACAACCTGACACTCAGCTAATTGGGGTGGTGGTAGCAGCCCAGATGAAGTGGTCTTGTTGAAGCAGTGATCCTGTAGAAAGGTCTGGTAGCTCTTGTCCTTTGGATACCAGTAGGTAAAGGCTGCTTTGGTGCTCCAAATCTCCGTTTTTATCCAGGTAGGAAATGCTTGGCTCCTCCCTCTGACTGGAGCATCTCCCAATGGGATGATGTCATTTTATCAGTCATGCACTGGGACTCAATGCCCCATTAACAGGACATAGCTCCCTGGAGGAAGGATGGGATGTGGGAAAGGTCAAGAACACTGCCTCACCTGGTTCTTAACAGATGGCCCATTAGCAGAGAGTCTCTCCCTCCAGAGATAAAGATCACAGCCCCACCTGATTTCAACAGGTGGTGATAGAATGCAGACTTTTGGGCACATCTTTACATTGTAACCCAGGACAGAGAGTTTTGCCATATCCAGTCAGGCCATTCACAGATTCACAGAAGGTTCTGAGTTGGAAGGGACCTACAAGGATCAGGGAGTTCAAATCTTAAGTAAATGACCCATACAGGGATTGTACCCACAGCCTTGGTGCTATCTGCACCATGATCCAACACACTCAGCATTGTCTCATGCTGTCAGACATGTCACCAGTCTTGGCCAGTGTCTGACAAGGCTTTATAAAGAGCTACAGAGTGCAAGAAATAAACACCCTCATAACTAGGATGAAAGTTAATTAGTTCTCAATTTATATCCTGAAGTGCAAGTGTTGAGCTCTCATAAAACTGTGTCCTTCAGAAAGCAAGTGCTTCCATTTTTCATATTCTGCTGTAGCTCTTTTCACTGCTATCAGCATGCTGTTTAATAATATCTTGTAGCAGTAGGTTTTTTCTATGATAAAGAAAAGCAGTGAGCTTTTTTAATGTTAGGAAGAAATTCTTCACTGTGAAGGTGATGAAGCACTGGAACAGAGAATCTGTGGATGCTCCAGCCCTGGGAATGTCCAAGGCCAGGTTGGATGGGGCACTGAGCATCCTGGTCTAGTGGAAGGTGTCCCTGCCCATGGCAGGGGGATGGAATGAGATGATCTTTGAAGTCCTTTTAACCAAAACTATTCTATGATATTATAAGTTCCATCAGGGTTTTTTGTGTGAAATAATATGAGGAAAACTAACCTGATAGAAGGTTTTGAAGTTGTTACCATCATCTCCATCAGACTTTCTCTTACAGACCTGCCATGATTCCCGTTATACATTTGAGGAACAATCTACTTTTATCTTGTATAATCTATTCTGTCAAGGAACATTTTCACATTGATAATCATTTTCATTGTCTCTTCTGAGCCTTCCTACTTCTTCCCCCTTGCTTGGGTGGGACAAGCAAAACAGAGCAGTGGTTGGGGTTGGCACATTTCACCCTACATTGTTTTTCCTTGAGCCCTGCTGTCCGACCTTGGCAGAGAGTTGTGTTGTTCAGGTTTGCACCTGTGTTTTTTGCTGAAGTAGTTGCAGCTATTTGTGAACACAAAACCTCCGGGTTCCTCTCCCCGGCGCGCCCGGCCTCTCTTTGCTGAAGGGAACATCTTGAACTCTTCACATGCGTTGACTCACTGTGACGGATGAAGTAGGATGTGACATCCCACTTGCAGCTCCCCAGCATAAACAGTGGGAACATTATAAGAGCTCCCATCTGCCTCCTTCCTTTGCTCCCCCAAAGCTGAAAGCAAAATGAAGACCAGGAGTCGTTCACGTCTTCGTTCAGAGAACAATTGTGTCAGAAAGCAAGAGCTGACACATCTTCAAGCAGGTATCAATGTTGAAGTTATGCCACGATTATTTCAAACAAAAGTGAAAATCTTACATTTGCATGGAGGGGATTTGTTCCTGGTATAATTTTATGTCTGCCTGGAGATGTTTTGCCCACAGGTTGGCTTAGGTTCCACATCACATGCTGGTCTCTGACAGTGCAAACTGAAATTTATCTAAAGGGAAAAGAAAGGATGTGCTATTTCTTACCACAGCGTGGCTTTAGCAGGAATAAAATAATCTTTGGGGATAGAATCCATTCCTTGACCTGATTTTCTCTGTAATTAAGGAACGTGCAACAGTTCACTGAAAGTCTCAATAGAACTGCAGTGTCTACAAGTGTTTTTAACGGTACCCAACTGCAACAAAATAAACTGTAATTTTTCCATTTCCTGTTGCTACTTCAAGACAGTGAATGCCACCCAGGACTTTAGTTACCAGGAATGGAAAAGTAATTCATGCCCAAAGCAACAGGGGGAAAAAAGTCTATAAAAATGAACTTGGAAAAATACCATTTTGTGGTGATACATAAAAAAGCTTCCAAAACCCAGCTGAGATTTAAGCCATGTAAGTCCAAAGTACTCTGAGTGCTTTGACAGAAAAGATGTAAAGCATTATTTAAAATCAAATTCAACCTCTATATAGTTCTACAGGAATTTGACCCATTCTATTTAGTTTTATTACTGCTACTTGATAGGTTGAGGTATTTCTAAGATATGATAACAAGAAAAAAGTCCTGTCACTTAAATGAAATTATTGAAATAATTTATTTTTAAAATACTTGTATAATTTTTTTTAATTGTTTAAATAAATTGGTTTGGTAAGTTCCTTACTAAATAAAATACTAAATTATATTAAATACTTCTTTTTCTAGTGAGAAAATTATCCCCAAAGAGCAATTAGATGTGTATTTTGGGCAGTGGCTATGTCTACATAAATCCATCAATATAGAAATTGAGAAAGACATTCACCTGTAAGGAGCAACATTTTTTCTCCATCTTATCCCATCAGAGGGTACAGTGGAGCTGTGTTTGACCAGATCAAAAGCTCACATGGGATGAAAGGTCTCCCACTCCAAGTGGTGGATGCCCTGGAAAGGACATGGAGCAGTGTCCCCAATGTCCCCAGTGTCCCAACAAACCAGACAGGTCCTCAGCCTCAGCTGCATCTGAGCTTCTTTTCTTGACAAAAGTATGTCCATGAATTTTTGATCCACTTTTTTTCTTTCAAGGATGCTTATAGTTTAACCTCCACAGAATCCTGTGGCTGTGAACTCTACAACGCAAATAAAACAGTCAATGAAAATCTACTTTTTGTGTGTATGTGTGTTAATGTATTACCTAATCATCTTGCTGGGTATTACCTAATTTTGGTATGATTAGAAATCCCAAAACTTATTCCCTATTCACACTGTTCACAGCATCCACTTTACCCTTGTTAGTTCTGATTTCATTTCCAAGAGAAAAATACAGCATACTTTGTTCTCACTCAGCAGACAAGTTACTCTGTGTCCTTGGCCATCTTTCCTTCCCTTCTCCATACCTTTTTTATTCACTGAGGTTCTTTCTGAGAAACCATGACCAGAATTGTAAAATGTTCAGGATATAAATACACCAAAGAGTTTAGTAAACCTTTCCAGTTTGTATTTCTTTCTTTCTTTCTTTTTCATGATCCAACTTGTTTTTTCAAACCCTACATGTGAGATGATGCTTTCAGAGGATTATTCACAATGATTTCCCTGAGGATTCTTCAGTACCAGCTAATTTAGAGTCTATTATGCTTCTGCTTAAAATTATTATATATATAGGGTACAATCCTATCCACTCCACCATTTAGAGTAGTAATAGGCTACCAGTTTCACCAACTTTATTAGTACCCTTCCACTTATTATCTACTGGCTCACTGGACAGTAGATACAGCATTATCTTGGGACAGTATTTTTAGCAATGTCAGGCAGAATCCTTGGCCCAGACACCCAGTGATTACATGACACACACAGGAGATTCCGTTTACTAACACGTTAACATGCAGTTTTCTCTTACAGTCTTAATTCTGTTCCTCATAGAAGTTTCAGCTTAGATTCAGGTAAATTATTGTTAAATTCCAGGTTTTCTAGAATAGATGATATCACCTCTTCCTAGATATTTTCTCTCTAGATATTCTTTTCCACCCATCTCAGACCCATTTATCTGTTCATTAGCTACACCACATATGGGAGTTTATCATTTAAGTCCGACCTTGTATTTCTTTGTGATAAAGTAGAAAATGGCATGCACATGTAACACACACGAGATTAATCCTTATTTTAATAAACAGCTGCATTACTTTGTGTCAAATGGAAATGTCTCATATAAATAGCTTGTTGTGACAGACTGTTACATAATTCATTAAAAATATATTTGATTATGCATTTAGATATTTGTGGAAATCTTTTTTTAATTAATCATTTCAACACACTCATCAAACCCTACAAAAGGTTCTTCTATACACTAAGGTCTTGTTGAGAAGAAATATTTACAATTGCTGAATAGATCCTGTTCAAAAGTGAAATGAATCAAAAAGGTTTTAGGAAGGTGCTTGAGGAGGAACCAGTAACATTGCTTTTCCAAAATGAATTATTTCCAGTGAGAGTGGTGAAGCACTGGAACAGGTTGTCCAGAGAAATTGTGGATGCCCTGTCCCTGGAAGTGTTCAAGGCCAGGTTGGATGGAGCACTGAGTTAATTGCTCCAGTGAGAGGTGTGCCTGCCCGTGGCATGGGGTTGGATTTAGGTGATCTCTGATGGACTTTCCAAACTCAGCCATTCTATGATTCTATTTGTATAATTTTTCTAGAAAAAACTCTGTCCTGGAAATAGGAAGTGGGTTTGAAATTGTGGTTTTAGCCTTGGTAAAATGATGCTGGACAGCATCAGGCTCAGGTCAAGTCTAAATGCAGAGGAGATTTTCAGGAGGGGGAAAGGGGCTGTTTACTATTTGATCTACCAAAAGGATATAGAAAAAGTGTGTTTTTTCCAAGAGAAAAGGATGCTGCAAATCAAAATCACAAGTTAGTCACTTCAGAGAAGCTCTTGGCTTGTGAAAAGACAGATTCAAACACTGAAGTTACCAGAGTATTGTGCCTACCATGCTGCATCCCTGCCTACAAACACTGACAGATCCCTCGAGTTTTGGCTGGACTGCTCAAGAGCAGCTCCCTGCAGACACTTTGCATGGAGAATTGTGCCAAACATAAAACTGGATTCCAGCCCAGTGGCTCCACCTGCAATGTCCAGAGACACCCCAACATCAACTCCCCTCACACACTCGGAAAGCTTCAAGGGAGAGCTCCTGGGGTGGGTGAAACCTCTCAGGAGGGAGCTGGCAGGGCTGGCCCTGGTGGGAGGAAGGCAGGGTGCTCAAGAGACACCAGTGCTATGGCAACACTGCCTGGGAAAAGACAAAAGGGGAAACCTGTGATGAAAAGGGAATATCTGAAATAAGGAGGCAAAGGAGACCCAGCCATGACAAGCTGGCACACGCTTGTCACCTCCAGAGACTGAAGATGCCACTCACCCTGCCAAGACACGATGGCACTTGCCCATGTGGCCACGTGCCCTGAGCTCCTGGGCTGGCATAGGCTGAAAATGAGTTTGGGGGGGTTGAATAAAGAGTTCTGATCATTTGGTGTGGACATGATGCCCGACACAAATGTTGAAATTGACTCTAAGTGTCAGAAGCTGCTTGCCATCCCCCAGCATCAAAGTTACTTACAGTGGAAAAAAGATTGTTAAATAATAAATATATCTATATCTATATCTATATCTATATCTATATCTATATCTATATCTATATCATTTATATCTGTCTCTATCTCTATCATCTATATCTATCTATATTCATTGCACCTACATGAGTCAAACATGAAGAGTTGCCAACTTGTACACTCTCTTTCTCACATGCTTATTGTAAAACCAGCCACAGGTTGAGTAATCGTGACTTAAAAACTCCATGGCACAACAGCAAATGCCAGGATTTTATTTGTGAATCGATCTGGGCAGAAGAATCAGATTGGGAGCATTAAGAACCCTTAAAATCACCCCCTTGACTTATAGGAACACAGAAGCAGGGCACTGCAAATTACTTTGGCAAAGCTGAGTCATTCATGCAGCAACTCAAAACCAACATTAATCTGTTGCCCAGATCAGCTAGTAAAAACCAAAGAATTTATGATAGAAACTGAGCTAAATTACAACAATTGGCAGACCAATGTTCCCTTGTCAAACGACCATATAAAACTACAAGAAGCCACTCAAGCTGTGTATTTTCCACTGTAAATATACTGCTTCTAGCCAGAAGAGAAACCCAATTGCCTTATGTAGGAAAAAAAACCCCAATGCAATTAGTTCTCAAGACACCACAGGCTCCTATCATTATTTTCTACTAAAATCACAAATAAAAGCAACTAAAAGAAAAGAGAAAAAGAGGAGGAACAAATATATAAATATGTATATAATGATATTTTCTTTCCATGGCTGTTTACCTTCTAAAATTTTTTCAATGCATTTTCAAAACATCATTGAAAAAAAATGTGAAATAACAGCACCCTTCTGTAGTATAGGGAATTGATACACAGGGAGATTAAATGGACTCCTGAGGATCAGTCAGGAAATCTGCACTGGAGCAAAAACCTGCATTTCTCATATTGTTGTTGAGCACCTGAGGAAGAGGCTGGTGTTCCCTCAGGCCCAGGTGCTCTGCAGCATTGCCACAGACACTGGGAAAATAAGGTCAAGGGCTGCAAGAACTGAACCTGGCACAAAGAATAGGTGGTTGGGTTTTTTTTTTTTTATGCTTTTGTTTTATGTTTGTCCCAAAGCTTGTTCAGAAAGTAAAATAAGTTATTCAGGCCCTGCTTTTTCATAATCTCCAGGGTACTTGGTGTGAGGATAAGCCATCGATTTTTGCTCTCAGTCTGTTACAGTCACATATATTCAGTAAAAGTAATTTCCTCGGGACTAATATCATTTGTTCTCCAGGGTTTTTCCTTATGAAAACTGAATTTTGAACAATCCTTATGTAACCTTTGCTATTAAGGTTACAAGAGATTGAGATCCATTTGTGAGATGAATAAAGCATAACATTTTGCTTCTGCAAACTTTCCTGACAAAGCTCTTTATGTCAGGGAAAGGATGAAGCTTTTACTGTGTGACAAAATTTCCAGTTGAAACTAAGGGATCTTTTAAATTACTTTCCCAAGCTGGTTTCTGCACCTATTTGCTCTAAAGTCTCTCTTTAATCTAATTCTAACTTTCACTCTAAAATTATTAAAATTCAGCTTTTAAGAGAACATGACTTTTCCCCCTCTTAGAGAAGTATGACATTTTTCATTGCCATATTTATTCTAAAAAAAAAAAAAACCTTTAAAATGTAAATTAGTTGTTCTATTAGAGTTTGATAAAGGAGTATACAGGAATTATAGTAAGCAAGTTGTATGTCTTTAGGTTACAAAAACTGGGCTAAAAAGTTTACTTGGATCATTTAAAAAATCACAGAATCATTTAGGTTGGAAAAGACCTCTGAGATTGTTGAGTCTGACCTTTGGTTGATCACCACCTTGTCAACCAGACCATGGCACTGAGTTCCACATCCAGCCATTTCTAGAGCAAAAATACCTATTTGGAATGTGAGCATTTGTCCACTTTAAAATTATATTCAATAAGAAATATTTTTTTTGTGGGGTAACTTCTCCCAGGAAATAACTCCATCCTAAACAAACCACATCACAGGTGGTTGCATTCCTGAGGAAAAGTTGGCAGGGTCAGAACACTCAAATTTAATAGAGACCACTCAACCCTGAGCAAAAAGAAAGCAGTTTGAGCCCAAACACACACAGTCGCTCCTGGAGTCTGTCATACTTTAACAGACCAGAAAGAGGAGTCTGGGGCAGGACATCTGATCTCACTGGATGTTGACTTTCTGGTTGTCACCATCTCATTGCCACTGGGGAGAGGTTTTGCTAATTAAAGCACCATGGTCATTACAGTGTGCAACACCCCTGAGATGTGAGTATGAGGCACAAAAAAAAGCTGCCTGCCAGCTGCTGAGTGGAGGATCTTCTTCTTTGTTGGTTAAGAGTAAGATTTCCTCCAAAATTTCCCTTGTGTTCCTCTTGAAAAAGAGATAAAA
Organism: Sturnus vulgaris; assembly: GCF_052056855.1. Taxonomy (NCBI): domain Eukaryota; kingdom Metazoa; phylum Chordata; class Aves; order Passeriformes; family Sturnidae; genus Sturnus; species Sturnus vulgaris. The sequence goes on along the minus strand of NC_142244.1, from coordinate 115,233,086 downwards.
GAACAGCCTTCTTTTATCTTGTTTTTCTCCACTTAGAGATAATTAAGGCCTCCTAAAACTAGTGCAACCAAAAACATTGTTATTGTTTGAAATGTGACAGTATGTGTTTGAAATGTGTAAAATGAAGCCCAAAACTCCCCTCTATCTCCAGAAGCATGAAAATATCCCTGAGCACCTCCACCCAACCCACATCAATTCGTGGAGCATCTCATTACTCCTGGAAGGACAGCTCTAAAAGTGGTGTTGTGGTGAGAATTCCCTTGCTGTAGTTCCTGACTAAAGGTGGCATCAGTGGTCAGATCTTTGGTCTCATCCCTGAATCAGGTGTGCCCAGTTGCCAGGTCAGTCTCTGTGGGGTTCATATTTTGTTCAGCACATCCCATATTCTGTTACTGACACATTCTTATGGAATTCCTAAGGAAAGCACAGAGCTCCTATGGAGAAAAAAAAGTTTTTTTATGCCAGTTTTTGCCTGTAAGAGATTTGGGAGAGAGAAATGCTGTTCAAGCACCCTGCTTTGGGTAATCATTCAACCCCGAGCTTGAGAGCCACCTCCCCTTCACCTGCATGACCCCAGGCCTTATGGAAAATAGGGAAAAACAGGAGACAGCAGACATTGCTAGAGCTATTTGTGGCTTCTGCAGTGGGAGAAACAGGATCAGTGTGCGACCAGGAGACATCCACTGAATAATTTTTATCCACTTTGTAGGCGAATGAATGTCCTCTCCAAACCGCTTGCATCCAGCAGGACCCAGAACTTCAGAAGAGAAAGTACAGTACATCGTGAAACAGTTCTTCTTCCGTGGGGAGCAAAGCACATTCCCAAATTATATTGGTAACAATAAACCCCTGAAATAATACAGAACATCTCTCTCCAGTGAACGACATCGTTCTGTGTTCTTCAGAGCTGGGCGGAATAAAACTGCACAGAACAAAGGTTTCAAGTTTCCCTTTTTTGATGCTCTCAGACACGAGCTAAAAAATAATTAATTTCTCCACATCCACAAAGAATTTTAGCGGTTTTGCCGTCAGTGGAACACAATAATTATTAGTGAAAAAAGATCCAGTTTTGGTAGAGAAATTAATGTGTGAGAAAACAGACAGTACACAGGAGAACATCTTCTCTTCATTTCAAATTAGAGTAAGGACAGGAAGCTGATTTGTTTTACTTTTTAAAGCAATGTGGGGCACAAACCTTAGCTCTCCTCCCTGAGGATGTGAACACAGTCCTGCTCTGTGCAGTGGGAATTACAGGCCAAGTCCTGCTGGTTTCCAGCTGTGATAGAAAGCTCTGGGGCTCCCTAGTCTGGGGACTTTCTCTTTTTGATACATAGAGATGGAAAATATTTCTCCACAGCTGTGATGGTGTGGGTCTGATAATGAAGAACCACCTCAGGCTCTACATCTACCATTACAGATGGTTAAAGCTCCCCTCTCCCTCCAGTGCTGCATGGATGGATGGATGTGGATGGATGGATGGATGGATGGATGGATGGATGGATGGATGGATGGATGGATGATGGATGGATGGATGATGGATGATGGATGGATGATGGATGGATGATGGATGGAAGGATGGATGAAGGATGGATGGATGGATGGATGGATGGATGGATGATGGATGGATGGATGATGGATGGATGATGGATGGATGGATGATGGATGGATGGATGGATGGATGGATGGATGGATGGATGGATGATGGATGGATGATGGATGGAAGGATGGATGAAGGATGGATGGATGGATGGATGGATGGATGGATGGATGGATGATGGATGGATGGATGATGGATGATGGATGGATGATGGATGGATGATGGATGGAAGGATGGATGAAGGATGGATGGATGGATGGATGGATGGATGGATGATGGATGGATGGATGATGGATGGATGATGGATGGATGGATGATGGATGGATGGATGGATGGATGGATGGATGGATGGATGATGGATGGATGATGGATGGAAGGATGGATGAAGGATGGATGGATGGATGGATGGATGGATGGATGATGGATGGATGGATGATGGATGGATGATGGATGGATGGATGGATGGATGGATGGATGGATGGATGGATGGATGGATGGATGATGGATGATGATGGATGATGGATGGATGGATGGATGGATGGATGGATGATGGATGGATGGATGGATGGATGATGGATGATGGATGGATGGATGGATGGATGGATGGATGGATGGATGATGGATGGAAGGATGGATGATGGATGGATGGATGGATGATGGATGGATATGGATGATGGATGGAAGGATGGATGATGGATGGATGTATCCTGTCCTGGAAATGCAGCATTACAACTAAAGAAGATTTTCCAAATTTTCCATTCAAACCCGTCCCATTTCAGCAGCTTTTGTTGCTACTGAGCTGCAATGACCAACCTTCACCTTTCACAGCTTCCATTAAGTTAAAGATTTTTGGACTCTTCTCTGCAAAATACAACTATGTAGAGACCCTGTAGAAAAATAACCTAATCATAAACATTTATTTTGGAAATTCAAGGTATTTTATTGACTCTCAATAGCCTGAATGAAGGGGAGGCAGAGGAAGGCTCTAAGCCCCAGGGATGTGCTGTGGGTTGAGTTTGGCTAAGGGTTAACCTCAAGAGAAAAGTGAAAATTCCAACTCACTAATGCAGACTGGCATGTTCCATGTTTTATTTGGGTATCTACATGGATGGATCTGGGCCTGCTCCATCTCTTTACAAGTTCCTGGTGTCATGTAGAATAAATTCTTGCATTGCCACTGAGCAAATACCACTCTAGGGATGGAGGTGTTGAATGAGGTTTCCTCCTAAAATTTCCACTCCTCCTACAGAAATACCAGGAATGGGAGCAGAAGACTAGAGGAATATTCTATTTTGTTCTCAAATTTTCAGTTGTCTGCAGCTGCCCCACTTGTCTGTAGGAAGGGCAGAAAAGAGGTTGAGGAAGGGAAATAATATTGAGTGAGGTTATTTTGTTTTTCAGATGCTAATCTTTGCTCAGCAATACAGACAGAAAACCCCATGAAAATCAGCCAGCCAAGTCACAAAGAATTTCACCCCATTCCAAAGGCTCTGCCTCTTGCATGTGCTGAAGGGCACAGCCTGGCTATGGAAAAGTTAATATGGGCTCATGTAATTAAAGATTACATCATTCCACATACAGAGGGGAACATCATTTAAAATACATATTAGAATATATTTAAATACATAAATACATTTAAAATACCACTGGAACTTCACTCTGACATCCCCTAAGGTTTGGGGCCTTGGCTTCAGAGCCTTACCATTTTTATAATATTTTAGGAATGTGGTTTTACTTACAAATATACGTGTGACTAAATATATTTTTAATAAATAAATAAATAAATAAATATGCATTCTTATAGTACATATAAGTATACTATATATATATATATGAGTATATCCTGTGACAGTCATGACTCCAGCAGTGGTGCCTCCTTGCAAGGGGACCTGCTCCTGTCTTGGATTTGCTGTCAGATATTAGGATTCTCTGTGGAACACATCTCGTGCTTGCTCAGCAAATCCCTTTATTTTTTTCTCTGGGAAGCTGCTCATAGGTGCTCCATCACTCTGACACTTTTCTTCCAGGATAATGATGGAGCAAACAAGCACAGTAGCTGACTCAGGAGGAAGGTGTGAGGCTGCAAAGTAGCTGAGCACAGAAGCTACTGTTTCTTTATTTATTTATTTTTAAAATTCACACAAGAGAACAATCTTTTTTTTCCTTTTCTTTTCCTTTTTTTTCATTATAATCAATCAATTTTTCCAAGCTTAGAAATTACCTCAACTGCTGACCAAAGGATAGTACCACATCCAAGAAAGGCAAACAGCAGTCACTGAAAGGATGGCAGCAAAGATGAAAGAAAATAAGTATTTTAAAGGTGGGTAAGGTGGCTGGAAACTCCCAGTAACTGAGGGATCATACATGAATGAGACAAGGAGGAAAGGGCTGTCTGGAATTTGAGAAAGGCTTCTCTACATGCAGGAAACTTAATAAACCAGTCAATAGAAAAGCAAAATATTTAGTGGTTGCATAAATGTGAATACAGATTTTTTTGTTTTGTTTTTGTGCCATAGGTAAACTTGCTAATACATTTCATATTGCAAAGTGACACAGCTTTATGTCTGTTCATTTTTACTTTCTCACTCTGATATTATCTGTCACAACTTGAACACAAGCTTGCTGTCCCATTTTCAGGATGGAAGAAAAGTCAGTGTTCACCAAGTCACCATACTTCAAATTTTCCTCAGGGTCACATTGTCCCCTCTCTCTCTTGGAGAGCTTGCCAACTTCCAAAAAAACTCATTACTTCTACTTGGCAACTGATACTTCTTTCATCACATTGATAGTTTTACTTTCCTTTGAACAAAGAGACTGGTATGGTTTATATTATATGACTGCAAATAGTTAATTAGCATCTCATTAAGATCTAGCATGGTTTATGGCATTGTGGTGTACTCTGTTCACATGTCCCTTGATTTTGCTAATTTTCTTGTAGCTACTAAAATATGTTTTAGTCACTGTGTAAGAAATGTAAAAATATACCTTTCAATAACCTCCACTACATCAATGCAGCTTTAGCAGCTTAGTAGTACAGAGAAAATTAAAAGAAACATAATTCCAGTGCTACTGCTCATGTAACTCTACAGGGCAATATTTCCAGAAGCACTTCAACACTTGAATTCAAGTTAATTTTTGTATAAATTAAGTTTTAAGTGATTCCCAAGGAGAGAAGGAAATGAATCATTTGAATCCAGGTCTTTTCAGATAAATCACTCATTTTGGAGATGGAACAGCAATCCAAGACATTTCTCCAGCAAGCTTAATCACATCTATGATCCTAAAATCACAGAATGGCCTGGTTTGGAAGGGACCTTAAAGATCACCCAGTTCCAAACCACACTTTCCACTGTCCCAGGCTGCTCCAGGCCCCATCCAGCAGGACCTTGGACAATTCCAGGGATCCAGGGGCAGCCACAGCTGCTCTGGGCACTCTGTGCCAGAGCCCAAAGCAAACTGTGACTCCAAATGTCCTAACCAGGAAGTTTTATCCTTGCTGGGATCTGAGCAGCTCTCAGTGTCAGCAGAGGTGACAGATTCTTGCATAACTTTGCAGAGACAGAATAATGGAAGTGGGGAGGGACCTCAGAGGTTCCTGCTCCAACCTCCAGCCCCACCTGCCAGGTCCAGCATCAAGATCAGATCAGGTTGCTCAGGATCTGGTCCAGCTGAGTGTCAAATCTTATCTTGCAGGGTAGTCAGGAGTGTTCAAACTAATACATTACTCCCCTGTCCTGAAGTCTGCTGTCTCTGGTGCCAACTTTCAGCATAAATACTGTGGTGGCAAATCTCCATTTTGGAACAGAAGTAAACAGCTTTTACTGGACTTGAAACCTGGGCTGCAGCACTGGCCCTCATTGACTAAAGTGTCACACCAGCAAAGCTTTTTACAAGGGTGTTACCAGAGAGGAAACAATGATTTTAGGCAAAAAAATAACCCTCTGAGAGGCACCTCAGAGTTCCCCACAGTGGTGATTAAAACATATTGGCAAAACTAAGCTCAGCTAAGGTCAAAAGCAAAGCTCCTGTTGACTGCAATTAATCACCAGAAGAGCCTTTCATCCCAATTCTACTCCTACTGACATAAAAGGCAAAATTCTTGTTGTCCTCTGTGACCCAGCATCAAACCTTTCAAAAGCCACTTGGGTGGAGGGGTGGAGGGAGCTCCATTCTTTCACATCTCTATATGTATTTTTAATTTCATGTTGGAGCAGCCTTTTATGGCCGAAATAAAAATCCCTGGAAAATAAGTTTTTTTTTTCTCACAGAATTGCTGACAGACTGTTAAGTAGAGTGCCACAAACAGCACTGCTGTAATGATTAGTTGAACAGGCTGATTACACTGGGCTCCTGTGCTCTCAGCAATGGCAAAAACTCATTTGATTTTCAATACACCAACACCTCTTGAATCAATATTTTGTATTATGTATTCCATTTGAAGTACTTGTATAAAGACTACAGTGGTATTTTACCTTAATATTTTATTTTTAGAGCTCATGTAGCATAATTAGGCACACTTTATGTAGGTTTGGCATGCAGTGTAACCATGGGTAGAATTTACCTGTTTGCTTTGCAGTGAGACTTGCAGTCTGTGCGTGTTGGCATGTGTGAGAATGCAATCTTTAATTGCAGTTCCTGATCTCAGCCAGCTGACCTGTGATTTTGTGTGCCTTTTCCTCCTGGATGCCTATCCAGAGACACCTTTAAGAGGAATAATTTTCAGGATGTATTGAGCGTTGCCCACAGGGGCCTGGAAGCACAGAGATATTCAAACTCAGCAGTCATTTTTTAAAGGTTAGGTCATATCACAGATCTCTTGTTCTGCATCTCCCTGTGTGGAGTCTGCGTGGAAGACAGACACAAAAAGCTGAAACCTGCCCAATCTCTTCAAATCTAAAGATGCTCCTTTCAATCAGCAGCACCGTGGTCCATGCAACCCTGGCTGTTTAATGTCACCCAGATAACACAAAAATAACAATCACCATGGAATTGGAGAGGCCTGGGGGTACTCTTAAAGACAAAGTAACTCTGCTTCCTTCTTAAATTACTGATTTCAGCACAGGTAAATGGGCCCTGAGCCAATATGTGAGAACTTGCCCAAAAAGGAGCCTTGCCACAGGGAAACAGGTCCCTGTGGCACCCTGTCACCTGAACTCTCCATTGCCTGGGGACAAATTATTTCCTGTTGGGCAGCCTCATCCACGACAGGCCTTTGGTGAGCTGGGGATCTTCACTCTGGGCCAGAGTGAGTCAAAGGTCAGAGCAGACATTTTGAGATCAGCATCAGAAAAATCTCTGAGCCAAATGCAAAGTCTGGCTCATGCAGAATTCCGGGGTCAGTACCTAATGAAAGCTACCTGTAAGTGAAATAAGGAGCTGCTGAAGGAGCAGAGGGGGTTTAGCCTGGAGAAAATGTGGCTCAGGGGAGATTTTATTGCTCTCTGCCTGAAAGGAGATTGAAACCAGGTTGGGGTGGGGCTCTGCTCCTAGGGAACAAGGGACAGGACAAGAGGAAATGGCCTCAAACTGCACTTGAGATTCAGGCTGGTCATCAGGAGAAATTTCTTCATGAAAGGTTGTTAAGCATTGGCAGGGACTGCCCAGGGAGGTTTGGAGTGCCCATCCCTGGAGGAGTCCAAGGTGACAAGCTGGGGATCAGGAACAGCTTGGATTTGATGATCCCAGAGGTCTCTTCACATCTCAGTGATCCTGGGACCTGAAAGGCTCCCACAGATTCAGAAATTTATGTCTGGCACCAATGTCTGGCTGAGATTTACCCAAGTGTAACATATCTGCACGTGTCCCACCTGTCCAGGCAGGAAGGCAGCCTTCCCATTTGTGGGGGGCTTTTTGTTTATTTTCCTTTTCAAGCCACTGTCAATGTTATTGGCACCATGTAAAGCAGTCAGGGCAGCTGAGTTCACTGCTGTCTTAAGGATTTTGGTGAAAGCATTAAGCTCCAGGACAGTGAATAAGTATTTAAGGAGAAGCATTTCTGTGGGAGCCACACAGAGGCTCACTAACATATAGGAAATTTTATTTTGAGGAAACAGCATTAAATTTATGAATATCACCCCAGAGTGCAGTATCTAAATACCTTATTTGCAAGAAACTCTTTGGCTGGATAAAACCCTGGCTTCAGTGGGAGTTTTGCCACTGACTTCAATAGGGGAGGATTTTACTGGGTTTATCTCCTGGGAAGCAGAAAAAAAGGAAAATCCAAGAACATAAGCCAGCTAAATAGTGATTACCTAAAAACACAGAGTAAAAAAAAAAATCCACTTGGCAAAAATCAAAGAAAATTTCTGCATTACCAAAGGGACTGAAAACTGTTAAAGCAAATTCTAGTGCCTGCTCATTTATACAAGGATCAGCTTACAGTTTTCTCAAGGCAGTGATTAAACAAACTGCAGTTTGCCTTAAGTTTACTTGGCTGATGATAAACAAATGATGGTGTAAGTGAGCATAGAAAAATGCAGAGCAATGAAAACAATAAAAAGGAGTAATTCTCACCAGCAAAGAACAAGATTCAGGATCACACTCCGTGAACAGAAACATTCTGGCTTCCATGGCTTCACCATGTGCTTAAAACATGCTGAAGTGATGTTTCTGGACAGAAAAGATCTCTTAAATCAGGACCTAAATCATTGTGAAAATATCCATTTCAATAGTCACACGTGGTCTCTGGCTTCTCCCAGCTGCATGTCAAGGCAAACTCAGTTCTGGGGTTTTGTGGAAGTTCTTTCATTGCTTTGGGCTTTGACTGGAAAGGAAGAAAAGTAGATCTGAGATTGGGCTGAGTAACAATCTGAGAGTGCTAAAGTGCCACTGAAATCTCTGATCCGCTACAAAATTTGAAGTCACAAGTCAGGCTGGAGTTTTCTGAATGCTCCAATGAATTCTCAAATGGATGGAGAATCTGAAATACAACAGATATGTTTTCTAAGTTCTGTATGTAGAAACAAACTAGCCTGTTAAAGGAGTTCCCATTCCTGAGTCACAAAAAAACCACCATGGCAAGAACTTGGAGAAACTCCAAGGAAAAGCCATTTTTACAGGTGCTTTTCAGGATTGTCCAGGAGAACCTGCAACAAGCAGCAAGCAAAAAGATGTGGGATAACCTCTGACTTCTGCTGTTAGAGACTGAATAAACCCTCAGGATCTGAGAGGGACCTACAGGATACCTTTGGGAATTAATTCAGGACTTTACCTCGTTGCAACCACAGCAATCTAATGGTTTCTATGCTGCTGATTGCCTGTCTTTTGTGGTTTGTCTTTCCCTTATCACCTTGTGTGAGCAACAAAATGTTGTGTCTGTTGGAGCTGAGCTGGCACCCCTCGAGGTCCTGGTGTATTTAATGTGACAATGTCCAATGACCAAGACCATGCAGGACAGCACCTGCTGTGACCAGTGAGGTGACCAGTGCCAGGGTCATCTCCATGCCCAGCTCCCTGGCCCTTACACACTCACCCTGACATTCACATCTGTCAGCTTTCTCCACACTCCTTGTAGCAAGAAACTTTCTTGGTACAGAAAGAAAACTAAGATTCTTAGATGGCTTTTAGGAAAAAAACATCAGTTCTCAAGGCTTTAGGTAAAACCTTAAGAAATAGCAGCAAGCTCGCAGAGAACTCATTTGGTTCTACAGATTATGCACTGGGTAATTCTCAGAAATGTTGGGACAGTAAATCAATAGTAAACTCTGAGAGATATATTCTCAGCTCATTATGTAGTGCTTTAGTTCCTATGTTTGTATTAATTTGAAGGACAGCTACCCAGGTCTAATCCCATGCAGTGAGTTGAAGATAAATTGATAAAATGTGCATTTTTCTCCTAGTTACAAATAAAGATTATCCAAAAGCCTGTATAAATGTTCTGAATGAATACAGAACAGCAAAATCTTTTGTAATCTCTCCAGTTCTGTTCTCACAATATTGTCAGAGCTGAAACAGGAAAATAAGATGAACTGGTGTAAATTTATCAATATGGGACTGGTAATTAGAAACTCAACATGCCCTCACTGTGACATCCCCAGATTTGGGCACAGCAGGGAATAACCAAACAGCCTTGGCTCTGGGAATTGGATCTAAAAGGTCCCTCTAGAGAAACTGCACTGCAGGTTCAAGGCCATGACTCTCTGTGCCTCATTCCCCGAAGTTAAAGGCACCAGACCCAGCTCTGTCACTGTCCAGCCACTGTGTGCTAAGAGAGTGTTGATGGAAAAGGCACATCCCTTCTCTTCCCATGCACAGGCCCTGCTCTCTCCCTGAAAAGTTTGAAAAATAAGAGGTTTGTATGATGTAAGTCAGAGAAAGCACTGTTCATAAAAAGAGAGAGAAAAGCAGCAAGCAAGGAAAAACCTCCATCTCCTCCAAAACACCACCTACCACTCTTGTGGAGAGAAAAAAAATGAATCCAAAATGAAAGATAAACCATGACACAATGCAGCATTTCAGGAATATTCTGCACGCTGCCAGGGAAGATGTGTGAGTAGCTGAAATGGAAAGTTAAAAATAACAAGTCGCATGCTGAGGCCAGGGTTGCAGAGGATCAGACTTGCCAAGGCTTAGGCAAAGGCTGACTTGGGGGCTCACCATCCCCCAGCTGAGCACACAGGAGGGTGGAAAGGTGTTCAAGCTGTTCTGTCTGTGTCATCCAGAGGGTGAGCACTCAGAATAACTGAATGTTGGAAAAGCCCTCCCAGCCCACGGAGTCACAGCTGTGCCCCATGGCCACCTTGTCACCCTGAGTGCCACCTCCAGGGATGGGCACTCCAAAGCTCCCTGGGCAGCCCCTGCCAAGGCCTGAGCTCCCTTTCCATGGGGAAATTCCTGCTGCTGTCCAAGCTGAGCCTGCCCTGGCCCAGCCTGAGGCCGTTCCCTCTCCTCCTGTCCCTGTTCCCTGGAGCACAGCCCGACCCCCCCTCCCTGCCCCTCCTGCCAGGGACTTGTGCAGAGCCACAAGGTCCCCCCTGAGCCTCCTTTTCTCCAGCCTCAGCCCCTTTCCCAGCTCCCTCAGCCCCTCCTGGGGCTCCAGCCCCTTCCCAGCTCCCTTCCCTGCCCTGGACACCTCCAGCCCCTCAATGTCCTTCTCACTTCACCCACCCCAACCTCCTGCTCAGCCTCTGCAGGGAAGGTTCCTCACCCACCACCCCAAAGCACCAACAAAAAGCCAAAATCCTGCGTGCCCCTAACTTATCCAGAGTTCAATGTGCTTCTAAAGTTGCCTTGCTTTGGCACAGCTCCTCTGCTCACAAGGAACACACAAACCCCCGAGCAGAGCCGTGCTGGAGTGGAGGATATTTGCTCACAAAATCACATTAACATCCATGCAACCGGAGCACTTAATTCCCCACACATTGCTTTGAAAATGCAGCCTTCAGTGGAGGATGGGGGTGGGGAAGGGGATGCTTAGCCCGAGGAGCAGCTTAAATTAAACTTCTCCTAAAGCTTCCCAGCTTTAACAGGACTGCAGGCCTTCCCTATCTCCTGGAGCTCACAGCAACTCAAACGATCACATGTGCTGAGCCCTTGTCCTCAAAGCAGGGAGAAATCCTCCCCTTGCATCCGTGAGGATGCACAGAAGGTTCCTGGCGGGATGAGCTGCTGTGTGTTTACCCAGAGGGGGTTAGCAGCCTTGAGCCTGCAGAAAACTTTCCAGTTTTTTCTTTATGCATTTTTAATCAATTCTAAGCTACTTACAAATATGTGCAATTACTTTCTGCACTTCGCTTTGTAATAAGATTTAATGACTGTTCTGTAATCCTCTTGGTGAGCGCTGATAATCAAACACTATGATTTAAATTTTAGATTTAATGGAGCAGTTTTCTACAAAATGAGGAGAAGTATATTTTTTATCTTTTACTGGAAGTTGGGAATTTTTCAGCTTTCTTATACACGGTCATAAAATAAAAAGCAGGATTGGGGTTTTTAATGTCTTTTTCAATAGGGTGCCAGAACATCCCAGACCTTGCTTGGTATTTTTGGAATTTTCTTTTTCTGTGAAAATGTTTTATCTCTTACAAATTTATGGTCCTATTTTCAGCATTCTTGGGCACCTATTAAAGTGGATGAGTTGTAAAATTATGTATACTTACCATACAGAGAGATCCCAGATGTGAAATAACTGTTTCTATATATTGGCACACCCATGAAAAGATGAGCTTTTCTCATAAAACTCCTTGGAACTTTTTAAAGTGAATTTAGTGCTCTTGGAAAGAACAGGCTGATGTGATGGCAGTGACTCAAGCTGTGAATCCACCAAGCCAACACATCTTTTTCTTCTCATTAGAAAATGCAGGACCCTTGAAAAAAGGACAAAAAGCTCGAGGGTCACAGAGCAGTGTCCAGGTTGTGTGGGCCAGCAGAGACCTCAGGGAAGGAGATGTCATACTGAAAACAACCATCAAAGCCCTGGTGAATGATGGCAGCCTCTGGGGGGAATTTTAGCCAGCAGCTCCTGGCTCTGCCCCCATGTTGTCACTCCAGTGAAGCAATAATGCAGGAGTGAATGGAGAGAATTGCACCTCATTTCTTGCCTCAGACAAGCAGGTAAAGCAGCTCCTCTGCAATGTGTGCCAAATGAGCTTTTCTCCATCAGCCAGCACATTTTCCATATCCATCTGCAGTGACAAGAGCTGTGATGAGGCAGCAGGAGGACCCACAGCTGGGCAGGTGTTGGTCGTGCCTTGCAGAGTCCCAGCAGGATCACCTGGACGGGGACAGGGCTCGGGAAGGTCAGCTCAGGGCTCTGCCCCATCCTTTCCTCAGGGCTCAGCTTGACTCATTGTGCTGAGGTGACAAGAGAGCTTTGTCTTCACAAATCTGCTTCAAAATGAGCTATTTGTGTTTATTTTTCTTTTTTTTTTTTTTTGTGGCAGAGAAAGCATATTCGAAATATGAGAAGGCATCACCACCAGCTCTCTAATCCACCATTTTCCTTCTCTATGAAAGAAAATAATTATCTTGTGCAACAGGAATAATTCAAGTTCACCATCACCTTGTGAACCACCCCCAATGCACCAGACCTAACTTGAATTTTTTCCTGCTGCAGCTGCAGACAGTTTTCCAAGTCTGCATGTAGGAATCCCAAATCCCTCTGCTCTAGCACTGATAATCCCTTGCCATTACCCCCAGATGGAAAGGCAAAAACTACTGACTGACTTGTGCCTGCAGGTGACTCCTCATCCGAGCCAGGACAGGAGTGCAGGAGGATTCTAAGCAATGGAAAATCTTCAGTGGAAACTTTATGAACAGTGAAGCTTTAGGAGAAAGCTTGGGGGGATTTAATATTTGAGTGATGGGTGAGTGAAACTTCTTAAAAGGTAATAGCTGTGCACTGTTCACAGGTATTTCTGTGTACACCAGAGAGTTTTGTGGGAGGTCTTTAAGAGGAAACCTATTTTTTCTGAGAAATCTATTTTTCTGCTGAATGTGGGTCTGCCAAAAGAAACAATGCAGGATGTCCTTAAACCCAGCCTTGCAACCAAAAACGTGCAGAGAAAGCAAAGATCTCAAAACTCTGCCATTTCAGTTTTGCTACATGGTGTCACAGATAGGTCTTACCATGTTCCTGAAAAAGCTGACAGTCATCCCAGGTTTTCTGCCAAATCAGGAACAAACAGTCTGAAACCATATCTGCTTTAAATAGGAATAAATAAATAAATGCAACGAATCCGTGTCCACTCAACAACTTTCTTCAAGCACTTGTGGAGCTAAAGTCACTTGTAGTCCCAGCAGCAAAATTTCCCAGCTCTGCAGCCACTCAGGATCTTCACCATATCCCAGTCTCTCCCATTTCATGTCACATTTTCATTTCCACACCCCAACCACCTCCCTAATCTAGAGAACTAGAAATATGAACCCAATAAACAAAACCAACAAACAGAAAAACACACACACACAAAAACTTAGGCCAAAAAAAACCACAACCCCAATATTGTAGAGTGCCAGAAGGAAATTAAAAGTTCATTCCATCTGCTTCTTCATGCCAAGGCCCAGATAGATCAGATCAATTTGTATAATTCTGATTGGCATCAGTTTGACCTTTTATATTTTGGTGTTCCTTTTCTGCAAAGGTGATGATTTTCCCTTTCCTCAACCTTTCATTATTCAGCACAAAATGCCTCAGCATCAGAGCTGGTCTCCCATTCCACGTTCACACAGCAAGCAGTACCCTGGAACAGTCCTGATCTAAACCTCTGGGGGCTGCAGGAATAATAATAACAGGCAGTGTTTTAACTAGAGCAGTTTGCACTATTTCAATTACTCATGATGGTTATAAAATTAACATTTGCCAACATCAGCAAATGACAATGCTCCTTACTGTGAAAGGCTTTTACATCACCTCATGGCAGGGCTGGATTTTGATTCCCATACCCACAGACATGGGTCTAAGATGAGGCCAGTTAGGATTATTCAGGTCTATTAGTACCCTCAGGACCTGGATGTCTACCTGTCTTGGTTTGAAAGACAGGTGTCTGCTAAGGAAAGTAGGAGCCTCTCTTGAAATGGAGAATGTAAACCCCCTCCCTCCAAATTATTATAATTTTGAAATTAAGGAGCTCTCAGGCAAAGATATGAAAAAAAGTTCTTTACTAGGGAAATTAAAATAAAAATGCAGTAATACAAAAAAACTAAAACACTGAGAGAGTCAGGATACAACCTGACACCCTGTCAGTCAGGGTGTTGGCAGCAGTCCCATTCAATGGTGGTTGCAGTCCTCCTGCAGTGACAGATGCTTCAGTTGAAGCAGTGCTCCTGCAGAAGGTGCAGTTTTCCTCTGAAGGTCCAGTGGTGATGAAGATGGGCCTGATTTTCCTCTGGGAATCCATTAGAAAAAGGCTGCCCTGATGTTCCAAATCTCAGCTTTGATCTGGGTAGGAAATGCTTGGCTCCTCCCCTTGGCTGGAGCATCTCCCAATGGAATGATGGAATTTTCTCAGCCATACCCTGGGAGTGTATGGCCTATTAACAGGAGAGATCTCCTGGAGGAAGGATGGATTGTGGAAAAGATAAAGAACACTGCCTCACCTGGTTTAACACCTGGCCCATTAACAGAGGATATCCACCCCAGAGTTCTGAGGGATGGGTCATGGAAGAGATAAAGATCACTCTGCTACACTTGGTTTCAACAGATGGTGATAAAATACTCACTGCTGGTTACATCCTGCACTGCAGCCTAAGACATTACCCTTGAAAGCAGCCAAGTTATAGAGCAGAATCTGGTCCATATTGAACAGTTATAAACCAACACCCTCAAATGTGTTCTTCTAACACAAAAGGTTCTTAAATTAGTTTTTCCCACATTTTATCTACATTACTTCTGGCTTTAGGGAAAAAAATAGTAAAAATTGTATAAACTGGGAAAATATGAATGTGAACATGCATCGTCCTTCAGATGGGACACGCTCATTATCAAGTGAAACACATTGTAGGGATATCTGATTTCAATTTTTTCAGTGAGCAGAGCTGTTTGGAAAGCTACTTTATCTGTAATTTGAGGGAAAGAAGAGACCCAGCAGGCTTCCAATATTGGAGTTAGCTTTGAATTACTTTGTTCAGTGTACCTCCCTTTCATTGAAAGGTAAATGCTAAGAAATGGGATCATAATATTACAAAATTCAGCAGTTTGGTTGCTTGTGCTGTTTTAATCTTGCTCACTAGGACTGTATTTGATTAGTTCTCAGGTGCATTTGATAAACATACAAGTTAAAGCTACAAGAATTGGGTAACAAGGAAATTTTGGTATTTGAAGAAAAAAATCTGTATACTCTGTAAAAATGTTCATCTAGAGTATTAACCAGTGTGATTAATAGTGTTTTAAAATAGAGAAATGGTCTTATTTCATTTAAGATCCCTTCCATCCCAAACTATTTAATGATTTTATCTGTGTACATGTACACAGTCATGTATATTAACCTTTTACAAAATGAAAACACAGCCATGATTGATAAGGTGGGATAGAGATTATAAGAATGTGATTTGTTGTTTGCATCCATGAATGCCTATATTCCTCTGAAATAAATGTTCTTAGTATAGATTCTGGTAAATGCTCTAAAATCTTTTCACGCAATGAAAGAAAGCTATGGTTAAAAAATAGTGTTAATGAGAAAAATGAGACCCTTGCTGTATTTCCTGAGAAAGTTAAGACAAGAACTGAAATAAAACCTGAGATTTGTGAATGAGGAAGATGATGGGGTATTTTTGTGTTTGCAGAAGCAAAAAGCAAACGGGATCCACAGCCACTGGATACATAATAGGAAAATAGTGGAATTGTGAACTATTAGGGGAAACAGAAATTTCCAGTGGGTAGTCACAGCATCTCAAAATGAAGTTCTCTATAAAAACAATCACCAGCTTGAATTTTCTGTGTTCAATACACAGAGTGGTTGTTTTGCAGTCTACTGTGCAAAAAGTGAAAGCTGATGATCCATGCCCTCCCTGAATTGCAAATAGGAGGGTTGTTAGAAAGACAGAAAATGCTGTCACTTAAAATAATATCTACAGTCTGAGTTGTTTCTCTTTTTTCATGAAAAAATTGTAAAGATTTCAAAATTATCCCCCAGAGGTACTGGGTAATGAACAGAAATGTTAAAAAAAATACTCTGGGGTTTTTATTATTTCAAACTTTTGTATTTCACGGTAATCTTGAAAATACAAACTATTTCAATTAACTGTATTGATTATATCATTGAGTGAATGCATCCAGTCAATTATGCTTAAACTTAAAAGTAGCAGGAGTTCTAGGAATTAAGTATGGAAAATCCAAGTTTTTCAAAACAAGATATGAACTGTGTCAAAAATTACAGACCAACACAGATATAATCCAGAATTAGCTGGAAAGAACTTATCCAAAATATGAAAAAAGACAGAAATTTTGTTCCTTTGGATTTTAAGTATCCCATGTGCCATTAACTTGGAAGAGCAGACTATGTCTGTTGTGAATATAAAGCAATGAAGACATCACCTTCTCTAACATCAAAATGCAATCCTGGTGTTAATTAGGGCTCTTGAATACTATTTCACAAAAACCCACTGGCCTCGAGTCACTGATTGTAGGAAGAAGAATCAATGCACCAGTTTCTCTCCAATACTTGCTTGGCAACCTCAGGAAAACTCTTGGTATCTGCATCTAGACAGGAAAATTATTTTAAAATTTGCAGTCAGCTTCTGAGACACAACGAAAGGACTCTATAAAAATTTCTGAGCACTTTCAGATTGGTCTGATTGAAATTTCAGCCAAGACAATCTATTGAAATAGCAAATATGCTTCACAATGAGAGTCTTTATGAGAGTCAGCAAACTGAGGGTTGTGTTACGCTTGCAAATCACATCTGGAACAAAATATACTACGTTTTATTTTATGCACAAACATCCTCTAAAGACTCAATTCTAAGTTTCACTTGAGAAATCTTCACAGGTGCCTTCATCTTCTCTTTTACAGCTTTTCCTTCCTCAGAGCTAAGATTTTAGGAGCTCATGCCAGGCATAATTTTCTCTAGTATGCTATCTGCATAGTCCTTGTGGTACCACCTAAATCAGACAAATCAATTTTATTGTGGACCAGATCACCTCATTTTGATGAAGAATCCCTTATTTTCGCCTGCAGTTTCTGCCTCAACAGAATTTGCAGGATCAAGGCCTGATGCAGCAGCATTTCTGAAAGAGCAAACTGTGACTTTCTTTTCTCATCCCAAATTTCTTCCTATGGCAGCATGAGGCCCCTTCTCCAATGGGGCATGGGGACAACTTCCCAGGGTGCAGGGAAAGCAACTTGAAAGGCATTACACAAGTGCAGTGTTTCCAAATAGACACCTACGTCTATTCCTGCTGCAGAATAGGCACCAGCAGGGTTTTGCCAGGCTGTTTGTCACCACATGGAATTGCAGCCCCCTTGGATCTCCTGACATTATCACAAATGGATCAAGAAGCAGCACGGTTAAAAATAAAATCCCTGTTTTCTTCTTTGTCAAACCATGACATTGCTGCCCAGCATCTCTCATTCTTTGTGTAGAATAACTGTATACAAAGAAGAGAAACACATATATTACTTTAGCCTCACCTATTCTTTTAGCAATATCTTAAGTACTGTAGTTTCATACTCATCATCTTTGGCATTTATTCTTTCATTTCTATTCATTCAGAAGGCTGAGCCATAGTCAAAAACCCCCACATTTCTCTGTTCTGGTGTTGCTTTTTTCATAAAAGCTTTATAAAGGTTTTTTATAGAGGCCACTGTGCAGGATTTATATCTCAGAGTACAGTTTTATGTACATAGGATTTTTACCCCAGAAAACAGGAAGTCAGAATGGATTTTTTCCATGAGAACTATGTACCAGGAAAAGAGGATATGGAGGAAGCTGAGGATGGGAATGAGTTTGGACAAAATTTTAAACTACGAATTTTAAACAGAGAGGAAAGCTTCTAAATGGGTGGTTTGAGCAACGCCTTGACTGGAGTGAGGAGTGGAAAAGTAAATTTCCAGTAGCAGAGGAAAGCAAATTTGTGGAGATCACTCACCAAGCTGACCAAAGAAAGAAAAGGAGGAACCAAGAGCAGGGAATTGTAGAGTAGAATACCAGAAAAAGTTACAGAGCCTGTGGCCAGTGAACCCCTTAAAACTTAAATGAAAGCAACCTGGCTGATCTGTTTATTCATATAGTGTGCTTTCTATAATTTCAGTTTTCTCAGAGGAATCAGCAGGAATATGGAAACCAGCAGAAATGACAGACAGCTGACCCAGAAAAAAAACAAACCCATAACTATTTTCAGCTTTATTATACAACACACTGCATCCAAAACAAAGGCTTCATTAAAAAGCTGTTTGTGATCTTTTCATAGAATCACAAGAAGACGCACACCCCAAACATTTTTGGAAGAGCTGCATAGACTGTGTTCAGCTGTCAAAAGTGCTTCAGGTTCTCCGAGTGCAGAGGGCATTTCAGTCCAGTGTGGGAGGGACCACAGGCACCAGGCACTCCTCTCTCAGGCATGTCATTAGACATTTTACCAGTGCTTTAGTGAAGAATTCTGATCAATAGAGTGTATTACCCACAGCACAATAGAGAAGCCACATTTTGCTCGCTAACAGCTGAATTTCCCAGGAACTATTGATAGCACAAACATCTCTGCCCATGCAGACAGGACACAGCTGGGTAATCCCTCTGGACAGTGTGCAGGGCTAAAACATCCCTGAGCATGGCACCCAGGAACCCTGTGCCCCCAAAAATCCAGAGAGACACCAGCATGGAGTGCCAGACTCCCAGGCACAGAAATGCCTTCAGAAGTCTGGGCCAAAGGAGAGTGGCTTGCTGAGGGATGCAGAAGATGTGGAATATTTCCTCTTCCCCTTTCCTGCCAAACCCATCCACAGCAGGGCTGTGTGGGCAGGGAAGAAATCATAGAATCATAGAATGGTTTATGTTGGAAGGAACCTGAAAGATCATCTTATTCCTACCCCCTGCCATGGGCAGGGACACCTTCCACTATCCCAAGTTGCTCAGAACCCCATTCAACCTGTCCTTGGACACTTCCAGGGTAAGAGCAGTCACAACCTCTCTGGGCAGTCTGTTCCAGGCACTCACCACCCTCACAGCCAAGATTTTCTTCCTAATATCTAATCTAAACCTGGCCTACTTCACTTTGTACCCATTCCCCTTTGTCCTGCCACTACAGCTCCTGAAAAAGGGGTTCCTGTCTGGCTTCCTTGTAGTCCTCCCATAAGAGAGGCTGGGAAAAACTTGTGGTCATGGTGAACAGAAACCTTATGGGGTTAAAAAAGGAGCACAAAGCTCTGCAGTTTGGGATGGAATAAGGTTAAAAAAGGAGCACAAAGCTCTGCAGTTTGGGATGGAGCAACCCTGTGCATCAGTACCAAATGAGGAGCAACTGGCTCTGCAGAAGCTGAAATTTATTTGTCATGGTGGACACTGGTGTGGCCTCAATTCAAATAAAACAAAACAAGCTTTGTGCCTGCCTGCATTGAAGGAGCAAGCTCAGGAGATCAAGGGAACTTTTGAATCTCCTTTTGTTCAGCAGTGGTCAGACCATACCTGAATTTATTGTGTTGAGCTTGGGGCACCCCAGCTTGAAAGGAGAAAAAGTAGGGGACCCAGTGGAGGACAAAAGGATGGCCCAGGGCCAACATCAGCTGAGGGAACTAAGCTTGTTTAAATTGATGGTGGGAGGATCTGGGATCATGCAGTAAATCACAGAACCACAGAATACATTGAGCTGGAAGGGACCCACAAGGATCGTGATGATGCCTGGAGAGGCTACCTAGGACAGAGGCTAAACAATGTTAAAGGAATAAAATATGGATTTGAAAGCCCTTCAAGGGATTCACCTTGGGCAGTACAAAGAGCCTGGCTATGGCTCTACCAAAGATGGACCCAAGATGGATGACAGGTCAGGAGTTTTCACACTTTTGTAAGTTTTGGTCCATTTCCATATTGGGGTTCATTGTCCAATTCCAGCTCCAGGTTCTGCAGTCCCATCCTCCCAGATTCTCTCCTCAATTCTCTGCTGTTTGCACTTTTTGGGGCTGAAGCTGCAGCGTGTCCTTGGTTCTGGGGCTGGAAAAGGATTGTTCTGTGTGCCTGAGCTGGGAGGAGAACTTGTAACACTTTAAATGAAGTTCAGAATCACACACCAATGCAGTGCAGAATCTGAAAAATATAAAAGCTAAAACTTAAGGCATCATTAGGGTCCAGCTCTGCACAGCACTATCCCCAAGAGTTTTGCCCTAACACTCCTTGAACTCTGTCACTCAACAACTACTTGATGAGCATTTTGACAAAGATGACATAGCCAAAATCTTCTCTCCAGGACACCAGGGCAGCACTGGGACAGCTCACCCAGAAGGACACAGATTCTTCATCAGGGCTTGGATGGGCAAAGCCACAGCTGCCCTGACTCAGTGGTGATGATCATTCTGCTCTGCAGGGGCAGGAGCCTGGACCAGGTGATCTCCAGAGGTCCCTTCCAGGAAACTCTTTTACAGTTCTGTGGTTCAGTTTCTCCTTCTATGGGCCAACTTAAAGGAAAAATTATTATCACATGGTGTGGTTATTCTCCGGACAGAGCAAGTCACATTTCAGAGACATGGTTCTGTGTTATGGCCACACTTGGGCGGAGTGAGATGCCATTAAGGAAAAAAGACTTTTGGGAGGAGAAACAGCATGAACAAGAGACTAGGACAGGTTCCTGTCACTGAGGACAGGTCCCCTGAGGAAGGACAAGTTCTAGAAGGCAGATCCCTGGGACGCTTGTGAAAGATCTGCAGAGAGCAGAGGTTTCAAACTGAAAAGACAGGCAAAGGCTGGAACTTTTGAGTCTGGTGAAGCCAAAGGCCTTTACTGACTAGAAAAGCAATGAGGAAGAACCAGTTCAGCAGATTAACAGAGCCCATTCCATGAGCTGAAAGTCAATAAATGCAGGATTTGCTTTCAGGACTTCTGCAAGACTCCCAGTGGTATGGTTTGTTGGAGAAGAATGTAAATTATTGTGAAGAGGTGGGTCTCAGGAAATATGACTGCAGTAAAATCTCATGCAAATGGCTTGGAAAACAAGGAAAAGAGCACAAACACCCCTGATTGTCTTGTTCAGAGCTTTATGTGAACTGCTTCTGGTGGTCTGCTAACAGTTGAATAAGCTATAATAAATTTTGCTGGGAAATTAATTTGGAATGGAATTTTGGGTAAAGAGAGTCTTCCTTACTAGTCTGAGCATGAGTCTCGTGTGGTAAAGATGTGCCTTGTGAATAATTTGGCAGGCGGGAAAAAAAAACGAGGCAGAAATCTCCTCTATGGCCATCACTGAAACTTTTTGCATTCCTTTGGTTGCCCTGTATTTCCTTAGAACTCCACTGGGTGCATCTGGACTCCTCTTCTGAAAGAAGAAAATGTTCAAAACGAAAAAATATTCCCCTTTTAATTCTACTGTTTTCTCTGTTCCCACCTTACCGAGGAGATGACAAATGTCACTGAAAAGCTGTGGATGCTGTAAAATGCAAAGAATATTGGAATATGCATCATGATGTATATGCACAGGCAGAACCTTCTCTTCTGAGCCAGACTATCCAAAATCATCCCATGGATGTGCAGACACGCTGCAGGAAAGGAAAAAGCCTAAAAGGAAAGCAGTGGGTTCCACATTCAATCCCTTGGTTTTGACTCAAACTGCAGAGAGGGACATGTCCCACATAATAGAGTAACAGGGAAGGAACTGAATGATTTGGAGCCCATCATTCTGTCAGGATGCTCTGGTGATGAACAAGGACAGTGAAGCATATGTTGTTTGAGTAGTCACTCAAATCTCAGGGAAAACATATAAGACAAGTCATGTTTCTCAGTGTTCACCAAACATAGCAGCCACTCACACATGTGCCATGGGGATTTGTTTTCCTAGGCTTAAATGGGGCACTTTTCTCCAATTCCAGGTATCACGTCTATTTTGTAGACAAATGTTCTCTTTCTCTGGTATAACACTCCAGCAATGTCTTTTAAATTGCCTTCTCTGTTTTTCTTTCTAGACAAAGACTCATAGAAATAGGACTAGTGGCTTCTACCAGCGTGTGTGCAGACCCCAGCAGCAGAGAAACAGGCACACTTTTCCCTCCTTCTGCAATACAAAGTACACTCTGGCACAAAGTCTTCCTTTCAAGGACCTTCTTGGAGAAAGCTGCTGTGTCTGTACTTTGCAGGGTTATCCAGCACAACCACCCTTCACCACAAGCAGACAAACAAGGCAAACATTCCTTGTCCCCAGTTTCCACAATAATTTTGAGGATTAGGTTGCAGTTAGGTTTATCCAGGAATGCTCCTCCCTTGCCTGACTTGTCCAGATCAGAGAGTCACTTCATCCTTCAAACAAACTTTCTCTGACCTTGTGCAGTGTTTCTGCCATGGAAAGTCACCCTGTTGGTCTCCTCAACACCACCTTTATCTCCTTGTTCTTGCTGAGGACAACCCTCTTCTTCTGGGTAAATGGCCCCAAAGCTTCTGCTCCAGCTGGGAGCTGTCTGCTCCATGGTGGTGCAAGTCCACTGCTGGGGTGAGTGTGCTCTCTGAATAGTTATTTGCCATTAGCAATAACAGCTTGTTTTGATCCCTAATAGGAGCTTAATGAATAATAAGAATTCTAAGAAATATTGGCTGTGATCCTTGTCTCACACAACTCACTTCCCCACCAAGAAAAAGGGAATTTACAGCATGCAAAAGGTGGACATTTCATTTTAGTAGCTGAATAACTTCACAATGATAAGGGAGAAAAAAAATAAGACTTTTTTGTTTTTATTGCACTGAAACCTGTTGACAGGACTAGAGAGCTTTATTCAAGGAGAGTCTGATAGTTGGAAGTCATTTGGAGAGGAAGGAGTGGAAAGAAAGGGGAAGAAGTGGGAAGACTGCACTTCCTAAATAAAGACAGATGGTGCCTGTGGTTTCTCCCGTAGGTGTGTTCTTGCTTCCTTGGGTGCATTTGCAATTGAACACAGTTTGGTCACCATCTGACATGTTTATAAAAAACTGCTTCTTGGATTGGTGAGCCTGCTGATTTCTCTTAGTTTTCTTAAAGATTCCAGAACTCCTGGGTAATAAAAGAAATTGAAAAAAAGATCCAGAATCCATGTGAAGACTATGGTTTGTTTCTGCAATTTCACTTTCTAAGATTCAATAAATACCTCTCCAACAACCCCACAATCCCACCCTATTGTCTCCCATAGAGCACTGTGTTATATTCCCCATTTATACCACAATTTATTCTCTTGTTCCACACAGGAAAGCCCAAAACATGCACAGGCTGCCTGGCACCACAGCTTATCCCATCTGCAGCAGCTGGAAAGCACAAAGATCTGGAGAAGTGAGTGTTAACAAGTAACTAGACAGAATGAGAGACACAACTATGGTTATTTGTTGAAAGACAAGATGCATCAAGATGTGGGGTTTTTTTACAGCAGCAAGATGATCAAAACCACATGACAGCTTCTGCTTACAGGTATTCCTGTCATGTCAACCCTTCTCTTTGTACCAAGTGCCTTCATTCCCTGGAAGTAGTTGAGGCTGATAAAGATTAAAAGAGAGGATTTAAGGCTCAGAATGTGTGTGCATATCTATCCTGTCCTGTTCCTGTCTGATCATCCAAAGAGAAAAGTCCCAGCTGCAATTTTTGCAACACTTCCTTCGTGCTGTGTTGTGTTCAGGAGCCCTTAATTTCCTTGGGTTTAGTCCATCTCTGTAATAGGGGATGACGTTACTCTTGTTTCTCCCCTTTAAACTTCCAGTTTTGATTCATAAGCTGTTTTATCAGGCTGACAGGTGATCTCAATTCCTTCAAAACAAACATCCAGCAAATTAATTTTCTCTCTTTCTCTACCCATTCCTGCAGAACATTGAAAAAAAAAAATTTAAAACCCTATGGAAGATAACAAATCTGCACAAGTTCGTAGTTCTGCTCATACCTCAAAGGAGGTTGGAGCCAGGTGGGGGTCAGGGTCTTCTCCCAGGCAAGCAATGGCAGAACAAGAAGACATAGCCTTGAACTGTGCCAGGAGAGGCTCAGCTTGGACAGCAGCAGGAATTTCCCCATGGAAAGGGAGCTCAGGCCTCGGCAGGGGCTGCCCAGGGAGGTTTGGAGTGCCCATCCCTGGAGGTGTCACCTGGATGTGACACTCAGTGCTCTGGGCTGGGGACAAGGTGGGGATCAGTCAAAGGTTGGACTCAATGATCTTGGAAGTCTTTTCCAACTGAATGGATTCTGTGATTCTGTGAAAGAATATCAAAAGTTCCTAGGACCATGCTCAAACAAACTCTTTGTTTCTCACTAATAATGGATCCAGAAGGTCAGATGTTCATAATCACTTCTTAGCTCCTGTATCTGCTCTGGGAGCTGCAGTTCAAGCAGAGACACAGCTCAAAATGATGGGAATTACCTGGTCAGTGGCTACAGTTACCCCAAAATGGACAAGCCACTTGGACCAGAAAGGCTTGTTCTTAATTCCACTTCTGCTGGAGAGCTTCAGGGTAAGAGGTCTGGAGGTCGTTCCCATCACTTGAATTTGTCTGTCAGTGGAGGACCTCAGAGAAGCTGATCTTTATTTTAATCTAGGAGTGGTAGAGAAAGGCTCACATTGTCCAGCTTCCCCTCCACAGCCAGGTTACTGACCCAGACAGTGCATCCAATCACTGCCCCTCCTGACACCTTCCTGTATTTCTGAATTTATCCACAATCCTGGCCTCAAATATATTTACTTCATTTATAACACTATAATCAAGGCTTTCCTTTAATTGTGTATGCCCAGCAAACCAGACTAGAAATCTGGCAAAAGACTACAAAATTCCATCCAGAGAAGACGAATCAGATAATCTCAGTGGAGGGTTTTTATAAAAATTAAACATTAAAAAAATAAAGTAGTGCAGTGTCCACTGCACTATCTATACTGCAGTAAATTTAATTTATTTCATCCTGCTTTAGACCATTAGTGTTCTTCATGCTGCAGAGTTTTATTCTGAAAATGCAGAACAGCACAGTCAAAGTTGCAAGTGAAAGGGAGAAAAACAGAGCTTTTAGCATCAAAGAACATCATGGAGGCCGTTGGGAAAGCCCAGGAAAATTATTTAGGATTAATACATAACTATATTAATTAGATGCTTTTGCTAAATTGATTAGCAGTGAAATTAGCTACATTAGCCTTTCCCAACTTTAGGTTCCAAGCTGACCCAAAAGATTACTTGGGGCAGTCCATGCATCTCAGAGCTGCTGCTGCTGCCTGACTGCTGCCTACAGGAGCTGTCACTGGTCACACGTGGCTCGAGTCATTTTCTTTTAAAAATCTCCCTGTACAGATAGAGGGGGTAGAGGTGCTGGGCTTGATTCAGACCCAGACAAAGGAGAGGGTAAAAATCACCTCTTGCTCGTGTTGGCAGTGGCTGTGTCTGCCAGCAGCAGGAATATTTGATAACTGCACAGGAGGCAGCTGTGATTTCCTGCCCTGCCATCATTCCAGCAGTGACTCACTGGGGCTTGTGTGCTGCTGAATGCAGCCCCTGAATGATGAACTCATTCCCTGTCCCTGTCCCAGAAAGGAGCATTGTCCAGGGTAAAATGCACCCAGCTGCACATCCAGCTTTCCACTGACATTCCCACTTGCACGTGCTCCTGCTCGGCACGGTGCTGTCCACCTGTTTGAGGCTCAGATCCTCCAGCCAGCTCATCCCGAGGTCATCCTGATGATGAACAGTGCTAAGTACTTTTATTTATGGCATTAAACACATCCTAGGATTAGTAAAGATTAGTAAAGCTGTCTTAAAAGGAAAATTGTGGCAAAATCTTAGCTGTGTTGCTGCTACTTCTGTTTCACATAAAAAGTGGTGACCATTAGAAGTTTCCTCACTGAATGGAGCAGGTAAAATGCATGAATTGACACGGCTCAGTATGGGTTTATCACATCAACACTGGTTCAAAGACACAGAGCTTCGTGCAAGCACATCATGCATAGTCAGGAGAGAGTTGCTTTGCTTTCCAGAGACCCTCAGTGGCCTGCTGTGAGAAACTAAGGAAAACACTAAATAACTAAATCACTCTTGGGCTCTCTTGGGCTGGCAGCCACTGAGAGTCACAGAATCACAGGATGGTCAGGCTGGAAGGGACCACAGTGGGTCACCAGGTCCCACCTCCCTGCTCCAGCAGAGCCAACCCAGAGCACATGGGGCAGGATTGTGTCCAGATAGTTCTGGAATATCTCCGGTGAGGGACACTCCACACCCTCTCTGGGCAGTCTGTCAGTGAATCTGGACAAGAAACTGGAAGTGTAAAGGCATGGACAGAGCCTTAAACCACAACAATCAGAACTGTGAGTTTTTCCTCTCTCTCCAAATCACAGTGCTAATGCCATTCCTGTCTCACAAAATGTTCACTACAAAAATGTTCATTGTCTTTTGAAGAACCCTGTTGTCTTTTTTGGAGAAAGAAAACTCAGATAACTCCTCAGCTCAGGTATTCCCTACAGCAGCACTTTGCTCACACTGCTAAATCAAAGACTATTCTAATGCAAAATAGCTCTGTGCTGCACATTAGCTTCACAAGAAACATCACATGAACTTGGAGCTCAGGCCAGTAATCATGAAGTTGAGATATAAAACATATTTTACAATATTGTTCAAACATAATAAATACCTCAGGCAAGTTTCTCAAAGCTGTCAATTGACTGAGAAATGCTGTCCCATCAGAGGCTGCTTCTCAAAATTGGAGCCACAGGAAATGCAGCTACATCCATCCATGCCCTCCACATACTGGGTAACACCATCCATCCCCATCCCACCTTGACAATTTTCATGATGCTTTCCAGGAAATTCTGGGAAACAGAAGGCAATCTCTGTCTCTCACACATGACACCAGAAACCTCCAGTAGCAACAGAGTGAGAAGATTAGTAAAGCTGTCTTAAAAGGAAAATTGTGACAAAATCTTAGCTGTGCTGCTGCCACCTCTGTTTCACACAGATACATGTCCAGTTGGGCTGGAATAATCTTAAAGAGAATTAGAATACATTGCAGCTGTAGAAAATAATTCATGAAGATTGCAGAAGATCAAAAAGCTGGCAGTGACAGGAGGAGGCAGGCGTGTCCCTCCATGTCCCCCAGTGCCATGCAGCAGCACAGCTCCTCCCAGCATCGCTCAGCACCTGCAGCAGTTTGACTCCTGCTGTCAGGCTGGATTGTCTGCATGGCTGTCACTGGGCAGGGTGGTGCTGCTTGTTGGCTGCTACTGAAGTGCTGAATGTAGGAAGCCACCACTGACTGCCACAGGAGTTATCAATCCTGTCCCCAAATTGCTCAGCACAACTCTCTTGCAGGCACAATGCCTGCAGTGGTGCAGATAGGGGAGAAGACTATAATCTGTTATCATGAATTTTAATGCAATGCTTTATATTTATACCCAAGCTATAGGCCATAAAACTGAAATGAATTTCTAATGCTGTAAGTATTATTTGCTGTTTTCCATTCTGGTTGCCATTTCACTCAGATTTTCTTTAATAATGCATTTTATAGGCCTGTACCTCTGCAACTCTCCTCTGCCAGCTCAACTCTTCTGTTAGCAGTAGCAATGCTTCACAAAGCCCTGTAATTTGAAGTGACCTTGGGACTACCTTTTTCCCTCTTCTACCCAGGCAGGTGAAAATCACAGCATTAAACTGAAAGTAGCCCCATATTTCCCAGCTTTTGTTAGCTTATCTCGGATCCTCCCAACACGCATTTCTGATGTTTAATTTGTTTTGTGTTTGGCCACCCCTCTAAACTAAAAGGGGAGCAAAACACCTCTTCCCAAGCAGCAGCCAGGAGCATGAACAGGCACCTGCACACCAGTGAGAAGAGTCTCAGCACCGAAGCTCCTCATCAGCACAGCCCTCACATCCCTCCAATCCCTGCCACGGAGGGGAGATGAGGCTGCTAAAGGTTGCAGAGGCAGGCAACTTTCCTGGAAGCACCGTGCTGCTGGCTCCTGCCTCGTGCCTGGCATGCTGATGATAGCCCTGCCAAGTGTCATTTCCCTGCCTGCCTCCCCAGGCAGTGCCCTTCCAGCTCATGGGATGCAGCCTCTTGCATGGTAAGAGCGACAATCCCCCTGTGCCATCGTCTTGTCCTCTTCCTGGACTTCAGTTAAGCCCTGGAATTTGTTCTTCCTGCAGCTGCCTGGCATCCCTCCCTCTGGGGCAGTGCTCATCCTCCCCCTCCATCTGCTCCCTTTTCACCCTACAGCAGCAGAATAGTTTGTCAGGAGTTTTGTCAAACTTCTCCCACCCCAGATGCCTCACCCTGTGACACCCTCGAGTGTGAGGCCATGCTCGTGTCACACCCTTGCAAAAGAGGGAGAAACACTTTTGGCCAGGTGGGCCTTGCAGCTGCTTTTCCACCTCAGTGAATACTTTTCAACATGTTCCCTTTGTGGCTGAGTGTTGGCTTCACTTTTCCAAGCAGCAAGTGGACAAATGTTTGTTCAGGTTTGTGTCACACACACAGGAAGATGTCCCTGTCCATGGCAGGAGGCTGGAACTGGATGATTTTAAGGTCCCTTCCAACCTAAACTATTTTATGATTCTAGGATTTTGTGATATAGATTTCCTTCTGATTGAGCAGTTGCAAAAGGGCCTGGAGAAAAGTGCTCTCTGCACCTAAACAGAAATGCACCTCGTTTGGCCTGTTGTATCATAAAGGAATGGAGAAAAAGACACCAGAATAAATGACTGAACTATGTTTTGATGGGGTATAAATCCCTGTCAACCAAAGCCAGTTTGGACAGGACATTAAGCAACCTGGTCTAATGGAAGGTTCCCTGCCTTCCACTGGAATGAGATGATCTTTAAGGTCCCTTCCAAACCAAACCATTCTGTGATTCTCTGATTCTGTGAATTTAAGGAAGGCCTCTGTTTGCTTAGTGGTGACTCAGTAAGCAGCCTCACCTTCCTGGCTTGACCTCACACAACACTAAACCCAAATAAGCAGTTTTAAACCTAAACATTAGGCAAACATACAGAGAACTTTAGGAAACATTTCTAAGGCTGGTCTCAGAGCTTTGAAAGCATCAGTTTTAAGGCATAATTTACTGTTGACTGTCACAATAAAACAAATGCCACGGATTAAAGCAAAATATGTTTGTGAATCTACAAAACATGGAAATAACGCACATGGAAAATGGGAATCTTCCTAACCATCTGGAGCATAAGTATTTGCCATGAATATTGGATCCAACAGCAGGGTAGCTAGTTAGAATTTTGTCACTGGTTCCAGCAAGGCCAGGATAGCCACAAGTGTTTGGAAATGGAAGCACTGCTCTGGGTAAGTAGAACTCATTTCCAGCAATTCCAAACTTAGGGGTGTGCAGCTGCCTGAGTGATTTTATTTCTTTGCATGCTAGACAGTAGGAAAAGGAGAATTAAAAGTTGGGCTTTTTTCCTTTGGTTTTCCTCTTTAATTGCCTTGGATAATTCTAAAATTTCTGCCAGAAAATTATAATCATGTGTTTGTTAAGATAAATGTCTAAGCAAGCCAGATCATGAGTTGAAAGTTTGGAACTCGCCACTTAAAAATATTATTTTGTACCCTTTCATGCAAAAATCTGCATTTCATGCAAAGCACCCCGTAAAATCTCTTCCTCATGCACCGTATGGGCAGCACAAGCTGGTGCAAATTTCCCTCCTCTTTGTCTGCCAGTGGGAATGATCATTTAACCATCATTTAACCAAGATTGTGAGAGTTAACAGGGCATTATGTAGGCTCAAATCTCATAGGCCACAAAAGTTTTATTCTGGGAGGCAGGTGGATTTTCTCCAGAGTTCCTCCTAATCCATCCAAAGACTGTCAAAACATCTCAAAGGTTTCCTTCTCCTAATTCTCTTAACTATTGGAGCAGTCCTTGCTCTCCCTAAGGCTCCATGGAAGGAAAATAATTAGTATGGAGGAATAAAGCAACTGAAAAATCTAAACCTGCCCATTCCTGCACCTTGCAGGAGAATTTCTCACCAGGTGGGAAGGAGGCAGCATGGAATCTGGGTGTGTCCTCAGGACAGCCTGATTCTGACACTCACTGCAAGATTCAGCATCAAGAAGGAGTTCATTTAGTCACTGTCCCCACTGATGCCCCTCCTAGGGCCTGCCTCACATCTCCCAGCTCCTGGCTGTGTTCTGGATACCCTGGAGAGTCTCCAATGGCATTTCCTGCCTGAGGTTAGGTGACACCATCCCTGATTCACTCCATGACCAGAGATGTCCACGAACAGGATGCAGGGAGTATTTTTCTCCAGCCCCTTTTGCAACTGCTCAATCAGAAGGAAATCTACATCACAAAATCCTAGAATCATAAAATAGTTTCGTTTGGAAGGGACCTTAAAATCATCCAATTCCAGCCTCCTGCCATGGACAGGGACATCTTCCACTAGACCAGGTTACTCAAAGCCCCATCCAGCCTGGCTTTGAGCACTTCCAGGGATGGGACATCCATAACTTGTCTGGGAAACCTGTGACAGTGTTTGACAATCCTCACAGTGAAAAATGACAGGCATAGAATTACTTTAAAGAGTGTCTACTGGCCAGACACCAAAAAAACCCACAGCACTAAATTAAATACTACCTTGGACTTTCCACTCTGAAATCGTTTTATTAAAAGCAGCCTAAGTGTTTACAATTAACGAATATTACAGTGATGTGAAGACAGATGAGTGCTCAAATACAACCACAGAGCCTGTGCACCACGAGGTCTTTCCAATATATGCTGTAAGTGGTAGATGGCCCAGGGGCTCCAAAAACACACTGCAGCACGGAGGGAACAGAGGGTGGCACATTCAGGGAACATTCCCGTGGTGGAGCTCAATATCCAGGGAGACTGAGAGGGTATGGGAGGAGAGCTGGATGCAGCAGGGAGAGAGGTTGGGGCACACAGAGAGGAGGGATGTGAGAGCACATCCCTGAGAGAGGGATGCAGCGAGCGTGCAGGTGATGAAGGTGATGAAGGAAGGTGATGAAGGTGATGAAGGTGATGAAGGTGATGAAGGAAGGGATCGTCTCTGATGATGAAGGAGCCCCGGCTCTGCCCGCCCGCAGCTCCGCACAATTCCCGGTGCTCCCACCCGCAGCCTGCAGTGCTCAGGTGATGAGAAAGGCTGAGCAAAGGGAAGCACAGACACAGAGACAGGTGGGATGAGGCGTTCGGAATGGACTCGGCAGGTAGGAAACAAAACATCGCTGCTGGCAGGAATGGCCAAGCATTCCTGCAGAAATGCAGTCCGTGCTTGGGGAGGAGAGAGGGAGAGAGGAATTTGCGCTGGGCTGAGTTGGAGGGAGGGAAGGAAAGATCGCGGATGCTCCATCTTGCAGGGGAGAATCCAAGCACAGGGTCAGCAGTGAGGCACACGGAAAGAGAGGAAGGGTCAGCTACCAGAGGTGGGGGTGAGGAGAGAGGAACAGCGTGAATTCTTGTACAGAGTTGTAATAATCAAAACATTGGCAGGGCCTTAACTAGGCAGCCCTGCTGGGTGCCCAGATAATACAGCTGATTTTAATTGCTGATGTGTGCATTTTATGGCGTTTGCCTGATGCACAGCCCTTTTATGACCGTGGAGTTTGACCACAAATCAACAGTCAGTCATAAAGCATCACGCAAACGACCTCCTCCCCAAACAGGCTGTGTTATTTTTATTGATATTCAATATTCAGATTTTAATGGAGATAGATGGATAGGCATAAGGACAGGAGGAAGATGGGGCACAGAGAAACGGATTTGAAATAAACAGATTGACAAAACATGAAAGGCAGGAGGCAGGAGACAGATGAATAGTCAGGGAGGTGCCTGCCACCAAGGTGGGCAGATATCATCTGGAGGCAGACTGCTTGGGAAAGGCCAACAGATGACAGAACTGTCAGGCAACAGAGAAATATGAGTATGGAATGGGAAAAGGAGGACCAAAGAGAGAGAAACCAAAAATAATCTCGTACACAAATCCCATTATTCCACCTTCTCCCTTCCTCTACCCCACCACTCTGCTCCTTGCCACCCCTCCCCGTTTCCAAGGAGCATGGTGTAAAAGGTTTGATTTCGGGTCCAGCAGGCGACATTCTGTCAGATGTGGCATTGTTAGCTGGAGGTCTAGGAGGATGCCTATTGCTTCTCTCCCACCTGCTGTTCATTTCATAAACTGCAATCAGCGCACAGCCAGTCCACACCTCTCTTGTTTATTAGCTGGGACAGCAGGAGATGTCATTAGACCTTTAAAGCACTGGACCAAATGCCACTCATCCCAAATCAGTGTCAGTGCCAGTGGGTGAGCCAGGAGCTCGTGCAGCACCCACCCCCCATTTGCCCACAAACCTCACAGACTGGTTTTACTCTCAACCTTTGATTTACATTGCTTGGGATTCTTTCACATTGCATTGGATTTCTATTCCCATACTCACTCTTGATTCACTTGTTATTAGTGCATGCTCATCCAGGAAGCTGCTAGAGACACCAAAAGGAGCATCCATTTGTCAGGGGCAGGAACAAATGACTCTTGCATGATCAGATATTTATTGTATTCATAACACATTGTATTCATGACACAGCAAACAGATATCAGCTGCAGAGCTCCAGGGTCCAGCACAGGAGGATGTGGAGCTGCTGCAGAGAGCCCAGAGGAGGCAGCAGGATGAGCAGAGGGATGGAGCAGCTCTGCTGGGAGGAAAGGCTGGCACAGCTGGGATTGTTCAGCCTGGAGAGGAGAAGCTTTGGGCTGAGCTCAGGGTGGCCTTGCAGGGCCTGAAGGAGCTGCAGGAACCATGGAGAGAGACAATTGCCAAGGGATGGAGGGACAGGACAAGGGGGAATGACTCCACTCTGAAAGAGAGTAGATTTACATTAGCTGTCAGGAAAAAAATCTTCTCTGTGAGGGTGGTGAGGCCCTGGCACAGGCTGCCCAAATAAGCTGTGGATGCCTCATCCCTAAAAATGTTCAAGGCCAGGTTGGATGGGGCTCTGAACAACCTGGTTTAGTGGGAGGTGTCCCTGCCTATGGCAGGGCATTGGAACTGAATGATCTTTAAGATCCCTCCCAACACAAACCATTATGTGATTCCGTGATTCTGTTATTTATTTCCCCTTTTTCTGTCACTCCAGGCCCTTGTAAGGAGCCTCTCTCCATCTTTCTTGTGGGCTCCTTTTCAGTGGCCATGAATGCCCAGGACATGCAGTTTGAAGAAAAGGGTGCTACTGACTAGAAATTCCAGACAAAGAGGGAAATTCCTTTTTACTTCCCTGTGTATGATTCCAGTCAGGGAACAAAGACTGTGTCTCAAACCTTCACGAGAGAAGCAGGCCAATAGAATCTTTTGCCCATTTCAGATGTGGGATCATTTGCCAAATGAATATTTCACTCCCTGCAGATGTGAAACTATGACTTCAGCTGTAAGGTGGCAGATTCAGGTCTCCACCAATGACTCATCCTGTCTTTCTGCATGAGTGTATGAAGTTTATGTCCCTGACAGTGACATCTCTAAGTGACCACACTCCCCAAAGTCACAAATAAAATCTAAGAAATATCCTTCAAACGTTTCTAGCTAGCAAACACTGCATAACCCCACAGCAATATCTGTCTTCCAGACTTTTTTCCATGGATACAAGATAAAAGAAAAAGCAGCCACTGCTCCCTGACATTCATGGAGCTTATGTGTTTGAGACCTGAACTGGGAATCTAATGACAACCAATACAAAGGACTCACTAAGGTCTCATGTGATTTGATTTCAGTCTTCCAGGATTCTTTTTTAAAGGACTACATTCAAAACGTTGCATTGCTCAACCAAACACCAAAAAAAATCAAACAAAAGGGAACCACGTGAAGCTATAAATCTAGTTCTGTATTCATGCATGGCTTCCCTTATGCAGTCACATACCCTGATCTATGAGCTCTCTGAACAGGACAGGACTAAGCACACACTCCTGGGAAAGCAGGTTGCAAAATCTGCCTTTAGTCAGAGCTTTCCAGCCTTGGTTCTCCTTTGATGTAAAATATTCTGTGCCCACTGGGCTGTGGGCAGGTTTGGAGCTGCTGAACAAAGTCCCTGCCTGTCCCTGCTCCCACAGCATCCTGCCTTCTGCCACCCACTGCAAAGTGGGCAGTGCACCAACCTGTAAATGGGGTAACTGCACCACTTAATCAGTGGCTTGTCTTCATTTTCTTCTGTCTTCACTCAGAGTCAGGACTAAAGACACGAAGGAGAAAAATTTCTCATGTTCGGACTTGGTTGTTTATTAAATCTTATCAAAAGTACAGAGAGTTCTGCAACACCTCAGCTACCAGCTAAAAGTGAGCAAAATGGAGGTGAATCCAGCTGCTACAAGGTCTTTTAAAGCCAAACAGTCCAATAAAGAATTAACACCTATATTATTTATATTTTTGATCCAATAACCAAACTCCTGTGACCCACAGTGCAGCACTGACTGTCTAACCAGAAACTACTGCCTGAAATCATGAGGAAGAAGGAAGAAGACAGAAAGAGAAAACACCCAAAACCCTCCATCTTGTCCCATACCTATTACTATATTCTAAAAATCCCAAAAACCCTTCACCATGTGAAATTACACACTTCTATTCAAACTAGACACCAGTCATTCCAACTCCATCACTCAAATTTGGAGCTTTCTCCAAGGCCTCAGGTCAAAAGCAGTGTTCTCCTGGGGGTCAGTGTCAGAAAGCACAGAAAGTTAAAACTCCCAGGTTGCTGAGTTCCAACATCAACCTTCTCTGCTGTGGGGAAAACAAGAAATAAACATTGTATGTGTCTTGGATAATGGCTTGTCAGAAGCTGGATCAAACCACTCATTTCTACTACAGACCATGAATAGAGTATAACAGATCATACCCCTGCCTTCAGGAGAAAGAGCTGCTGCAGAATCTCTTTTCTACAAAATTATCCCAGCTTCCACCAAGTCTGAGCACTCACGGGTCACTGTGAGCCTGAAAATCAAACCTGTGTTCCTTCGGAAGGATCAGATTTGGCCTCGTTCTCATTTGTGGGTAAATAGGACAATAAAACGTATCCAATCTCTTAAAGCAGATCCAGAAAGTGAACATCTTTACCTCAGAAACGATACTTCCATTTTCTCTTACTTAGAGGGCCTTCCAGGAGATGAGGAAAAGGTTATTAACGTATCTTAATTTCTGTGGGCAAAGCATTCCAGAAAAAAAAACTGAGATGGAGACAACAGCTGAGTGAAGCACCTGAAGAATCTGAAGTGTTAAAAACTAATTTGGAGCACCCAGGAGTTTGCAACCTGGTCACCCTGTGACAGCTTGCACTCTCCAAGAGTTTGTACACAAAAATTACCACCCTGAGCCAAACCTGCACTGAAGGTCACCTCTGAGGGACAGCAAAGCTGTCACCCATGAAGGCTTGGAGCAACCCTCCTCAGGAAAAATAATATGGTGAGAAGGGGTGAAGCTGTCCTACCCACAGGGCCAGGCACTCTGCTCCCCAGCTGAGCTTGGAATCTGTGAGTGAGGAATGTTCCTGAATGCTGGAAGGCTGGTCTGCAGCAAATGCCCTGCAAATCCAGTCCCCAGACAGAGATACTGAGTCCTTGCAGGGAGCACACAGGGATGACTGGTAAGGATCTGAGGTGAAAAGACAAAAGCACTGAGGACAAACCAAGTCAAAGTCAAAAAGCTCGCTGCTTAATTCTTTTCATGTAAAGTTTTTCAGGAAAAAAATCTAAAAAGAAAAAGCTAAACAGAACCACATCTGCCTGAGTAGGGGAAGTTCAGAAGGAAAAAGAAAGGCTCCTCCGTTTGAGATTTTCTCCCATTTTATTTCTGCTCTGACTCTGAGCAGAAATGACCCAGCCTCTTGGTTGCCAAAGCTGAAAATAATTTGGGAACAGAGACTTTGTAGAATGTTGCTTTCCAATACAAAAATCTTTCCCTTCATCTTCATTCATCCTGGCTGAAGAGACAGCTTTCATTTTTTAAAACAAAACTGTTTCCAGGGAATAGTGTCAGTTCCTTTGTAAAAGCCAGTCCTCCATCACTGCAGGCCCTGTGTCCCCACCAGGAACAGGGACACCTGGGGTGATCAAACCCAACGTGCTCCCTTTTAAAGCTCCCTTTTCCAGATGGATGTTCCAGACAGCTCCACAAAGAGCCCAGCACTGTGCTGAGCACACACCCCAGCTCTGCAGAGCCCAGAGGACCAGCTGCAGGGACAGCTCCTCACTGCAGTGACTGAAGCAGCTGTGAGGACCTCAGCCAGTCCCCTGCTGCCTCTCTGAACCCCTGTTCAAACCCCCTGTTCAAACCCCCTTCCCGGATCACACCTCCAGGAGTGGGTCTGGAAGAGCCAGACACAGAAATCACTCATGAGCTGCGCCCTCAAGAATTAGGACCAGATCCAAGATGCTCTGTGGCAGGACCCAGACATCAGAGGGTGAAAGTGTGGCAGTTTTGGAGCCAGGCAGATGAAGACAAGCAGCAGTCAGTCACATCACAGTGCTGCCATGCTCCAAGCTGGATAACAAGGCCATTCCTTGCTGTGAAATGGTTCTGACTGCATTCAGGAGGAGGGTCTGACAGTGAGCAGGGAGATGCCATCCACAGCTCCCTGGCTTTTTAATATTACATGTGCATGGCTGGAACTAGTAAGTCTTCCCCTGACACTCGCCCCAAGGTGCAGACAGCTCCGAGGAGCACACTGAGCACACAAAATAAGGCAGCAGATATATGTTGTCATTACCTTTAGGAGTGAGTTACTACTGCTGTTTGCTATTTGCATAACAAGTGCCAAAAGCCCCAGCCACCTACATCTGACTTGACTGACTAATCTGTGCCTGTAATATTGCATGGTGTTCATGAAATAAATAAAATGCAGTTATAGTTACACTCCACAGCAATATAGGAGTGCTTTCTCTTGAGCACTCTCATAAGGGTTGCTATTCAGTTGAGGTTCTCTGCAGCAATCACTTTTGCAAACTCATGGTGCCTTCCAGGAAAAATCCCAGAGCAATTTTCTATTTTTGAGAGCTAGAGAAGAAGTCTGCAGAGGGCGAGATGCTGAGGGCTGCTAGTCCAGAATCCAGAAGTGCCATCAGGAGAAAGGAGATGGGAATTTGAGAATGACAGATATTTTCATATTTTTCTCTACTGACAGCTCTAGATTCCACCCTGAATACAGAAAAAAAAAAAAAAAAAAAAAAAAAAAAAGAGGTCCCTAGATCAGGGCCAAAGGTCCTCAAGGAGGGAGACAGAGCTAGAAAACTTCCCAGGTGGGATCTGTGCTGCAAAGGAGGTGAGGGTCTGACCTGCTCCTCTTTGAAAACACTGTGAGCTCAGAGTGAATCACTGTTGCCCACAGAAAGGAATTGTTTAAGTCTGCAGATAACCCAACTTGTTTCAAAGGATGCTCTTCTTGTTTCCACCCCATGCATGAGAAAAGGGAATTTCTCCCTAGAGATCACTTCCTCTGGCATTTTCTTAAGGCAGGTGACTGATGGGTGCCCATGTGATTTGTTGTGGTGTAGAGGTGGAACCCTGTAAATAGAGTATGGCTGCAACACAGAATTTCAGTGTTCTGAAGTAACCTACATAGAAATGTCCAGAGATGCGACTTGGGGGTGATTAAAGTTCCAGTAATAATATTTCAGGGACTTTACCAAAGCTGCAATAATAGTAAAGAAAATTCATGGCAGATGGTTAATATTCTGCTGTGCAGTCTAATGCTAACCACTAAGAAAAAATATCAGAGGTATATTGGACTTGCAGCATGTTTAAAGAAAAAGAGAAAGTAGTGGTTTAGGCTTACAAAGCTTTCATAAAGAGTTTGGAGAGAACATACATGGATGGTTACATGTATGGATGTGTGTGTCCTTTGGACTGGGGAGAAGAATGAGCAATGAAAATCCCATTCTTAATCATCCCTTCATTTCCAATAGACAACCCTTATTTTTCTGGTCTGTATCTTTATACTAACAAAAACATGCCCAATTAGAGAGAACCATGGCATCTTTCTCCAGAGGGTGCCTCTATCATGAAGATATCAAATTATTACATTTTTCTCTCACTCTCTCACTACCCTCACTGGAGGCAACAGCAATTTTTTCATCAGGAATTTTCTTCAGCCTTCATTAGGGTATTGCAAGAGATCTTTGTGCACATGAACCTTTTTTCAAAGCAAGCTTCCTGTGAAGGCTTATCATCCCTACAGAGCCATATCTGTGTGGCTTTCTGCTATCAAAACACTGAGACAACTATTGTTGATAGCAGGATCTTATACAAAATTCAGCTGAGATGTTCTGGACATCAGCTTTGCTTCCACAACTCCTGCAATAATGGGAAAAAAATTTAAAAATAACATTAGGATGGGAACTTTTCTGCAGTCTTCCACAACAACTTTGCTTTCCAATATTATTCCCAGTCATCAGCCTGGCTCATACAGAGGAGTCTTGATATTTATGTCTTGATGTATCTGCCAACAGTAGTGTTGATTAGATTGTTAATATTTAAATTTCTAATAATAGGAAGGTGGGCAAGATTTAAGGGGTTAGTTTAATTGTAGGAGGATACCATTTATATTTCCATATTAATAGCAAGACTCAGCATAAACATACTCTAAGGGACCCTATACGATAAAAGTCCAAATTCAGCCAGAACTGCTTTTGCTTTTCTAACGTGCAGTTCCTAATGGAAATTCTAATTCACAGTATGATCAATTCCTATTAAAAACAGGCTAGCCAAAAACAGGAAAAATAGCTTCATTTTAGGCACTAGGCAAACACAATAACTCTCACTTTCCTCTCATGCCTCCAGACTGTGTGTCTCCAAAAAATACCCACCCTTAGAAATGAAAATAGAGAAATATTCTTGAATTGTCAGAACATGGTTCCAAAGAAGTTCTTTCCACTTTAGAAATTGTGGTACATTCCCCTTGCAGTCATGAGACAAGTTAATTAGACAGATACAAGAAGCTACATAGTATTTTCAAAGTAACTCCACTGGAAATGGTGGTAATTGCACAGTTATTGAAGTTAAAAGGCCCTAAATAGAAAAACACCGCTCAAATGTCTATGTACATGTAGAAACTTTAACCTCACCTTCTTTTTATTCCCTCTAAGTTCAAAATTCCACCTACCCTGTGTGCGTGTTTCTTGGCAATTCGTGGCTGATTTGGAAGAATTGTGTAGTTTTGTGAGACTCTCTGGAAGCTGTCAGATGCCTACAGGCTTTGCTGGGCTGGAGTTACAGCATGTGACAGATTGCATGGCTGAGCCCTTGGCCATTTCACCTCCACTCTATGATACCTCTGCCTTATACCTCATTTCTGCTGGAGGAC
Organism: Sturnus vulgaris; assembly: GCF_052056855.1. Taxonomy (NCBI): domain Eukaryota; kingdom Metazoa; phylum Chordata; class Aves; order Passeriformes; family Sturnidae; genus Sturnus; species Sturnus vulgaris. The sequence continues at coordinate 115,193,649 of NC_142244.1, read as the reverse complement.
AGAAGTAAAAGGAAAAAAAAAATTGAAGTGCCAGGTTTAGAGTGCAGTTTTCTTTATGTCTTAGGATAAAAAACTTTAGTTTCTGGCCCTTTCTTCATTTATGCCAATATAATATCTATTAATTTTGCCAGAGTTAACTGCAGTGCAAAAATGACATGAGAAGAAAGCTCTAGAGCTTTATTTGTTTCTAATGAACAATTAGAAACAACTATGCTTGAAAATAAATGAAAGCACATACAGAATCACCAAGAAGCCCCTTTTGAGCACAGAAACTACCCCTTGCTGGAGAGAGAGAAAGCAGATCAGGGACACCCAGAGCACAGACACACCACCTCTCCCACCCAGGACTGAAAGGGCTTCCCCAAGGAACAGCAGCAGGAGATAGTGACTGTCACTTGTCCCAGCACCATCCTCCACGGGCAAGCCAAAATGTCCAGTGGCAAAGACTTGGACTGTCCCTTCATGATGGACTCCATGAGGAGCCTTTCCTTCAGTGCCTGAAGAAAAACGCTTCCTGAATCCCCCTTGAGGAAAGTGGGTTGTGAAAAGTGGATGGAGACTGCTACATTTGTCGGATAAAATGGAAAAGCTTGGAAGAGCTTCAGGAAGGAGTGGTACTCAGTGTCCCAGATATGCCATGCAAGGAGGGGACAGTTTGACTCCTCACAGGCAGGCAGGGTACAAGCTGGAGGAGAAAAAAACCAAAATCCTTCAAAGTCTCAAACATGTATTCATGTGTTTCTCCCCCACCCCCCATAGAGATTTCATTGTGTGACTCATGAAACATGTCATTTTAAATCCTTAGAGGATAAGTTGTCAGAATACATTGTGCTTTAAAGCCTTTCTTTGGTCTCTCATTTAAATCTTTGAAAGACTTTGTAAGTTGTTTTTTTTTTCTTTTGCGTTCACTTTGGTTTTAGTATTGTAGAGATGAATGTGCCTTCTCTCTTGCGAGTTAAGCACTTAAAATATTCTGGATAAATGAAATGTGAGGCATGAATTGTGAAAATGACAATCCTTATGGCCCTCTATATGCAGAGCAGCTCCAGAGCCTTCAGACTTCCACCTCCTCCTTTGGTGGTTACAGCTTAACACCACGCTGGCAATAAAAGGTAAATGAGTTCCTGCAGCACAGTAAGTACCAAGAATATGAAGCCTTTGTGAGTGTGGATGCTGCTCTTACCATTATGGGCAATTAGAGGGCTTCGAAAGTGTGTTGCCTGACTTTCTGTTGCTTGGTAACTGTGCACCTAATTCTTTCTCTAAGAGGTCACAGAAATGTCAGAAAATCCATTTTGTTAGGGCGGGGGGGTGGAGAGACAAATGCCCCCATCACAACAGCAGCCTATGGGTTCGTTAAAAGAACTTCGTGTTTCCCATTAGCAGATAGGAAATGTAGTATTACCATGATTATTTTCCTAGCACCACAAAACTGCAATTTCTGAGCGTCGCCAGCTATGTAACACGCTTACCGTGCCAAAAAGCTTGGGAATTGCAAACACACTGATGAAATTTGGCATGCTACAGGTCAATATAACTCCTGGATACACTGACAAATAGCCATTATTGGCCTGATGCAGAGCCTGGCGGAGTCAATGGAAAAAAAACCACTGAAACACCGACAGCGCTGTGAAAGTGATAAGGAATTTCTGAGATTGGAAGCTTTGCAAACATTGCCTGGCACAGGAAAAAAAATTATGAACTTGGAAGGAAGCTAATGAGACAGAAGATAAAATTTTCTTCTCCAAAGAGATACAAGTTGCAGCTTCTGCAGCCCCTGAAATACTAAACGACTGTCACAGAGAGTGAACAAATTAAGTGGAGTCTGTGAGGGAAGAGCTTGGCTATTTTTACCTGCATTTTAAGGAACAGGACTTTGGAAGTACATCTCATCCTCAGCAAATGTCCAGATCTTTCTACTTTGAGACAGGTTTAGTAATACATATTCCATGCTATACACTATTCCCACAAATGAACACTGTCAAAAAAAAAAAAAAAAAACCTACTTCCCTTCAACTTGAGCAGGATGCTCAAGTTTGCAAAATGCAGTTTAGATTAAATGAACGCCCCTGAGATTGATGAATGCATTTCAAGAGGGGCACAATATGCAGGTGTCCACCGCTGACCATCAATCATTTTTGTGCAGAGCTGAAGGTTTCCTGCAGTTGTCACTCTATAATCACTCTGCATAGAATTTGCAGTCATTTTCTAAAAGCATGCTTAGGAGGAAGGAAGGGCAGACAATGCGTTCTGCACTTAAAAAACTGGGCCAAATTAATACTGAAAATAAATTTACATTAAAATAATTTTCATGTTGAAACAGCCTGTGAAATAACAAGAAATACACAACCCATGGACCCCTCCATAGGACAATCTTGCTGTGAGCAACGTAGAAAACCAAAACTCAGGGTCCCAACCTACCTCTGGACACAGATTTTCTGCACAATATTAGATAAATTGAACTCAGGCCACGACCTAGTGAGGGCAGATTAATCAATGGAAAACTAGAACTTGATTTTTCCTTGTGATCTTCCACTGGGAGGATTTCTCCAGCTTAGAATGATCAAAAGGATTGTGAGTACCTACATATCCATTCCTGGCAGTAAATGATTCTGTAATATAAATCATTATCACTGAAGCAAAAAATCACAGATCACTAAAACAAGGAGGTCTTTAAAGTAAAGGGAGGAAGAAAATGCAATCAAGCTCCAATAATGTCTGTTGTTCTGGAAGTACTTAGGTATATTTCAGTCATCAAATTTTCATCATAAACTTAGAGATAAATGCATGAAATCATATTGCTGGGATGGTCTCATTTTATATACAGACAGAGTAAATGGGACTGAAGAACTCATACAAATAAAGATTTCATGCATATCCGAAACAATGGAGTAGCACAGGCTACTCTAAGAAACACATATGGGCAAAGTCCAGCAAATCTTTGTGAAGATGCTTATACCATTATTCTGGTCCACAGACTGACATGGTTTTGGATGCATTTTAATGCATAATTAAATTCTACTGTGTTAAGTATGTTTCTCCTGACATATTTTTCTGAAGACGCCATGGAGGATGGAAAAATGTATTATACAATCCCTTAAAAAATGTAAGCTTGCAGCAAAAACTCCTGAAATAATTTTGAGGCAATCAGAGTTCTGTGAAATTCAGGTAGGTTGGAGGTTCTTAGGAAAATAAGCTCTAGAAAAAACAAAGAAGTCAAAAAGTGAATAACTAGAAAACCAAGAAAACAGTAATGGTGAAATAAAATAACATTTTTTTCATTATTGGCTGTGAAAGCAAATTTAACAATGGCAGAGAATGTGCCATGCCAGCTACATCCAGAACCATGCAGGTCATGAATTTGCTGACCCTGAAACCTCCCCATATTTTCCTGTGGATGGGTTGAACGCTCTGCAAAGTTTATAAATGTAGTGAAATGGCCACTGGCATTTTGGCAGCACAAAAACTGCAGACAAACACACCCAGCCACACACCCACACATTTTCTGTAAATAATCTGTCATCTTCAAGTTCAATGTCTGCATTTTGCTGCTCCACACACTGTGTTACTGGAACCAGAGAACTGATTCAGGCAAGCAATGCTCCACAGGCTTAAACTCACCTGGCCAGGGCCAGTGCCCTGAGTTCATGATGTCAAAGGGTCTGGTGTTTAATCTGGATAGAGTAAATAGAGATTTTAGCTTATGAGGAACAGCTTCACTGGTATGTCCCTCACTACCTGACACATACCTGAACTCTCTGTATGCTCTTATTTTTCCATTATTATTCCATTATTATATATATTTTTCCATTTCAGCCCCATGAAGTTGCTCTAATTTCATTATACAAGCTGGGAGCAGAATGGCTGGAAAGTGGCTTAGTGGAAAAGCCCTGGGGGTGCTGGTGCCAGGGGCTGGACACGAGCCCAGGGGTGCCCAGGTGGCCAAGGGGCCACTGGCAGCTGGGCTGGATGAGGAATTGTGTGTCCAGCAGGAGCAGGGCAGGGATTGTCCCTCTGTGCTGGCACTGAGAGACCCTCGAGGGCTGTGTCCAGTTGTGGCTCCTGCAGGAGAGCCCTGGAGGGGCTGGAGGTGTCCAGGGCAGGGAAGGGAGCTGGGAAGGGGCTGGAGCCCCAGGAGGGGCTGAGGGAGCTGGGAAAGGGGCTGAGGCTGGAGAAAAGGAGGCTCAGGGGGGACCTTGTGGCTCTGCACAAGTCCCTGGCAGGAGGGGCAGGGAGGGGGGGTCGGGCTGTGCTCCAGGGAACAGGGACAGGAGGAGAGGGAACGGCCTCAGGCTGGGCCAGGGCAGGCTCAGCTTGGACAGCAGCAGGAATTTCCCCATGGAAAGGGAGCTCAGGCCTTGGCAGGGGCTGCCCAGGGAGCTTTGGAGTGCCCATCCCTGCAGGTGGCACCTGGAGGTGGCACTCAGTGCTCTGGGCTGGGGACAAGGTGGGACTGGGGCACAGCTGGGACTGCATGGGCTGGGAGGGCTTTTCCAGCCTCAGGGATTCTGTGATTCCATGATTCTCGAAGTGGATTGTTCCAGGGCCAGCAGCTCCAGGAGGTGTTTGTTTGTTTGTTTGCTTGTTTGCCTCGGTGCTGAGGGAAACGTGATGCCCATGCCTGGAGAAGGAAGGATGGGACAGAAACCTCAGGCTCAGTGACTGCTGCAGGTCACCCCAAAGCCAAAGGGCCTCCTTCCAATTGCTTCCAGCAAGCCTTGAGTCCATAACCAGGTCTCTTCTACCTTAATTTGCTTTTTCCAGGATTAAAGCTGCACTAGGAGAGGAGGTAAAATGCAGTTTAAACTGGAAAGAGGAAGCATTACTTGTGTCTGCCTTCCAACACCCCACATTGTGCATTCCCCCATCCACGTCACTGTTATTAATTTCACATCTAAAGAAATTCTGAGGATATTTATGGTGTATCTGCGTTTATATTTCAGAGTGAACAAGTAAATAGTGCTTCTTTAATTGTCCCTATGTAGCTAAAAGAACACAGTGTTTGAGCAAAACCCTCTCTAAGGGCATAAGTCTGCCAGACCACCTTATCATGTCATTATATCAAGGGCTGAACCTAATACTTCTGATATTTTGAAATTCAGTGTCTCATAAATATCTCTAAATAAATCCTTTCAAGTGCCAAAGCCCATTCCTAACAAAATCACAATTCTCTTGAGGTAACAGGGAAGTTAATTTTCTTTCGGGAAAAAAAATATTTCTGTTTTGTCCTAGAAAATCAGAGTAAATGAAATGTTGACTAGATTATCTGTTTAAAAATAAATTAATTAATTGACCGAAACAACAACCAATAAACTAAAAACAACAAGCAAAAAAGCTCTAAAAACCCCAACCTTCTGGAGTTTTAATAAAGACTAGAAGGATGCACTTGGAAAAGCATACAAGCCAACAACACAAATATGAAAAGTGTATTAGTTTGGAATGGATATCTCTCTATACTGGGCACATCTCACTGGATATTGCTATTCCAACCAGCAGGAAAATCGTTTTCCCCTCTCAAGTACAAAATGAGCGAAACACTTCTCACTGAAACACAGCAACTGTTTTATCAATGTCTTACAACTTTACACTCGCGTTCTTCAAAGACTTGCAGAGGACAGAAAGTTCTTCCAGTCAATGAAGAGGCAGAACTTCCTTATTCAGCATCACACACGCCCCCATGGCAGCTCACGAGGCTCCCGTGGGAGGGACAGACCTGGCAGCCGACCCACGGCCAGGCAGCACCCTCAGAGGGGCTCCTTAAATTCCTTTAATGTGTCTCCACATCTCCTCAAGCGATATAAACCCACATTTTCCCTCCTTCCTTCCTCTGCAGGACGTCACTGATGTGACCCTTCCCTCCTCCCACTGTTTCTGCAAAGTCAGCTCTTGCTCCAGATAGAATCATGGAGTGGTTTGGATTGGAAGGAACCCCAAAGATCATCTGGCTCAAACTCCCCCGACGTGATCAGGGAACCTTCCACTAGACCAGTTTGCTCAGAGCCCCATCCAGTCTGCTCTTGAGCAGCACTTTTCCTTCCTGCCCCTTCTTTTTATCTGGAATCAGCTTTTAGGTGAAACATTTGTGTAAATAACTTTTGCAAAGGATGTTGGTCACATTGCTTTGCAGTAAGACAAAGCACACTGTGCCATGTTTATGACCCTGCAGCCTCTGGTTACTGGCCTTTTCCTGATGCTCTGCCTTCACTGCACCACAGCTGCTGCTTTTAGCTTTTCTGTAAAAGAACTTGAGTAGTCCTACTGGAAAATCTACAGCTTGATCTTGAGAAAGGAGGAAAACGCATCACTGTCTCCTCCTGGTCTGATGTCCAGCACACTCCATGGCACAGGCAGAAATCCTGAGGGAGGATTGTATTATCCATCTCAACAGGCTCTCCTAGTGCCCATTCTCTCTAAACGGCTGGTAAAAATCACTCTGTATAAAGATATTATTAAAGGCCAAAGGAATGCCACAAGGCACGATATTTTAATTGTGGAAAACCAGGAATGGAGTCTTTCAGAACAAGCCCTAGAACCAGGTCCGAGTGAACACAATCCTAGGTCCAAACAGAACGACTGTGGAAATCTCAGACAGAGACCAAATGAAGGCTGATCTGTTGAGTAAGGAGAGGGGGAGAAGAAGATACACCACGAGCTGCCATGAGATTTCTCCAGTGTGTTATTCTTTTTAAGTAGAAACATGTGGTGGAAGATTAAGCAGCATCTTTTTAATCTCCGATTGTCCAGCTCCCCCTGCTGTAATTACATATTGGACACAAATGGCAACAGATGTTCGGCGTCTAAGCTAAGAATTATATACTTACTCAATATCCCAGTGATTCAAAACACTGACTGGGAGGCTGGAATTTAAATTTGCATGGAGTGGCAAATAAAAGAGTTCCTAGAACACCATGAGGCACAGAGAATATTAATGCAAACTTGAGGATGCACCCGGAATGGAAGGAGACAAACCGACTGAATACCAGCTAGAGTGGTTTTAATTACAGCAATTTCTCTGTAAATTATTTTAACCCATCCTCATCCCTGAAAAGCTGATCCTCCATTGTTATTTTTCACATAATCAAATCTCTACAAGCCTGTGTGTACAGCTAGATAGAAGGTTCTTCCTAATAATTTCATCATCTATCAAGTGGCCAGACTAATTTCCCCATATAAAACCTAATAAGAACAGATCTATCAGCCTATATTTTATCTTGATTATTTTCCAAGATACACTCTTGACCATTATCCAACTGCATGAAAGCTTTTTGCCTGATTTGCTGAGAATTTTAAACAAATGGCCATTACTTCCTTTCACCAGACTTGCCTTCCCTTGAAATATCACAGTGCTGGGAAAGAAGATGCTTTAAATTGGAGAGATGCCCTACCCAACACAGACATGAATCATCTTCCCTAAAATTTAAAGGTATCAAAATAAGAGAGAGGATGCAGTTCTAGGGGGACTCAGGCATATGAACTTCCACAGATTGCACCTCACTCCAACCAGTTTCTCATTTCCTTGCTCCATTTTCTCTCAAACATCCAACTCCTTCCACCCATATTTTGGGTACCAGTTGAAAGCCCGTAATCTGATTCCTCCCACTGCAATGGCTCAGACAGGAGTGCAGATTTGAATGTTCTGAGAACTCCAAGGTGCAGATGCACACTGAGAACACGTGTCTGAGTGTGACACAAATCCCTTCACTCATAAGCATATCACAACTGAGGGCAGACACTTGTTGACCAAAACATTTTCTGACAATGTGAAAACACTCTTAAGTCCATTAGTTTCACTGACCATTATGAAACTGTTGACTTTTTAAAGTGCATTTTATTACGTATGATTTCATTTTTCTTTCAAGATCACAGGCTGGGATGCAAACCAATGTGCTGTTTGCTGCCAGATGGTGTGTTGGAAGGGTACAAACTTATTTCACACAGAGTGCTATGTGGCATGAGAATGCTGTTCTTACACTTCTAAATAGTTGTGTGTCTTTGAATGGTTTAGATCCCCAGTATTCTTTCAGTAAGCTCTTCTCATTTTAGCTAAAGCCTTGTGAAGTTAATAGATAAATACCAGAGAACCATTGCTGAAAATTTCATGGATAACTAATCTTCCCCCTGTCCTTTAAATTTTCTAGATGCAGAGCTCCAAAGAGTCATCGGGGCAGCTGATCCATGCACTGGGCTGATGTTCACAGGACCAGAAAAAAACCACCATTGGTATTAAAGCAGCTGAGGAAGCAATAAATTGACCATAATGCATAATTCTGATAAAGGAAATAACCTCCATGTGCCTTCAGCCTGCACTGGGTCCTCCTCAAAAAAACAGGGGAGAACCCAGAGTGTGTGTTCCACCAGTCTGTAACCCTGGTTTTTCCTGGGAAAGTGCTGGTAATATCCTTAACAGCATCAGGGTCTCCAAAAAGACCATCTATGTATTTTACCTGGACTACCAGAATGAAGATAAAAGTCTTCAAAACCCTTTGGGAAGAACATTCCATGTGTCAACAGGGAAGATCTACATCCTCAGCCATCCTACAGCCAGGCTAAATAGGTTTAATTTGCACCAGCAAATCCTGTGCAGCAATCCTGCACGGCTGCCCTGCGCATTTCAATTTTTCGACATATTTGCTTTGGAAAAGGAGCTGGAGAAACCTCTCTCCCTCTTTTCCTCGGCAAAGCAACGCGCACAGTCTGCACCCGCTGCTAAAAATTGTATCGGTATCAATCTCCTCAGCATCACAAACACACCCACATGCGTCTGAATCCTGAAACGCTTATTTTGCAAAGAATGTGCCAAAAGATTTACTTACTCTTTAGAACTGTTTAATGATGTTGTGGGGATCAAAGGAGCAAGCATTTTCATGACAAAAGGAATTTGTACTCCAGGCTCCACAGCACAGACAGTGATTAGTGAGTCATACATATGAAGTGTCTCGCTTTTCTCTTTTAAAGAGCTGTTGTAGCATTTACCTAAACATTAGGGTGCTGAATGAGTATTTTCACGAGTCCTCCCAGCCACTGTCTGAACTGCTCACCTTTACCTGGCAATAGCCTGGTGATGCTTCCTCACCTGAAAAATGTGTTCAGCTCCCTTACTTGGCTGTTAGCAGATGTTAAGGATGCATCCAGGATTTCCTGTGAGGCTTGGAAGGCAACTACTGCATCTGAAGGAGATTTTAAAATACCAGTTCTGAATGTATTTTTATTCGGGGAAAAAAAATTAGAAAGTGTCTCATAGGTGAGCTCAGCTAACCCAAGGAAACATTTTACTTCTATTACTTAATCTTTAAAAAAATAATAATAATAATTACACAGAGCTGAAACACCCACTCTCATTGTGATACAACCCCCATCCTTCTCTTGAGGTTTTCCTGTTTCCACTTCTCTCTCCTTCCAGAATACAGCTCCCATCTTGTTGCCCTCTTTCCTAAAAAACGCGTTTCCCTTCCTCAATAATTGCAGATGATGATGATTATGATGATGATGATGATGATGATGATGATGATGGTCATTCCTCCATCCTCACTGCTCTCCGTGCCCCTTTTCCTGGACAATGTCCCTGCAGTGTCACTCCCTCTGCAGCCTTGTCACATTCATGGCACCCAAATGATTCACCCCATGGTGTTACAGGTTTGCTCTTGGAAATTGGGAGTGCAAGGGACGAGAAAGGATTTTCTTTTTTAAGTTGGCCAGAATAAATGGTTGTTTTGTGGATTTTCTGGATGTAGTTTGATACCCAGAAACTTTTAGGCAAGTTGGCTTTCTTTTCATCCCATATCCCCTCTCCTCACTCTACAAGGAAAGGTTTTGGTGCTGAAAATTGAAAGATTTGCAGAAAAGACTTGCCCGTAGTTTGAGTTCTAGAAAAAAATCTACAGCTCCTTGAAGGAAATTAAAAACAGCAGGAAAACAAGTTGTTTTCTCACAAAAATCATTTTATGAAGAAAAAAAAAATACTGTCTAAGCTGGGATCACTTCTTATTTTTGATCTGCTAAGACTTCTATTCCTTTTTTTATAGATCTGCCACCAAAGATTCATTCTTTCATTAGCAATTCCCTTGAAGTGGTCCATTAGCAATCTCCCTGCATTTTTGTTGGTTTTCTTCAGTGTCCCAGTGAGGGGGGACATCAGATGTGACACTGTAGTGGCCCCAGTGGGTGACATGTCCTCTTCTGCTTGGTGTGGTTTAATTCCCTCATGCATGACAACCCCTGACATATGCTTTCTTTGGTGCTTGTCATTCTTATAACCCCTGCTCTGTGAACTGGGGAAATTCAATTCACCCCAAGGTGTGGTCCCAGCCCTGCCATGGTCCCCACTTCTCTCCTGCCACTGAGCCCAGATGGCTTCAGCACAGGTGTCACTGCTCACCTGTGCACCAGCTGCAGGGAGAGCTCTGTGTGCACTTCTGCTGCCAGGTATTATTTTAAGAACACACCCTCCATGACCAGGAGCTCTGAAAAACACTTAAAAGTCCAAGATTGCAGGAAAAAAACACACTGTTTAAAAGAAACCCTCACTGGAGCGAGAGCATTTTGTATGATTCATGGGCAGCACGGCACCTGAAATATTTCTCTGGTGCCTTTCCCTCAAAGAGCAGTGTTGGGATTGCAAGAGAATGTGCCAAAGTACTCACAGAATCTCTGCACAGCTCCTTGAATAGATGCTGCTAAATGTATCTGAAGGAAAAAATCGGAAAGCTGTGCTGAACTCATGTGTCAAATATGGCCAAAAACTTGACATTTTCCCTTGTCTGATTGCTTAGTGCTAGGAGGGGAGGAAACATAGTTAGTTATTCTGCCATATTAATAAGTTAATACCCTGACAAAGTGTAACTCAAAGATGTTAACTCGGGACCCCTAGCCAAATAAACATTTCCCCAAAATTAGGAATATTCAGATGAAAGCTCCAGATTTGGGCAGAGCAGAAGGGAAAGGCTGCAATACCAGGATTCAGATTAGCTCGGAAGGCTGGCATAGGAAGCAGATTGCTCTGCTGGAGCTGATGCTGGGCTTTTTGAACAAACAGGTCAATCCTTTTGTGTAAGGGTGCACACAGCTAAGGCAAGGATGACTCGCAGGATCCCAGGTGCCTTTAGCTGAAAAACAGGAGATTCTTCTGAGATGACTTCAAGGTGTGTGACAAAACCAGCTTGCTGTTGATATTCCCTGATTCCAAAGAAGAATTTCAGAGCCAGTCAATAAAATTAATATTCTTGGCTTCATGTCTAAGCTCCTAAGTAGAAATGCTCCGAGAGGCGCGGGAGCACCTGCTAATCTGATTTACGCTCCCACAGCCGCAGGAATTCTGTACCTTTGAAACTTCAAGTCATTTGACATCGCCAGCTTTTGTCAGAATGAAGCATTTAATACCTCAAAGGCTGTATTTTTTTTTTTTTTTTTGTTATCTTTACTAATATTTGGGAGCTGCACCTTCCCCTCTGCAGAGGCGACTGGCGCAGACCTCGCACGGTTCGTCACCTCCGAGTTGTCAACATCCATCCCTGTGCCGAGGCGTTGACGTTGGAGCAGATGGCATTCCCGAGGTGATCTCGCTAATAATCAGAAGTCCTGCCCCCTGCCTCCTTCTCTCGTTGCTGTTTAGCAATGCCTCTGCACCACAGCTCATGCCTGATTGATTACCTGCTCCTGCCTCTGCCTCCTTTCCAGAGCTGCCGCCTTGGGAATGCGCTGCCCCATCCTAGGAGTGAGAACTCCTGCCTCTGTCCCTGGATGTGTGCCCTGGCATGTCACATTTGTAAAATCCATGTTGTTCAGATGGATGCTGCTCCTCAAGAGATCGAGGCAAGGCTGTATCGTAACCAGCTCTTTTTTCTGTTTATTCATGGCTGTGTCCTCACCTGAGATTTATTGTTATTAGCTCTGAATATACTTAACAGACTGAACCAAGAGCAGATTCCTGGAGAAACCTGATGTTAACTGCCTTACTACCTGCATTCACTCCCATATTCCAAGAACAAGGACAATTTAACCCACCTTTGTGGGTTTGCTGCCTTTGTAATGGTTTTTCTTTTATCAAAGGGGCCCACAGGACCTTTCAAATACCTCTCAGAAATCAGAGAAAATCACATCAACAGTGACTTCTTGCTTTATTAAAAACTATGAAGTTGGAGAATACTTATTCTGCCTGGAGGGAATGTTGGATGAGACAGCACTACACAACCACATTTTAATTTTTGCCTTACTCAAGGTGAGGCAAAAGGTTTTCTGGGAATCTTCCTGGAATTCATATCAAATGAGCCAGTTTAAAGTTTCTGCGGTTAAATCTATTAAAGTTTCTAAAAATTAGCATATCATTAGCTTCTTCCAGTACTTTGCAACTTTCTTGCTAAAGTCTACAGTGAATGTTATCAGAAGTCTCAGGCAGTTCTTGTTTTGCCAACAAACTAAAAAAGACTCACATGCATTTTCAGCTGTTTCCTTCTCTTGTCATTAATTTGCCTGGTTTGTTTTTTTTCCACATGAACAGGTAATGAAAAGCTGTCCTCCTTAAATCCCTTCTCCACGCCAATCTTTTTTTCCTTCTCTGGCTTCTCCTCCAGTCTGTACTCTTTCCACTCTGAGTTTTATTTACCCAGATGTCTTAGGCTTGGGTTTAGGTCTTTATCCTGCTGATAATTCTTTTACCAGAAAGAACCTGATGAAATCCAAAGCCCTCCTGTTCCAGGCTCTGGGCTCTGACACTGGCCAGCATCAACTGCTCCAGAGGCAGATCTTGGCCATTTTCCTGCCCAAGTTGTCTCTTTCTGATTTCTGATGCTTAAAGGGTAGTTCTAAAATCCATCCTTTCTTCTTTCTTCTTTCTTCTTTGCCAGAATCATACTTTTAAAGCAACTCAACTAGAGGCAAGATAATGAGAGTAAAATCCAATCACCTGTTTTTCACAGGGATCAACTGTGAATCTTCTGAGCCAAGACTTTGGCAGAGAAATTGGCAGTTTCCATAATGGAACTGTGAATCAAAACACACAGCGAGGGATTATTATTGAGCTCCCATCCAATAAACTGGAAATGTATTTTTGAACTATTGCTTTTAGCACATATTACTCCACATTCACTACAGTTAAGCAGACAGCACTCCTTGGTGACAAGAGACAATTTGTTATTGCTCTGTGAACTTTCAGTGGTTACTGCAGCCCTTAACCTGTGCAACTCTTCAACTTTCTCAATGTTTTCTATTAAATGAACACAATCAAAATGAATAAGATGTCTTATATAGATAATGTAACATGCAGAAACGGATACCACACAGTAATGACACACAGCAATAACAGATCATGCTCCTGAAAGCATTCCTATATATTCATGTCAGCCTCTCTGAGAGAAGGAAGGCTGCACATACCAAACACCAGATATCTCTAATTAACCCTGATATAAGATGAGACACCAAATTAATTGTTCTACATGCACTAGGGAAAAAAAACCAAACAGCATATTGTGAGAATGCACAAAAAATTCAAGTGAATTTCTGAGTATCTTGCTTCCTGCAGGAAGGGAACACATCTCCTCAGACCTCGAGAAATCACAAAAACCTGGGAGAAGAACAGGTCACAGAGCTGAAATGGTGCCACCGGGCCATCTGATAGGGGTTTGTTGCCCATGTCAGAGGTACCAGGGGACCCAGCATCAAGAGCAGTTTTCAGTTTGCCCTGGTCAGCCTGGGTGTTTTCCATCATGCCTCAAGTCTAGGAGGCTGGGAGAACTGGTATTGTTCAGCCTGGAAAAGAGAAGTTTTGGGGTGGCCTAATTGTGGCATTTTAGTGCCTGAAGGGAGCCTGCAAGAAAGATGAAGAGAGACAATTTACAGGGGCCTGGAGTGACAGGATGAGAGAGAATGGCTTCACCTTGAGAGAGAGTAGGTTTAGATGGGATATTAGGAAAAAAATATTTTCTGTGAGGGTTGTGAGGCACAGGCTGCCCAGAGAAGCTGTGGCTGCCCCATCCCTGGAAGTGTCCAAGGCCAGGCTGGATGCAGTTCTGCTTAACCTGGGATAGTGGAAGGTGTCCCTGCCCATGGCATGACTGGATGATCTCTCATGTCCATTCCAACCCAAATCATTCTAGGATTCTATGATTCCATAGCACTACCTTAATTCACTTGTTTTTCCAAAACAATTTCCAGCCTCAACGTTTTCACGGAAGAGCCAAGCAAATGTGCTATGAATAACTCAGAAGCTAGAAGGCAAATGTGAAAGATTTCTAACTTATTTTCCAAAATCTTATGCATTACTCTTCAATGCCTATTTTAGCCTGTCTCATCTTGACTAAAAACTTGGCAATAGCAAAGGTTGACAGTAACTCTAAACAAAATTCGGGTGAGAAATTAGAAGGCTGGCAGAGGTAACAGGGTTTGCTGATTTAAAAAATATATAAATCTGCCAGTTTATCTGCAAAGTCATGCACCTGGTGAAATCCCAGGCATGCTGGATGGTGTGGCATGAACCAGAGGAGCACAGAGCAGGGAGGAGAAGCTGCTGGAGCAAGTCCATGGGTCAGGCATCCCCCTGCCATGGCAGCTCACCTGCCACAGCTCTGGGACCACAGCAGGAAAACCTACAGTTCAGCACACGAGGAATGACTGGAGTTATCATCTATCCCCTGCTCTGTCCCAGTTCAGGAAAGCTGCTGAGATCCTGCCTGATTGTTTGCAAGATCAGAAGCAAAAAGTTAATTTTTCAGTGGTCTGTATACAACATGTCCAGGGAGCAACTTTTAAAGAAAAAAAATTACGTAGAATTATATTTTCCTCTTGGTTATTAGAGTCTATACTAAAGCATTTCTCTTCTACCGTTCACACTTGACTAACTATTTATCTGTGATTTCAATGTCTTTTCAGGTTTTGCACCTTCTTTTGAGGACTCTTGCTGTGCTCGTTACAGCAGGAAAACCTGCAGGACACTGGCATTGGAAGTCCTGTGAGCTCCAAGGTGACCTTTTGTTTGTTGATGAAGTAACCTCCAGGTGAGAGAAACAACAGGAGAAACCATTCCTATAATAACCTTTCTCATTAAAGAAAAACATAAACATCTGCAATTTCTCAGACAAATGCATGTTTAATGTGTCCCTGACATCTCCCTGCTACATCCCCAGGAATTCACTTACCTTTTCTGTCACAGTTTATCTGCCCAAGTAGCAGGTCAGGAAAAAGCCTTGGCATTCCCTAAATTCAGGCTCATCCAGGGCTGGCTCCCAGAGTCAGAGCAACCCTGATGCTGTAGTGAAAGTCAGCCAGTGACCAGAGAGTGACCCCAGAAGATGCACCAGAAATAAAACCATCCCAAGAAAACCACCCCATTGGCAAATTTTTTATGAAGAAAAACAAGGACTGAAAGTGTGTGAAACAGGGAGATCAATTAGCTTGCCTTTTTCTTTCTTTTTTTTTTCCCCCCGCCTGGTGGATTTGCTTTAGTTTTGCATTTGTAATTACTTAAATGCAGTGTTCTTCACAACAGACATAATTCACAGGCCTTTAATGCTGTGCCTTTCAAAACAAACATGAGTCACAGCCCCTAGGTAAACTTCCTGGGCTGGCAGTGAATATCATTATTGTGTGATAGAGTGCAGCAAGCTGTTTGCCAGATTACTCAGTCTCCTAAAGCTAGCAAAATGCATTGCCATTTATTTATTATGCTCACGATAATTACAATTATCATCACTGCAGTGCCAATCTGTTTTCTGCAGAATGAAGGCCTCTTCATGATGTCTCCAAGGATTCAGTGTCAGGCCTGAGTAGTTAACCAAATTATGGGGCCTTGCAGGATTATTTTTTTCTGCAAAATGAGGGCTTTAAGAGGCATCAAGCAGCACTCTCCTGCTTGTTTAACAACAATGTTCAAGAAACCTCTGCTACAAACCCCTCCTTCTGTACAAAGGACTGTTCTGGTCCTTGCTTTGGGCACTGTCTTCCAAGAAAACGAGTTCCAGCTCAATATCAAGCACACTCCACAGAAAAATGAATATATACTTCCAGTGCCCCACAAATGTGTCTCCTCCTGCATCTGTTAGGATCCATAGAAATTACATAATGTCTGAGTACAAAGTAAACATGGATCTGCCTCTGCCTTTATTTCTAGCCCGTTCCTCAGAACGTCTTGGCACCCAGAAGGAGTCAGAACATGCTGAGACATTAGGCCAGAGAGAGTAGCAAAACCCAGATTGTGAGCAGAGGGGGTGGAAACACAGAGTGTGGGCAGGTGAGAAATGTGAGATCATTTATCCAACCCTGCAGCAGTCTAAAAGAATACTCAGCTTCATATGGTGCTTTAAATCTCCAGAATCCCCGACGAGCATTAGTCAAACTAATGAAATTAGTCATCTATGGTCGTATTCTTTTTATTTCCATTTTCAAAGGGTTTTTGTTGGAGGATTTCGATGAGTTGCATTGATTTAAAGCCCTGAAAATGAGTTATCTCAGGTTGCCTTGTGTTTCCTTTCACATACCTGCTGGCAGAGGAGCTGCAGGTTGTCTGAACACCGGTTCCTTGAAGGCTCCTGACGTGATCAGGCTCTGTGTTTCCTGGTAACACATGTTCCAATGTTAGGTGACATTCCTCAGACAAGACAGGGCCAGATCTCTGGGATTCACTGCAGCTAATTGGGTTTGGAGCTGTCTTGTCACCGCACCCTCACTTTACTGATGTGGAAATATGTTCAGCACAAATGCACTAATCTCTTTCATTTTCATATGCAATGAGATGCTGAATTACAGCACTTAATAAAAACCACTCTGCTCGCCCTGTGGGAGTTGCAGACGATCATCATTAGCGTAAAACCACAGCGATCATCTCACCACACTGAGCCCTGGAAGTTCAAATGTGGATCTGAAACCAAAACACAGACTGAAGGCAGCTCTTGGGTTGATTCAGTGCTGTTATTAATCATAGAAACATAGAATATGCTGAGCTGGAACCCACAAGGATTATCACCATCCTGACCCTGCATCCCCAACAATCCCACCCATTGTCCAAACACCTCCTGAACTCTGTCACTCTTGGTGCTGTGACCATTCCCTGGGGAGCTGTTCCAGTGCCCAAACACCCTCTGGGGGAAGAATCCCTAACACCCAACCTAAACCTGCCCTGACACAGCTCCAACCATTCCCTTGGGTCCTGTCCCTGGTGACAGAGAGATTGGTGCCTGTCAATTATGAGACACTAAGACACGTGGAGCAAAGAGAACATTTGGCACCTCTTTGGACACAGAGCACTAGCAGAGGTCTATCTCTGCAGAACAGCAGAATAAACCATAGGTCACCCTACTTCTAATCACAGCCAGGAATTTTTGGATAGGCATTTGTTATGATTTTGCAGTGAGAGGGAGCGTGAGGGGAGAAAAGCGAGTCCTGGACATTCACCTTGTCAAAGCTCCCAAAATGATGAATGATAAAGGTTTACAGTGAGTGACCCTTATTGCACAGCAGCAATTTAGGCAAAAATTATCAGGAGCTGAAACTGTTTATCCTTCATTCTGCTACCATGCATAATGGGCCAATTAAGATATATCATGAGCTGCTCATTGATGTCAGACAGAAGTCAGAGGAACCCAATAGATGGGAACTAAATCAGATTGCCAAGGACAAGTATAAAAGGAAAACATAGGCACATAAGGATAAAGGAGAAAGCCATAATTAGGAGACATAGAGGGTAACAAGAAACATTCCATAAATACACTAATAGAGAGTGAGAAAAGCTTTGTTCACTATAAACAAGGAGAGTGTTGCTCTGCTATTTAACAGGAAGGGAAAGTGACTGTCAGAAGAGTCAAGAAGACCAGAATGGTAAATGCCCTTTTGCATCAAATCTTCCCTAGAAAAATGAGAAGAAATGTTTTTACTTCAGGTCAGTCTCATTTCTATCTATGAAAGGATAAGGGTCTTTTGAATGCAGGAGAGGCAGACAAGAAATATGGAGAGAGACTATTTATTAGAGGCTGTAGTGACAGGAAAAGGGGAAACAGCTTCAAGCAGAAAGGGAGTAGAGTTAGATCAGATATTGGGAAAAAATTCTATACTATGAGAATGCTAAGGCCCTGGCAGAGATTTCCCAGAGCAGCTGTGGCTGCCCCTGGATCCCTGGCAGTGCCCAAGGCCAGGTTGGACACTGGGGCTGGGAGCAGCCTGGGACAGTGGAAGGTGTCCCTGCCATGGTAGGAGGTGGCACTGGATGATCTCTGAGATCACTTCCAACCCAAACAATTTTGTGATTCTGTGATGCTGTGTCCTCTCTTTTGATTTTAATAAGAATTTTTATTTGATATAACATGTACACAAGCAAGTTGCAAAAACCCAGTCTAGGAGGAGCTATGTAGACATGTCTATGTAGACATAACCCAGATTCACTCCAGCTCTGTGTTTTCATTCATAGCTATGACCATGGAATAAAGCTGGAAGAAACCAGAGGCACATGGAATGTAAAATTATGTTTGCAAACTTGCAAAATAGGGAGATGAAATGAAGTTCAATAAATGCAATTGCAATATCCTACACTCAACAGACAGTGCAAATACTGGACGTGGAGAAGCAGGTTAGGTAACAGCTCTGCAAAGATGGGTGTAGGTGTTCCAGTCAATGACAAACCGAGCATGAGTCAGCAGTGTCACACTGTTGTGAAAATGGCAAGTGTCACACTGAGATACAGAAACGAAAATAAGGCTTCTGAGACAGGAATCAATCCTTCTGTTCTACCCAGCACTGGCAAGAATGAAGCTGGGCTGGGCACTGCACTCCAGGAAAGTGTGGAGTAAAAGAAAATAGTCAAAAGGGGAGAAAACATTGAAAGAACTGGGATATGCAGCTGAAAGCAGAGGAAAATGTACCAGGTAGCCATCTTCAGATAGACAGCTGTCATACACAGGAAGGGAATAACCTGTTCTTTGTGGAAATAGTAGCTAGGAGAGAAGGTTTAATTCACAGCAAGAAAGATTAAAACATTAGGAAAAACATTTTACTGGAAAGCCTGGTGAAGGAGGACAGTAGAATTCCTGCTGCAGGAATTCTCCATCACTGGAGGTCAAAGAATGTGTTAGAGAAATGTGTCTAAAATCATCAAGGTCTGTTTGATCCTCTTCAGGGGAATGGAGCAGCTGAGCTCTGGAGTTCCACCTGTGTCCTACACTTAACACTGATGTCATTTATAACTGCCCACATCAAATGAACCCTAATCTTAATGAGTGACCTTGCTCCAGACATGCTGCCTATTGCCCATCACCATCAACGTTTTTCTGAACACAAATTCTGCAACCCAGCTCCTTCCTCTAAATAAGCAACATCATTGATTTTTTTTGTTAGGAGAGTTTTTTAAATGACTTCTTCTTTCATTGTTGGCAAAATTCTATCTTGTGTTTAAACCAGTCTTGTTTCAGGGAATGTGCCCATGTCTCTCTCTTAATGAATAATCCTGTTTAAAATGCAATCTAAACAGATGCAATATTTTACTAGCAGTTCCTAGCTCTTCTCAGAACTAGTACTTTGTGTTATTTTCAGAGATGCAACAAAGTTTAAAATTTAGTACTAAGTAACATTATTAGCAAAAAAATAGATGCTGTTTCACTTCACTCCAAACTAGGATTTATCTGTAAGCAACCCAGGCCAATCAAACCAGAAAACCAAGTTATTTCACATCACGTGCAAGTTCTCTCACAATGCTGATCCTCCCATTCCTATGGGGAAAATATGAACAAGATTCCTATAAATCAATGCCTGCTCAGTGCCTTCCATCAGGCACCTTCAAATAACTGATCAAAAACTGATGCTATTCTCACTTTACCATTGGGAGAATACCAACAGCCTTGCTTCATCAGAGATTGAAGTCATTTCTCAAGGTCAAACAGGAAAGCAGTGTCCAGGTCAGGAATTTTTGCCATTGAGGCTCCAAAATCTTCTCTGGGTCTGGCTCTAACCTTGTTGGTTTGAGTTGCCATGTTTTTCTGCATAAGGAGATGCCAAGTGCCCAGTTGTAGACCAAGTTCCCTGTTGTCCATAACTATGGGATCACAATAACCACCCTCACAGCTGTTTTTTTCCAGAATAAAGTGTACAAACCATTGATGCTTTATTGCCATTGATTTAGTAGCTGTCACAGAGTTACAGGAGGAGACAGATTGCTGTTATTTTAGCCTATAAAAGGTCTTATGCCTCTGTCAGCAAACACTTTATTCCTTAAAATAAGTAATCTGAAAGAAAATAAACAAGCTGGAGAATTTTTTTAAACAATAATAAAAAACAAAAAACAAACCCACACTTTTTTCCTTTCTTATTTTATACCCTTTTTTCATTTTATGTTTGAACTGCTGCACTGGCTATTTCTTTCTGGATAACAGAGCTGTGTTTCAGTGCTTTATAGGAACCTGGAGAGCAAGTGAGGACATTCTTCACACCCCACTGGGAATACTTGTACTGGGCATCACTGGCAGGATTTGGGTAGCAGAGGACTGCAGGAGTGACCTGTGTGGGAGGAGGCCATGAACTGCCCTGGGCTGATCACAGCCACATCCAGACAGCTCTGAAACATAAAAACAACCTAAATCTCAACATTTCAGCCAGCCAGAGGAGCTCCTTGGCTCCTCTGCTCAGACATATTTAAGAAATGGGGGCAAGCACTGAGGGCAGGAGACAAAGGACATAAAGGCACTTTTTTGGATGCCAAGGAAAACTCTGAAGAGAAAGCAAAAAGAGAGATTTGGAGGAATGGAAGGGACACGTGGAAGATGCTCCTGAGAACAGGGCTGGAGGCACAGTCCTGGAAGGCAAGAAGGGCCAAAAGAAGTTTCCCTCTGCCCATCCCCTGCCCAAAGGACTCATACAGGGACAAGAGATGTGGAGAGGGGGAAGGAGGAGAGGTGCTGGACTGAAGCTTATCCTGAGAAAGGGGAGGAAAAGTGTTTCCCTAAGTGCTTAATTGTTTCTCTCTCCATCTTTTCTCAATGTCTGAATCAGTAATTCGTGGGTTATGTTAAATGACAATAAATTAAGTGAAATTCCTTGTGTAGAGACATTTTGCCTGTGATTCTTCATGCTTCATCATTATTCTGAAAAAATTTCCAGATACTTTCATCTAAACAAACCTGCCTTCTACTTAGTAACTCAGATTTTAAATTCAGCTCTGCTGAATAAGCCAACTTTAGGCTGTGAATCCAAACTGGCCACTGATGTCAGAAGGACACTTGAGAAAAAGTTCAGAGCAACAGCAAGAAATGCCACTGTGCTGCAACTTAGATTTTCCTGCTGTGTTCAAAATGACAAGAGGCATTTACCTTCCTGTTCCTGCAGCTCCAGTGAATAAGAAAACTCAGGAGTACCAGAATCTAACCAGGAATGTCTGCACAGCACAAGCAGAGTAGGAGAGTGTTATCAGTGCTTTCATGAGGCACCAGCAGCATTTCACAAAAATCTAAGGACTTGGCCAGCTCACTTCAATTATCTAATTTGTGGGGCTATGTTTCATATATGTTTTAGATTGATTTAATTAGTGTTAATTAACATAACTTTATGTATTATGAGAGACAGCAGATACCCATAAAGATTTTTATATTGAGCCGTATGGCAGCCAGCAATGCACCAGCCAAAAAAAAAAATATAATGAGGCACATAAAAAAAGCCTGCTGCACAACACTCCTTGGTAATTTTGAAAAATGAATGTCAGAGTTTGCACAATACAAGAGATGTCATCCTGCTCTTGCCTTCCCCAGTCTGGCTATGGAAGCTGGATCAAGCTCTGGTTGGGATTATGGAAGATGCAGACTCCAAGGCTGATCTGGAGGGAGCCAGCCCATACCTCTGGATTTTCTCCTTCCCCACAAAGCAGAATAGAGAATGTTTCCTTTAATAGATTCCAGATGGAAGATACACCCTGAACTCTTCCCTATGATCAGGAGATAGGCAGTTGTCTCTTTGATTTTAGTTTTTTTTTTTTTTTGGTGAAGTCTGAAAGGTTTTGCATCATTTGCTGTTTGCCAGTTAAGATGGATCTGCCTGGTCCTTTCCAACCCCAGCAGAGACAAATGGAGCTCGGTGTGAAGGAGGTGAAGGATTTCCACCTCTAACCATGACTGCCACAGGGAGGAGCCTAAAGCTGTGAGGGGCTGCAAAACAGAAACCACATTCTCCTAGAAAGCATGAAAAACAAATTGCAAGGAGGAAAATAAAGCTATCTTGTGTCCCACCAGTAAATGTCCACCCACCAACCCCAGGCACAGCCAACAGGAACCTTGTCCCATGCAGAAAAAAAAATAGTATTTTACTAAGAATGTTATTTTTAGTAGCACCTTCCTTGAATTGCACGCCTGCCACCCACATGGGCAGAACTCAGGAGCCTTCAAGGACTCAGTTTGCCAAGGACACGACAAGGTGGCTGAAAAACAAACAGAAAAATCAAAGAAACAAACAAAGAAGCAAGTGATTCCACAAGATGACTTCCTTCTTCCTTCTCCCAGCAGCACAGTTCCCATGTGGAGCTGATGCCTTTCACAGAGCTGTATCTTCATTTTCAGATTAAGGCCCACTTCAGAGATGAGGCAGGGCAAAGAGAAGTTGGAATAACACAGGAAAAACTGGAAAATGTGAGCATAGCAAGGACAAAAGGTTCCAATTAGCTGTCATTACAGCTCCAGAGACATAAATTCAGGAGGGTGCTGGAGGGATGAAGCAGCAAGTTGCTAGGGTTTTTCTTCCTCACATTTTGGCCACGGGAATGTATAATGAAAAACAGTAAAACCAGAAAGCCCTCGATGCTCATATATAAATGCAATCTCCTGCCCTAATTACTGAACATCCCAACACTCCAGGCTCTGCCCTGAGTTCAGAACCAGAGACTCAACCTTGGCATGATTTTGGCACCCTGAACGAGTGCCAGCACCACCAGGGTCCAAACTGTTCCTTATAGACTCCATTATCCTGGACCTGAAGAGATGAATGTGCTTTACAAGACTGCCACGACTATTAAATTCTGGCAGAAGAGCTTTGCAGAGCTGGAATTTGGTTTTTTTTTCTCGTGCTGGTACCTCTTTTTATCTATATCATAGTGACACCCGGTGGCCACGAGCATGCATGGACCTCCGTGAGAGAGCTTGGCTGCTCCTGCATTATTTCAGACAGAAATGCATCCTGAAGCGTCAACGAGTGAGCAGAAAGTGCAAATTATTTATAATTAGACTCTTTAACAATTAGAAAAAAAATAGATGTATCTTCTTTAGAGAAGGCTATAGAGGATTTTTTATCTTTTTTGTGTGTGTGATAAAATAGGCACAGCTAAAAATTAATTGCACACAGGATGTGTGGTTATTAGTCAAATAGATTTTTTTATGATGCTTACTACTTATTTTAATGAGGAACCAATGCACAAACACAAACATTTTTCCACACAGAGGCTGGTGCTCCCATCTTTGCAAAATCAAACTGGAAATAACCTTAGCAAAAGGGACTATTCCTATCTTGCCAGCTTGCTCTGAGGTGCAACCAGAACCAAAAAAAAGAAAAAAGTACAGTATTTTATTTACTGTGGTGAGGCCCTGGCAAAGGGTGCCCAGTGCAGCTGTGGCTGCCCCTGGATCCCTGGCAGTGCCCAAGGCCAGGTTGGACATTGGGGCTGGAGCAGCCTGGGACAGTGGAAGGTGTTCCTGCCATGGCAGGGGTGGCACTGGATGATCTTTGAGGTCATTCCCAACCCAAACCATTCTGTGATTCTGTGATTCTGTGATTCTGTTAATCATCTAAAAGATAAAGCATTCAAGTGACAAGGACAAGATTATAGGATGAGTGTCTGAGCTCTTTATCAGCTGCAGTGGTTATCTTATTTACATGTTGTTCCATTGGAAAGATCATTAGAGGTCAGAAAGACCAGAACTTGGAGAAGTCAACATTCCAGGGAGAAGGGAAGTGCCTGAATTTACAGAGCCAACTCCCATATAGCTGAATGTAAATAAAGTCCAGATCAGAGCTATAATCTCCTCCATGCACATCATCACAGTCCTGGGGACTGGCAGCTCTTGTGTCTCGGGTGTTTGACAGTGGGATTCCCATTTTCAGGGTCACAGACACTTCACCACCTCAGACCATAACAAGAATATCAGGTTCCTCCCTTGACCTGACACCAGGCCATACTCCTGCTGCTCTGGAGGTTTTATCAGTGAGAAATTTATTGGTCCAGCCTTGTCCTCTGTTACCATCCCAATTTTCACAATCAACACATTGACACCTCATTGGGCTTCAACAAAACCTTGCCTCGCAAATCACAGCATGTAACAAAAAGCTGGAAAATATTCCATTTCCACGTATGAAATCTTGCCTCATGCACACAACATTGTGTTCATCAAACAAAGCACTGTCGTAGGAATTTTCATGATTTGAAGGAGAGGCTGAGGTGGGGGACCCAACACATCAGCATGCAGGGAGCCTCTGTCCCCCACAGCATTTTTCACTGAGAGGCCTTTAAAATGCAAAGCTCCTGGTAACCTTCCTCATTAGTCATTTCCCTGACTACAACAGCTATCTTTCACATCTGCTTCACCCAGTAATACAAATATCTGTAGACTATGCATGACTGGTAACCTCTTGAAACTTCATCAGCATACTTGGCACAAGCATGGAGAAACTGTCACACTGAAGGACTCCCATAGATCACAGAGTTACCCCAGCCTAAGTTCAAGCCCAGTTCTCATCAGCTTTCAGCTGCCTTAGCCCTGCAATTTATGACTGTCCTCCCAAAGCAGGCCCCCTTGCTTTGAACATGTTGTGATCTATGGAAGTGGTTAATTATTCATTAATTTCTTTCTCTGGTCAAGAACATTGGTTGCACATGTTTTGCAAAGCAGAGTTCCAGGCTGTTCTTTTAAAAATGTTGATAACATTACTCAAGGCCAGAGTAAGAGACGACACTAGCTCAAATTTAATTTATTTGTTAGTGGTGATGGCTCTGTGAGGGAATGTTATGTCTTTATATGCTGGCTCCACCCAGGACTCTAAATATCAGCCTTTCAGCTTTCAGAGAGACCTGGTGACATCTGGCTTGGCACAGCAGAGAATTTATAAAGGTGAGCAAGCACAGGATCAGGACGGTCCTGAACTGCCATCAGCCCAAGGAAAACCCCACTGGGTGAGGTGCTCCACCCTCTGCACAGCCTCAGGGGGATCAGGGGTCACACCAAAGCTCTGCTCTCATCATTTCCAGCAGCTGAAGCAACACAAAGTCCAGCCCTTGTTTGTCCAGTCCTGGCTGAGGGAATCCACCTGGACTTTCCACCTCGTAATTTCTTTTACTTCCCTGAGAATGTAGCCAGTTCTGTATTTGAAATACCCTAAATATATTTCAGCTTCAGTCTAGAAATTGCAATCTAAACCCTGAAAAAGAAAGTTTTTTGCTCATTTTCTTATTTTGTGTTCAAATAGAAACAAACACTACCAAACTTTTCCCCCTGTGTGTGCAGATACAAGAGTTAGCTGAGCTTTTAGATATCCCCAAGTCCTTCCTGATGAGAAAACTGAGAGTTTAGGCCAGCACATACAAAATTTAATGTTATTTATAAAGTCATTTTGGTGTGCTACTGTGGAAATTGTTGAGAGGTAAAAGACTGGAGCTGAATATATGCTCTGTCCTCTACAACTGGACTTCAAGGGTTCAGTAGTTTCCAGACAAGAAATCTTGGCTATTTCCCCACAGTATTAGTCTCAATAAGTTGTTCAGACTTGTTTTAAATGACTTAATGCTGCCACATCCCTTTAAGTCTTGCAGTGAAAGCCTCCCTTGTTATCTGCCCTTAACTTTCCTCTTCATTTCATACTGTAATATCTAATAATACAATAATTCTCTTCCTAATATTTATGCTGTTAAAAAAAAAAAAGCATGCTAAAATGGTTGTAGACAAGACAGATAACATAACACAAAGCAATGCACTGCTGATAAGAGGAGACAAATTGTAACATGAAATTTCAGTTCCCATGACTTTAGAGATGAGATAAAATCCACAAGAGAAAAATCAAGGCTGAATAAAGAATCCATGCAAGGCTGATTGCACAGAGACGAGATTCCAGCCATTTATGCTCTTTGGAATTCTGCCCTGCAGCCCAGATAGGAAACACAGAATAATCTCATGCCTTTCTCCCTCTGCTGTTTCCCTGGGGACACCTCCATCAGCACCTAGAGACACAGAAAATTCAGATTAGATGAGACTTCTGCTCCACCCTACTCCTCAGGGCATGGCCAACTTCACAGTGAGATCTGCTTGATCCAGGCCCCATCCAAAAGGGTTTTGGAAGACTCCCAGGATGCCATCTCCCAGATCTTCATTCTTTTGGAAGTCTCCCAGGACACCACAGCCATCTCCAGGCACCTCTTCCACTACTGGACCACTCTCCTGTGTGGGATATCCCTCTCCAATTCCAGTCATCCTTCACCAAAGACTCATAAGGTTATAAATCTACAGGTAATTTATAAATCAAACAGCTGCACAATGCTGCAAGGATGGTATTTGTAGTCCAAAATACCTGCTTTGGTAAGTGGCCAACTTCAAGTGACTTCCTATTCTTTGTCTTTCCAAGATGGACTGGTGCAACTTGGGAAACACCATGTAAACAAACCAAAATCAGCTCAATACTCCTCCCCAGACTTTTTTTGAGTCTCTCCAAAATCAACAGCTGAAAATTTATCCACTCTCTCCCTAACCCCACGATCATTCACCCAGTCAAAGAAAGATAAGGAAAAAAGTTTTGTCTCTTGTGAGGAGTGGCAGTGAGATTTAATGCCTTGATTCCCCTTCCTGGCTGCCTGCAGTTCCCAGCAGCTCCCTGGATTACAACCCCTTGCTGACACAAATATTTTACGCAAAACAGAAACTTAGAAGGCTTTGGCATGCCAAATGCTCAGTGCATATTGCACCAGAATAATAAATAGTAAGCAGGGAGATGGCATTGACACTTGGCCTGAGGCTGGCACTGCCAGGCTATGTTTAGGAATGTCTCTTTGAATTCTGAAGCACTCTTATGCTCTTTTCTGTTCATGTACCACTGCTTTGAAGTTCATAAACATCCCAGTGAATAGCTTTTTGATTCATGTGAATGCTTGAAAAGTACCTATTCCCTGAAAAATGCCTGCATGTAATTGAGTTTTTCAATGCAGCAGCACAAATATTTGCTATTTGGTATTCCACTGCCTAAAAATCTGTTCTCCAGTCCATGAGCAGCTATGTAGCCACACAACCAGCACTTTATCAGAGAGGGCAAAAAGTCAAACTAGACAGTTTTCACATGTAAATTGACAATTGTTTATCTGTATTATCCACTGAACAGATTTGCAGAGTCCAGATACAGTTAATAAACAGTTCATGAATAGCAAAAAGTATTTTCAGAGTACTCGGTATTTCCCCTTTTTGGACCATTATTCCTTATTACCTTTTGTTTAAAGACATGAAAATTACTAAATATTTAAGTGCAGGGTTTTTTCATGTGCATGGGTGACAAAAAATAGTGAGAGCCTGTTTCATTTTCATCCTTCAGATGAGATAGTTTGGCACTACAAATCATCACAATGTTGTCTTGAAACAAATACTCCAGAACATTAATTGCCTCACAGAGGATTTGCTGCACATTTAGTAAGTTAAGGAAGTTTTAGTTATTGAAGAGATTGAAGGGTTTTACAGCCTTCACACACTTACACAGACTTACATAGGCAAAAAGAGAAGAGTTGTGATTCAAGGTGCAGCATTTGTGACAATACTAAACTTCAGGTATTCCCAAGGAGAAAATGAAACCCAGAGCAAGCTCAACGTTAGTTCAGTTCTGTGACTGGAAGAACTCCCTGAGAGGTGAATTCTGTATGTTAAACATCAGCTCTGCTCCCAGCTGTATTTTTATCATGGACACCTGATTTTTTATTTTGTGGAAGGGAAGAAACAGCACAAGGCAACATGAGGCTTTACACAAGGCTCCTTTTCCACCAGGAAAAGCCAACACAATGGCTTTTTTTCTGGCATTTCTCCCACTCCCTGCTGAGGGAGGGTTCAGTGAGATGATGCTGGCACGTGGGACACAACAGGGAGTGACGTGGCTTGTAGATCCAGGTGACTGGAGCTTCCCCAAAACTGCTCCAGCTCCAGCCAGGCCTTGGGTGGAATTTTGCCAGGCTCTGAGCTCAGAAGGTTCATGGTCCAGTGCAGCTGCTCAGCCACCCTCAGCTCCTACAAGGAAATGAGCCCTTCATCTCTGCTGCCTGCAGCAGGTCACTGCTGCACAAAGCACTTGTGGTTTGACTTGTTTGTTATCAACACGTTGCCTTTCATTCCTGTAAGGAAAATTCTCCTTCTTAGAAGTGGGAAAGAGTTTCAGGAGACAAAAAAACAAACAAACTAAAAAAAAAGGCTTGCTTCATAATCTTTTAATCTGAACTCTTTAGCAAGTTATACAAGCAATGCATTTAAGGCTCTTGTGCAGAAGCGTGGTTTTGTCCTGCAGTTCTGGCCCTCCTTCATCAAATTCCTCTGATCGCTCAGATAATTTGATTTTCTCTTGTTTCAAATGATAGAAGAGAGGGACTCTTTATCAGTAACTGTGATAGGACAAGGAGTAATGGGTTCAAACTGAAAGAAGGGACAGTTAGCTTAGATATTAGGAAGAAATTCTTCCCTGTGAGGTGCTGAAGCCCTGGCACAGGTTACCAGAGAAGCTGCAGCTGCCCCTGGGCCCCTGGAAGTGTCCAAGACCAATCTGGATGGGGCTTGGAGCAACCTGACATAGTGGAACTACACAATCTTTGAGGTCACTTCCAACTCAAACCATTTTAGGATTCTGTTACTCTAAGACTGGCCTGGCCAAGTCTTGTTTGGATCACTGCCTACCAGTAGAAGTAAAACAAAGGAGGTTATGAGTCTCACACAGTTCTGCTGCCTCTGTCCTCATACAAACACCCCAAACACAGCAAATGTCCTGAGGATGAAGACGAGCCTGTCTCCCACCCCATCACTTTTGTGCAGCCCCCTCCAAAACACTCCAGGCATTTCATCACATTGCACCTTAACAAATTACATGTACCAGCTGAGCCATGGCCATTACATCAGCATTCCTGTGCTCTGAAAGCACACACATCCTCAGGGAAAGGATTTACCATTGGAGCACACATTCTTGTGCATTAGATGGAGTTGTAGAGCCTGATTGTTTCATCAGTGAAGGCTGCCTGAGTTGTTTTCAGTGGCATTTTCAGACAGAGCACGCTGCACCTCAGCTAAGGCAGTTTGGAGTACTACAAACAGGGCCAATTTGCTGCAATACAAAGGTATTATTTTCTCAATCACCACGGGCAGTTTGCACTAAAAACCCTCTGAGCACATGCCAACAGTTCCTGCAGACAGCGTGAACCTCAGCGTGTACCTCAGTAAAAGGCACAGGGATGGGCAGTGCAGAACGTGGCAGAGTGCTCAATGCTCATTTTTTTTCCTTAGTATTCAAATTTAAAGTCTTGTTCAATTCCTCTGTGTTTTACCATGGAGATGGAGTCTGGGAAGGATGACAGCAAACAGTGGGAGAGCAACTGGTTGCAAATTATACAGAAAAGCTCACTCAGACCTGCAGGAGTGCTGAAAGTGCTGGCTGATGTGATAGCAAGGCCCCTGTCTGCCATCTCTGCAAATCTGTGATAATCAGGGAAAATGACCTGACTACCAGGAAAAGGGGAGTAATTCACATGCTGAATGTCAGAGCTTGAATCCAGGAGAATCCTGTAGAACAGGTGCATCGTGCCAACAAAAACCCTCTTGGAATGCAACAAGGAGAAACCCAAAGTTTTGGAGCAGAGAGGAAACAACTCCATGCATCAGGACATGCTGGGAAACAATGGAAAAGGGCTCAGAAGGATTTGGGGGGGATGGTGGGCACCAGGCTGCTGGGCACCAGCACTGTAAGTCAGCAAACTCCTCACCAGGTCACATCTGGAGGGCCAGGACAAAATATCCAAGGAAGTGACTCTTCCCCTCTGGTCAGAACAGGTGAGATCACACCTGGAGCAGACTGGGGACAGCTGTAGGAACCCCGTTCAGCAGGGATTTGGAAGAAGAGGGACAGGCAGAGGGTAACCAGATAGCTCAGGATGCACAAACACAGGACCTGTGAGGAGAAGCTGAGAGAAGCTGGGCTTTGGGTTCACTGCAAGAAAAGAAATCTGATCTCTGTACTCTCCAGAAGTCTTTTCCCATCAGATGTTCCCATGATTGTATGATATTGAAATAATTGTGTCTTTATGTATGCAGAGACAATCACTCAGGTATATTTCAGGGGAGAAAATGCCAGGGAAGAGGAAAAAAGAAAACAAAAAAAAACCCCTCTGCAGTCTACAAGTTAATATGGTAACAAGATCATAGTTGGGACCTAAAATCCACATAAGGATTTCATAACTTTGGAAAGTGCCTGTGTGAGAAAAAGAGGAAAATAAGAATCCACTGCTGACATCACAGTGCCACATTGTGACTTTTGCCTAGAGAGGAGTGCAGGCACTTCAAAACAAATATTCCCATGCTACTGCAGGTAGGTGGGAAGCACATGAAAATCTCTTCTTCCCACCCCTAAACTCAAATCAGCCCATATGGACTACTGCTAATTTCTGTAATTTATTGATAAAATAAAGCCCAGGTGTGAGTTTGCCTGAACGCTTTTTCATGGCATGGAAGAAAATATACTTCAGAGGGTTTTCTTCTGGAGAACAATTCCTTCCAGAGCTATTTTTGGGAGTGCAGACAATACAATACCCTGCAGTGCAGGAGACAGAGAAAGGTCCATGTGTTGAGGACCTGATTGATTCAGACCCGATTGATTCAGTTTCATTAATCTGCATCCATCCTGAAGTTGCAGGTCTTCCTTTATGTTTCCAGGAGACCACTGAGCAGATGTTCCCCAGCCCCACAAATCTGCCTTGTTCAGCACAGCAGCACCTACACGTCCTGGCTGAGACTCAAAAGCTGTGTTGAGCAGCCTGACATTCCAGAGAATTCCCCTAAGAACCATTCCTGCAGCTCAGCACCCCCAGGGGTGCCAAGGAGGCAGCAGTAAATTCACTGTCAGAGCCCCTGAGCCAGACCCACTGTTTTGAAAATATATTGAAAGTGGCCACAGGCTGCTCTCATCTTCCAGGACAGGGAGGATCATGAAAGTGTTATGAGAAAACTCCTGTCCTCCTCCATAAAAAGCCATGGGCAGCTCTGTAAAAGAAAGACCAGAATGCCTCAATCTTCCCTCACCCAAAGCATAACCTTTCTCTTTCTCAGGAGCATCTTCTCCTCCCTCTTCCTGTGCTGGACTCTATAAGCCAGACAGGAAATCCAATGCCTGGTCTAAATCCCTGCAGCTGTGCATCACTGAATTGCACAGGGAACAGCACCATCCTTCCAGGTGTCTCAAGGTGTCTTTTTTACACATCTCTGAAACAGAGGTGTAAGCCCATTCCAGGCTTAGGTACAGCTAAGAGCATTTTAAGAGACCTTAATCCTCCCAGGCATGCCCCTACATGGAAGAGTTTCTCATAAATCTCTCCCAGTTTCTTCAGTTTGTACATGATGGAGCTTTTCCCAGTATTGTGTCATATAAATGGTGCTTCCATGATTTTCCCATGGAAATACTCCTCTTCCCCACTGTCACTCTTCTTACAAAGGCCTACTGAAGGAATTGATCTTTCCACATCTCCCTACCTCTGGTAGGAATGAGAGGTATTTGTATTCTGATTGTGATGGCAAATGACAAATCACCTGTCCCACAAATCAGGAAGATGGATTTAAAAACCACAGTATGATTTTTCTTTTTGAAATCTTAAAAGACTTCATACACGTTCTGGTTTATGAATCTTTCAGACACAGTCACATCAAATGTTCTTTCCCCTAGAGATGTAAAGGATAGATAATGGGGTTTTTTTTCCAGTGAAAGAGAATTGCACCAAAAGTATCTGTCTTCAGGAGCTGAGCATTGTCTCAAATGCAGAGAGACTTGAGATGGAATCAGCACCCTAAACAACATATTGAATCACAAACCAGAAGTATTTTTCTCTGGCTTTCAAAGTTGGATGCTGCCTCCAGGCTTACAGCCACCCATCCAGCACAGTTTTCTGGGCTTTTTCTTTCCCTTTGTATCTCGTTCAGCACTTCAGGAATCTGTGGCCAACTGTGTTTGGCACTTGGGATGAAATCACATTGGATAAAAAAAGGCCAAGAAACTGTCTGCAGCCCAAGGTGTTACATTTAGCTGGGCCTTGAACCCTCTCCAAAGTTTTCCTTCCCCTTCCACAGTTGGATTGCCCAATGCAGTATTTTTTCAGGCTCTGAAGAAGTTGTTTGTGAGTTCTTATATCTTTGATTCCTTTGAAAAGAAGACCTCTTATGTTTTTATCTTTCTGGAAAATATAGTCTTAAAATTATGCTAGTTTTGAGCAGAAACAGAATAATGATGGAGTTGGAAATAAAAGGTCCATACCCTTTGTAAAGGTTTCTAGTACAATACTTGGAGGAGGATTATATAAAGAAACAAGTAACAACAAAAACATAAAAACATCAGGCAAGTTCAATATCTTCCAGGGCAATATAGCCTAGAAAAGAAAACAAGTAATGCTGATCTATAAGAGACAACATGCATGGGATTAGGGAGAAAAACACAGCAAGTCCTTTTAAGAAGGGATTTAAACTTCGGAAATACACAAGAAGTAAAAGGAGTTAATAAAAAAATTCTAAAGTACAAAATGAGAAAAGTTTGATGTAGAAAGAGCAAGGAATGAGAAAAGTATGCTAAAATGAAAAAAAAAGTGAATTGGCAGGTCGTAAATGAGATGAG
Organism: Sturnus vulgaris; assembly: GCF_052056855.1. Lineage (NCBI taxonomy): Eukaryota > Metazoa > Chordata > Aves > Passeriformes > Sturnidae > Sturnus > Sturnus vulgaris. The sequence continues at coordinate 115,160,844 of NC_142244.1, read as the reverse complement.
AAAAATAAGCATAAGGTGAGAATATCAGACTACGAGAGGTATTATTCAGAAAAGGTGAAAAGGTGGAGATCATGAGGAACAGAAAAAAAGCGAAAAAATCAGTCTGGTCTGTATCGGCTTTAGGAGAATGCAGGGTAGGGAAATGAAGAAATAATCATAGATAATATGGCTGATGCTGAGGCACAAAACAAAGACACATGGAAGGGCTTATCCACTGAACCAAAATTAAGAATTGTGATGAACTGTGCCTAAAAATACACATGCCATGTTTTGATAGTGTGGGCGAGCCGAGTCCAAAGCTGAGCACCACTATTTCTTAAAAAGGTATTTTCTTGGCAATAACAACAAAAATGACACCAGCGTTGCTAGTGAGGGGAGAAAGATGAATGGTGAGAATCAGAGGGGAAGAATAGAATTTCTGGGTTTTGTTATCTTTAAAGCAGTTGTATCTCTCCAAGAGGGAGATAAGGGAGGCAGAAACAGAATTATTGATGAGTACGTGTGCAGACAAGAAAGAAGGAACATACCTGGGTGCCATGAGCATACCAATATCACTGGCCAGCAGCAAAAGTGCTGCTGATAGTGTAAATATAGAGATAACAGAGGCCAAAACAATACCCTGGGCACAGTGCTAAAAGCAGCACCTCAAAACTGCTAAGACTTGAGCAGTCAGGCTGGCAATGAGGTGAAGCACCACAATAAAGAAGAAGGAACAAACTGTTGGGTCAAGCACAGCAGTGGGGATGTGATTCCTGAGCAAAGCAAGGATGTCTGGGAGCAGGATGACACAAGGCAAGAGCACTGAAGGGCAAAGTGCTACAAAGCAGCTCATGCCTTGATGCTTGAGGATTATCATTAAGGGTACATTTCTTTCCTGCAGCATTTCTAACTCAGTGCACTCTTAACTTGGTAAATTCCACAGACTTGTGTCTGGGGTTCTCTTCCCAGAAGAGGAAAAGCAGAAACAGAGGAGGGTGAAGGAACAAAGTCTGACGTGCAGAAAAGTGTAACACCACCATTTTTCTGTGTTATAGCAGCTACAGCAGCACTGCCCACCCAAGCAAATTGATATTTTGACCTTGCAGACTTCAGCTACAGCATAAGCAGTACCAGGGAAGACTCTGAAAACAAGAGAATGGAAGAGCTCAGTGACGACAGCCAAAACAAATTGCAGGGTAAGGATGAGAACAAGATGTAAAGGCTCCAGCAGCCTGCTGCCCACAGGACAGAAAGATGCCTCAGGTGTCATTGCTTTAAGGCAAATGTGGATGCCAGCTCATATAGTACGAAAACATTTTAAGCTTACAAAGAAATACATAGAGAAAGAGGATTCATAGTATCATTTAGGTTGGAAAAGCCCTCCCAGCCCATGCAGTCCCAGCTGTGCCCCATGGCCACCTTGTCCCCAGCCCAGAGCACTGAGTGCCACCTCCAGGTGCCACCTCCAGGGATGGGCACTCCAAACCTTCCTGGGCAGCCCCTGCCAAGGCCTGAGCTCCCTTTCCATGGGGAAATTCCTGCTGCTGTCCAAGCTGAGCCTGCCCTGGCCCAGCCTGAGGCCGTTCCCTCTCCTCCTGTCCCTGTTCCCTGGAGCACAGCCCGACCCCCCCTCCCTGCCCCTCCTGCCAGGGACTTGTGCAGAGCCACAAGGTCCCCCCTGAGCCTCCTTTTCTCCAGCCTCAGCCCCTTTCCCAGCTCCCTCAGCCCCTCCTGGGGCTCCAGCCCCTTCCCAGCTCCCTTCCCTGCCCTGGACACCTCCAGCCTCTCCAGGTCTTTTTTGCACTACAGGGCTCAGAACTGAACACAGGACTCCAGGTGTGGCCTCACCAGTGCACGAAACATTTACACACCCACACTGTCCTAGGAAACACCATCCTGAATGTGCTTTATCAGGTTCACAGCCCATCCACACAGCAACCCTGAAAACCCAACCCGGGCATGGCCAGAGAAAACAATTTGGGGGCTCAGGCCCCCCAAAAACCCTCAGGTTTTAAATAGGATTTTTTATTTGGAACTGCGAGGGACTACTGAGCAATTGCACCGGGGTTTTCTCACAACAGGAATAGCAAAGAGAGATATTATGATATTCCAGGAACAAGAAGTCAGTGACATTTTAGGGGAAGCAGAGTGTTGGAGGTGGTATCTCTCCCTAATTAAAGACTTGCTCTAGGATATTTCATCTCTGTCAGTGCAAGGACTGCAGGACCACCTGTGTCACAGAACCCATCTTTCAGCCAGCCTTTCAGCACTCACAGGCCACACAGACCTGGCAGCACTAAAACCACAGGGACAGGTAAGGAGGAAAAGTTCCCCGTCCATTCTTCCTCTGGAGATGAAGCACTGCCAAAATTTTTCAGAGGAAACTGGGAATCAGAGAGTGCAGGCAGCAGTGTCCAAGGGCACTACAGCACCACACAAATATGTAGAATAATTTGCACATCCCTAGAACTGTGATGAGCCTGATACGTGCACGTCACCTCTCACCACAGCAATGAGGAGAGCATTCATCTCTGTATGGCCACAAAAAAAGCTTTAAACTGAAAGACAGCAGGTTTAGATTGGGTATTGGGAAGAAATTCCTCCTTGTGAGGGTGGTGAGGCCCTGGCACATCAAAGCTGTGGCTGCCCCATCCCTGGAAGTGTCCAAGGACAGGTTGGATGGGTCTTGGAGCAACCTGGGACAGTGGAAGGTGTGCCTGCTTAATGTAAAGGTTCTGCAAAGGTCCAGTTTAGTCTACTTTTTCTGGCACTTATCCTGCAATTCTTTTAGAAGAATAACGCAAGATGAAAGGTAACTTTTATATAGTTTTCCTAAAGCCCCTTTACTCTTGTGTGGAGCTTTTAACTGGGAAGACAAAGCAGGTTTGGAGGGAGAAGATGTGTCAGACTGTGCCTCACATCCACATGCATCTACAGCAAAGAGAGAACATTCATCAAAACAGGTAATGGGATTCTTCAGGAAGCAAAAAAAAAAAACCTTCTGCCCATGCTTCCCTTTTGGAAAAAAAAAAATTGGTGCTGTAAGTTTAAAACTCTGCCTTTGGGTTGCGTGAGCTGCATTTCCTCAGCAGATTATCCCTGATCTCACTGCCCTTGGCAGCATTAGAGGGGGTCACATTTTTACACGGCTGAACTACTTGAACAATTTCTTCAAAGTATGAAATAAAAACATTCTTTCCTTCAAAGCAGCCGTGAATGCTTTCTTCTTTATTCTGTTTGTTCAGGTTTTTCTTTTTAAGTCAATAAACACTTTATACCTTGTATTCATTGAGGGAAAAACAAATTCTACTCCATTACTCGTATCTACATTCTGTTTACAGCATCAGCAGCTGAAAATGAAGCATTTCACATGTGCCTTCTAAGATTTAAGTGCAACCCCTAAATGATTTTCTCCTCGGCAAAGGTCCTAATTGCATTTGGCAGGAATGGAGTGGGGAGTGACATTTCTGATTATCTTCTGCCAAGCCTCAAAGAGCTGCTTTGTCCTCTTTCTCAGCTCCCAGGAGAGAACCAGTGCAGTAAACACCATCTCCTTAGGTACTACATGTAGCAGCAGCAGACATATTTGCAAAGGTCACCTAGCAGAAGGCATTCCTGCCAATTCCCCTCCAAATCCAAATCCTTATTATGAAGTATTTAAAGCAGAGCCTGCTTATACAAGGTGGGGTGAACCCAAACCATGTGTTATAGCTCTCTTTTGTTATAAATGGGTAAGATTTGCCCAAGTGTTAATAGAGCACAGGAGATGGATAAGGGTATTGCTCATACGAGGTAACCAAAAAACTTATTCAGTCCTTTTACACAGACATTATATTCAGCCTACATGACACCCTAGAAAGATGAAGCAGAAATTCCTGAGGGGTTTTCCTCTTTGAAAAATGTATTCTCTCATACAAGTCTAATAAAGAAGATTACCTCCAACACTGAGTCAGCTTCTATTTCTATCTTTTTTTTCTATTTCCTAAATAAACTAACAGTATTACTGGTCCTAAATCCTGAAATTCATATTCAAAAGCAACACCACCCGAACCTTTGTCATAGGGAGCAGAGTGGAAGGTGAAACCCTGAAGGGCTTTTTTGTGGTACTTCAGAAACTGTTAAAATGCAGTCAATAAGCTCATCCATTAGGGATTAAGAAGGAAAAGGCCTCTGAGAATCCAGAAAGCCTCGTTGCTCTCAAAATAAGACAGAACAGATTCCTGCATGGAAAATCTTAATTAGTTACCAAACCACTTCATCCGAGGCGTGCTGGATTCCTGCACTCACATCCTCATTTGGTGAGAAGTGCTCTAAAGCTCCTGTGCTCTTCCTGTCACCCCAACAGGGCCTTTTTTCTCCTTTTTCTCCTTTTTTTCCCTCCAAGTCACGTCACTGTGCAGGTCCCTTTGTGCTGTCACAGCTCCTCTGTCCACCCCTGAGCACGCCAGGCCACTTCAGCTGGGAGCTGTGTCCCTCCCTGCCCTCTGCTGAGGGTCCCTTGTCACTTCTGTGATTTCTGTCCCCGTGTTCAGCACCACAGAGCCCAGCAGCAGGAGCTCTGAGGAAAAGCTGCTCCAGCCCCACGCCAGGAACAAGGAGATTCCTCCAGCCTGAGGGTGCCAGAGATGGAATGTGGTGTAAAAGGGGCCCTGGGAAGAAAGGAGCTGCCAGATGGGCTGCCACTGAGCACGTGTAAACTGATTTTTGTAGGAAAATAACCATGATGACATTTGGGCTTATTATATATAACTCACAGGTAATTTTCCTTTGAGTCTTTTTTGTTTGTTTGTTTGTTTTCTAGCACCTGGACATCCCAGATTTGCTTCTCACACATGAATACCCCAATTCGACTTCTTTTTTTTTTTTTTTTTTTTTTTTTAAACTACAGAACAACATGCTTTTCTCCAGTGGATTCCTCAGAACGGCCAGGAACAAACTTGAAGAAAATAGGATGAGTCTCTGGCAGACCTGCAGCCAAAAAGACTTCAGCCTCTGAGTTCAGCAGTTACAAGCTTCTCTAATTCAATGTTCTGTGCATTAGCAATCAGAAATCATGCAAACAACTCCAAGAAATATATTTCTGATGCCCAACGTAAGAAATAGTACAAATTATTTCAGAAGGAAAGACAAATTCAAGTCAAATTACCAGATCTTGCCCTTATGAGCAGCAAATCAATCTGCTTTACTTCAGTGGGCCCTACCATTACAAACGAGGGAAGAATCACCTGAAGTTTTTCAGGCTTTATTTTCAGCCTTCTGCCTGTTTTTGGCTGCCTGCCTGGCAGAGGCTGAATCTCTGAAACAGCCTCCCTGATGCATTGTTTCCTGAAAACAAAGAATTCCAAGGGGCAAGCATAATTATTCTCATTGTTGGGTTCTGGAAACAAATGGCAGGGGACATAAATTATGAGAAGACCTCTGTGTCTGATGGGGAATAATGAACTGCTGGAAAGACAGGAAAATTGAAGTGCAAAGTCATGTAACATTTTACACATTAATAACTTAATCAAACTTTCTAAGTTGACAATTTTTACTCATTTTTTTTAGAGAGAGATCAAAGTGTTTTGCCTTAAGACATTTTTTTTTTCTGGACCATTTCATTACTGTCATTACCAGGTAAATGCTGGATAACAGCCCTTTTACTAATTGACTTACCTAACCTAAAAGCTCCTAAACCATTTTTCAGCTCTATCCTGCAGCAAGTCCAACATTCACAGCTGAAAAAAGTTCATTATCGCTTTTTTTTAGAGTATGTGTGAATTTTAAGCAGCATTTTGGATTTAGCATTAGCACAAACACTCAGAAGTCTAAATATACCCTGGTACATCCTGAACTAGAAGTTCATTCTGTAAAACACAATTCCATTCCACCTTTCTCTGGCATTTCAGAGATCTCCAGAGGCTCAGGAGGATGACAACAAGACCTCATTTTGCAAAGCTGATAGATGCAAACCTCTCTTTGGTACATCAGGTTTTCCCCATGGCTTAGAAGCCAAGAATGTTTCCGTGCCTGTGGACTGCTTTGCTGGTGACATCTTCATTTCTCATGCACGTTTGTCTTTATACATGCATGAACTGAGAAACTTCAACCTTTCTAAGAATTTTGGAAAAACAGAGCTCAATTTTTGGTTTTTGGTTTGTTGGGGGTTTTTTTAATGGTTTTTGTTTGGTTTGTTTTTAATTCTAAAGAAATGGGATACAGAAATAGTTATTTTGATCAAGGTCACCAGGAAGAGTGCAACAATTTTTTCCATTATTTCTGCATTACTATTTTGGTTTTAAAAAATAATTAAATAAATAATTTGTAAACAAAGTATCATTTCAAGATCAAAAGGCCAAAAATGAAAAATCAAGAACTCATCATCAGGTTACAAATAATCTTTTATAAAAAAAAAAAACCCAAACCTTTAATTAATCCCCCCAATTATGTGCACCAATTATGTGTAGGTTTTCCCTCTTAATTCTCCTTCATCCCAGAATCACTCAGGCATCTGGTTTGTACTCAGCCTTCAGCATTTCATATTGAATTTATTACAGAATACCTAAACTAGAATTCAGAAATGGGCTGGCCCAGGAAGAGAGGAAAGGAAGGAAGTTCTATGTCCAGCTGGCAGTCACTGGGTTGAGGACTCCAAGTTCAGAAAATTGCAGATTTTCATAGATTATGACAAAATTTACCAGTCTGCAGAGGCTCTGCCAGGGTCAGTACCAGAGTCATAAAGCAAGGTGGACCAAAAAACAGCAGATTATAAAGACAGGTTGCAGGAACTAATTTTGCCATATGTGAGCTCCTTTATTTCTTGAACTTTCCAGTTCAACAGCTACTGCCTGAAATTCCATGAGGGCTCTCTATCCCAAATCCTCCACTTCCAAGTAAATTCTGTGGAGTCCAAGCACTTGTGAAAAGTCTCAACCAAGCTGAGTGGTTTCCTGAAAACCCTATAGTAAGAAGCTATTCTTACTATTCTTACTATTAACAATAAATGAACATTCCACCACTTCTGGGCAAGTGGGTTGCAGCCCCACATTAATATCTGGGAAATTTCAGCAGTGCCAGATTTCACTGTGTTGTTTTTAAAGCACAGTTATAGTTCACTCCATGTTTAATTTTTCATAGTTTATGAATTTATAACACTGCTGTTTGTAGTGTAGGATGGTCTGGAATCAGAAGGTCGATATTGGATCATTTTAAGGTCTAACCCACAAATTATTTCTTCCATGGTGCCAGCTGCAGAACTTTCTGAGGAGGAATAACACTTTTGTGAGAGTGGTCAATGCATTTATCACGAGCTCTGCAGGTTGCCTCAGGTGCAGGGCAGGAGCTCAAATGGCAGCTCCCCAGGCAGCAATGAGTTACACCAGACCAGAAATACTCAAACAGAAGGTGATAAACAGTCAAAATAAACATAATACCGAATATATTGATGGTGTTCATGACCCTTCCCTTAACCTCAGCTCTGTGCTGCCTTTTGAGACCACATGCCCCGAGCAGGACTTACTTGGAGCCACTTGGACCTGCAGCTGTTTCTGCCTCCCCTTCCTTGGCTCCTACTCCTTTCCACAGAGGGATCATGGCTCTGCACAGCCCCTCTGCTCCAGCACTGGGACAAGCACAAAACAAGGTGCATTTTGCATCTCTGACCTTGGATTGGTCACATGCCACTTTGTTGGAAAAAAAAGGGATCATAAAACCATGGAATGGTTTAGGTTGGATGGAAACTTAAAGATCATCCAGTTTCACTCCCTGCCATGGCAGGGACACCTTCCACTGTCCCAGGGTGCTCCAAGCCCCAATGTCCAACTTGGCCTTGGACACTCCAAGGAATCCAGGGGCAGCCACAGCTTCTCCAGGTAACCTTTTCCAGTGCCTTACTACCATCATAGGGAAGAATTTCTTCCCAACATCCAATTTAATCCTACTCTCTGTCAGTTTGAAGCCATTCCCCTTTGTCTTGTCACTGCATGCCCTTGTAAAAAGTCTCTCCCCATCTTTCTCAGAAGGCCAAAATTAGGTCACCCTGAAGTTTCTCTTCTCCAGGCTGAACAATCCCAATTCCCTCAGCCTCTCCTCATAAGGAGAGCAGCTCCATCCCTCTGATCATCTTGGTTCTACAACATCTCACGTGTTCAACTGCAGCCCAAGGGAGATATCATCATTGAGAAAACTCATTGCACAGACAAAAGAAGACCAAAGTGACCAAAGAAGACACCCCTACTCACAAATCCTCTACCCAAAATAAAGAGATGGATGGTGATAAGGATTTGCACTTACATCCCCAAGCACTGAGTCTTCAGCCACAAGATTCATTTTGCATGAGCTACACACAGGGCATACACTCCATCCTTTAAAGAGTCACAGAAGTGTCCATGCCCCCCCTTTGGCACAGGAGATGTTTTAGAGCCCCAGGAATACCTCTGGAACAGCTCTCCTGGGTGGCTCATTTCTCATCCCCTGGGCTAGCTGTTTTATTTGTGCCCTTTGAAGACAAACAGAGCCAAACCTTGGCAGACACAAAACAGAGCCAGACCTCGTGGCCTCTGCTGCCCCTTGATTGTTTACACTTGGCTTGTACAAGCAATACTTCACTGCATTAGGCCCCAAAATATGAAAAAACTGATTGCCAGACAACCACAGACAGAGAAGACCTTTTCCCAGTCACGTCCAGGAAGAACAAAACCTCTCCTCTCCTTTCCTACCGAAATCTGTGAATTAACCCTTTGCACACTGCAGGTCCAGCCAAGTTTCCTTCAGGAACGTGGTGGAATTACAGTAAAGAACAATCACTCTTCTTAAAACCAAAGTATTGATTATGCTAAGAACACAGAAAGCAGACAAAGCAATTTTAGGACAGAAGTGTTTGTGCCCATCTGCCCTTATCATTGTGTAAGGCTGGCACAGGTCAGCCTGACTCCTTGAGAAGCTCAGCAGAGAGGCACTTCGATCTGAGCAGTCCCCTAATAGCTTCCTCCTCGGCAAGGAGAGGATCTCTTTTTAGCCACACACAGCTCCTCTGCTCAGATCAGCTCCAGCACTTCCTCTGCATCTTCAGATGCCTCCTCTGTTCCTGCTTGTTTTCTCAACAGGCCTGATTTAACATCTCCACTGTCCCCTCTGACTGAGTACACACACCTTGTCCACAGCACAGAGCAGCTGCATTTTTATGATGCTCTGTATTCTGTAAATCCTGGTGGAAGGTTGTGTTATAGGGACAAATGTTAATTCACTGGCAAGTGGCTCAAGGTTTAAAGCAGCACGGTGCCATCAAATTAAATTAACGCAGAGTTGGATTAAAGTCAAGATTTACCTGAAAATTTATACGTGGACAGTTAACTTGAAGGGAAAAAAAAAAGGCCTATTCACAGAGACTGATACTTAAAATTACTTTTATTTTATATTATTTTATTTTAATTACTTTTATTATTATTTACTCGAATAACAAAAATAGAGAAAAACAAGATTCACCAAATATTGCAGAATACAAAGCGTGCAGACACTAAAACTTGAGTCTATTTCTGGCATTTATTTTTTGTATGTGATACATAAAGAAAAACCAAATGTGCATGTTTACTGTGGCATTCATTGCATACAGATGACTTCTCCTCCAAGGAACATCTTGGATGTAGTTACATTTGGCTCTCTGGGAGGACTTTTTTTTTATAACTCCTTTCCCAAGCAGCTGTTCACATTGCACTTTAAAGGCCCACTCCTGCCAGCGCTCAGAAATGCACTGGAACTTCTCACCTGTACATGGCACAGCCTAATCCTTCTCAGATACTTAAATAAATAGAGGAGCAGAGGAGGCAAGGCAGAAACCCGGCTGCAGGCTGCACACCAGCCCTGCTGGGATGATGCCATGGGAGGACAGGAAGGTTTCACACACAGCATCTCACACACAGCAGCTGTCTGATGTGCATTTGCTGCGAGACTGAGCCAGGGCTCTGGAAAACAGGACAGGAAGAACTTTTACCAAACATCATTTAAAAAAAAAAAAAAAAAGGACAAGTTTTTTTTTAAACACTTAAAGGCTATGCTATATCTTCTATGCTCTGAAAACTATGCACTTCTTCGGCTGGAATTGCTTTAGCCAGGAGTGTGGTAACGTATCTTAGCAACAGCGGCAAGGGGGAAGACTTACTGCACTGTAAAAGAATTAAAACAAAATGCACATAGCTGCTGACTGTTCTAAATACATCCCTACCACTCTGAGGGGGTGTTCAATTATACTCCTGATTACTTTTCACACTCCCCTTTCCAAAGGGGCGGGGGCATTTCACCAGTTTTCAGCTCACCCATGAAGAGCCCCAAGCATTTTAATTCCCCTTCAGCTTCAGCTGCAGCTAGACAGGCCCTACAATGCAACCTGTCACTATCCCAGCCACGTTAGGAAAAGCCATTACTGCAGCACCCCAGAGATAACCTCTTTGTGTGAGCCTGGCTGCCACTCCCTCAGGTGTTCAGCTGCCAGCAGCATTTTCCCTCTATCTGGAGCAGGTGAGACTAGACAGACCAGGGCTGCAATATTTCACCTTCCTACTTGTCAGGCAAATAGAAAGCTTTGTGCAGCAGGGGAACTTTGCACAATTTCACCTCTTACCAAGGTGCGTGGTTTCCCACAAGCACAAAAACCTCCGGGGAGGAAGCTTCATTTACAACCTCACCTCCAGTCCCCAGCCAGGCCACGGTCCTTGCAGGCTTGCCCTGCAGCCCTTTCCTTCTTGCAGAGAGCTCCACCAGCCAGGACAGGGTGTGCATCCCCCTCCTGCCATGGATGCAGGAGGAAGAGCATCCAGCTGCACCAGAAGCACTGAACTGATCCAAGGGAGGCCCTACAAAGTGAGCACAAGGGCTCCAGATTTTAGGTGACAGAGGCAGAGTAACAAAAACATCAGTGAAAAAAATGTGAAAACACCTCTTTTCCTTCAGCAAGGGAAGGTGGGCTCCCACTTTCTTTTTAAGGATTATCCTCTTCAGGCAACTCTGACAAATGGCTACAGTTAACAGCCTTGCCCAAGTATCTTTCCCCCAAACAGGCTGCTCAGCCTTCCCAGGAATGAACACTGCCTACCTCTCACTGAAACTTCATTTAATACCTGGGAAACACCTGGAAATCTTGCGGTCGATTACTCCAGCTCAAGGAAGGGGAAGGGGGAGCTCTTTCAGTTTACTCTGGCAAGGGAGGGATCTCAGTCCACGCAGTTTGGCACAGATTTACACACGGGGACAGACCAGGTGGTTGCCTAGGACAGCAAATTTATCAGGGGGACACCGATAAGTACACATGACTTCAGCTGGATATTTTTCAACTTTATCTACAACCGAGGACTGGGGGAAGAGCCAGAAACAACCACAGAGTGACTCTGCTTAGACTTGCCCAGTGTTACATTTCAAGGTTTTCGAACTATCCGCTCCATCCAACGATCCATCAGGCACTGTCATTACTCCAGAGATGTCGAGACTAATTCCACCCTAAGTGCTCCCATCTTTCAAAAGGCCGCACTTGACTGCCGTTATTAATTCCGTGCATGATGAAGACATTTAAAGCCTCGCATGCTCTCTCGAGCAGACTTTGCGTGCCTCGCTCTTTGCCGGTGCAGCAGATGAATTTCCACACGCACAAACACACACACACGCCCGCTCCTCAGCGCCGTGTGAGCCGGCACACGGGGACACTCCCGCACCCCCGAGTGACCCCGCATCCCCACCTCCATCCTCTCCTGCCCCACCACAGCCTCAGCGATGGGAGCGGCTTCCCACGGAGGCTCCCGGCCACCGTGGCCACCGCGGCGGGAGGGGAGCGGAGCCGCGGTCCCCGCTCCATCCCTTTAAAGCTTTCGGAAACTTTTCTCCCCACCGTGCCGTCACGCTCCGCTAGCAGGGCTGCGGGCAGGGCTGAGCCGAGCCGGGAAGTTTCTCCCGTGGGCGCTGGGTCGCAGTAACTTTTCCCCGCACGAACCGCGGAGCTCCGAGCGCTCCGGGGGCCGTGCGGGAGGAACGCGAGGAGGAGCTCGCTTCGGGGGAGGGGGAGATGGAGCCGGGGCGTGGGTAAGCCGCTCCCTTCTCCTTCCTCCTCCTCCTCCTCCTCCTCCTCCACCCCTCGGCTGTTCCAGTCTGGCAGCCAGGCGGCCGCTGCCTCCGGCCGGAGCCGCCGCACTTGGGAAGCGACTCCCGGCTCCGGTGGGATGGGGACGGCGCTGGCGGCTCCGAGCTTGCTGCTGCTGCTGCTGCTGCTCCTGGCCGGCACCGCGGGGCTCTGCCGGGCGCTCTTCTCGCTGCCGCTCCGCGTGTCCCACCCCGCCGCCCCCGCCGGCTCCCCGCCCGCCCCGGTGGTGCTGCGGCCGGCGAGCGGCAGCCGGCAGCAGGATGCCCCCGGGGCTGCGGACGGCTTGGCCTTGGCCTCGGATCCCGGCGGCACACTCAACTTTTTAGCCATGGTGGAGAACCTTCAGGGCGACTCCGGCCGCGGCTACTACCTGGAGATGCTGATCGGGACCCCGCCGCAGGCGGTAGGAGCTGCGGGGGCTGCGGGCGCCGGGAGGGATGGGGAGGAAGGGGCCAAACTTCTCCTGGGTGGGAGCGGCTCTGCCGCCCCCCCGGCTCCAACGCAACTTTGTCCCGGTGCTCGGCGCTGGCGCCTCCTCCCTTCCCCTTTCTCCCCCTCCTTCCCTCCCTGGCAGACGCTGCCGGTGCCCGGAGACGGGGAGCAGCAGCAGCAGCAGCAGAGACTTTTCACGGGCCGGCAGGGAGCGGAGAAGGGAGAGGAGCATCCCCTGTCCTGCCCCTGCTCGGGGAATCTGCGGAGCTGGTCCCCAGGCTTGCTTTTAGGCTGTGTCACGGCGTTTGGATCCGGAGCGAGTCGCTCTGCCGGTGGAACTGACCGTGTTTTAGAGACAGAGGGTGCTTTTTTTATTATCCTTTGCTTTTTTTAAGCTGCTCTGCATCGTGATTGGGTGCTTTGGCAGATCTTCCCCCGGTGCTCCCGGGAGAATCACTCGGCATCTTCCTGCTAAACTAAGTGGTGGCTGGGCACAACCAGCCCCTTCTGTCGGGAATCCATGTGTTGCTCATTAACGGGGCAAAGAACGTGTGTGTGTTCTGAACATTGTTTTCAGAGAGACCGCGTTGCCTTCAATCTTCCCTCTCTGCCTCCACCAGTGTAGCTGAAGTTTGTTTCGGGTTTTTTGGGTTGTTTTTTTTTTTGCCGTGTAGTTGCTCTTTCATCTGTGTCATGAGATCCCAGGAGGAGCGGTGCTGGGCTGCTGGTGGGGATGACTAGTCAGCTGAGTGGGGATTAATTTCCTGAGAGCCCTCGGGGCTTCCCTTCAGAACTTTGTGTTTGCTTCAGGAGTTTAGGTCCTTAGGTTCCCAGTGTAGACAGAAAAAAATAAAATCTTTATTCTTCTGTTTAACTCCCCTGCGTAATAAAAAGCCAGTGAATGCCAAAATGCGCAGCCAATGGGGAGTGTTCAGCCGTCATTGCATTTTTGGACGTCTGTGAGCTCTTTCTTTTTTTGCCCCTCAAATAATAGGATTGGCCACATCATCTCTCTAATCAAAAGATATCAATACATGCATTGAGAAAGGCTGGCATTGTTTTATGACCAATAAATAGAGATTTAAAAAAAAATCTTAACTAGGTCTGACGTATCAAGGTGTGGCCCAATAGCCATAGAGGCTATGAAATAATTTTTCTTCTGTGTTGAGTGATGCATATTTCACTAGTTCTGTTAGTGTGGTGTAGTGTGTGCTTCATAACTCCAGGGAACATCCAAACATTCAATATTGGCTTCTGCCAGAATCGAGGCACCAGATTTGATTGGACTAATCACCCAATTCAGCATGTCTTAGATGAAAAAAAATTATTTCAGGTAGGAAAAGTGACTATCAAGCATATTATCTCCTTACATGTCTAGGGGGATTCTGAAATTGGAAGAAATGGAGAAGGGAAAATGTGACAGGCCTTTAATAATATGACTGGAGGTCTAAGAGGGAGAAATGTGCTGCCCTCAGTACACCCAGAGGCTTCACTTATGCTTAACAGCTCGTATCACTTGTATTACAGGTGATGGAAGGTTTCAGCTAGACTTGCCTCTTGATTTTTTATTTTTTCCACATGAAAAAAACTATGATTTGAATCTGATTGCAAAGCTTTTACTATTTCGAACTATTTCTGATTTCTTGCAGAGTTAATTATTTTAAAGACTACCACTGGTTTAGCACATGTGAGGTTTTATTCACAAGTAGACCCACTGAGGTTGTAAGGAAGGTTATAAATGCTTCTGTTTCCCGAATCAGATCTTGGTGTGTAATGACTCAGTGGAGTGCACTTGGAATTTATTCTGTACTTTTGATGAGGATGAATTTGTTATCTCGTTCCCTGCCTGAAACCAGAAGACTTAAAGATCACAAATGTACTTACTGTTTTTTCTGCTTTGCATGGAGTAGTATAAAGCTACAAAGCTGCTACTGTTGGTACTTGAATGCTTCACATGCTGCTACGAAGAGCAAGTGTCTGGGTAGTGCCAAGCGTTGGATTGTGTTAAACTCCTTGGGCAAGTCTTTGCTGGAGCTGGGAGTGGGCTGTGCACGATGGTGTCGGAAAGGAAAATCTTTTCCTGATTTAAACGCTCCTCCCAACCTGACTTTGCTCCGCGTCAGCAAAGCGGTGCTTGGACACCTTCCTTTGCTCTTGCACCCCTCCAGCTTGGGGCTTCCCAGCTGCCTGCCTCAGGCAGGCCAGTCCCAGGGCTGCCAGCCCAGGGAGCAGGGAGCAGGAGCGCTGCCCTGACATTTTGCCAAGAGGAAGGAGGATGCTGGCAGCCAGGAGCGGTGGCTCAGAGCGGCTGCGCTCTGGGAGCAGAAAGGTTCCTGGCCCAGCTGCTGCTCTGCATGGGAGCAGGGAGGGGATGGGTAAATGCTCACAGGGCAGTGGTGGACCACGACCAAGTAGCAGGCTGTGAGAAGAGGAACCGGTTTTGACGTCGTGGTTGCAGCAGTGTTGGTGCCCAGTGACTTCGGGAGCGTGTGCGTCAAGTGTTGGAAGCTGCTGAGCCAGAATGGGGAATGAACATTTGTGAAAGGCTTCAGCACTACAGGGCTTGCTTTACTGCTCAGCTGCATTTTTAGAAATTTTCCTTTTTTAATTTCTGTTCTTGGAAGGAAGCTACTATGACAGAATTTCGTTTTTAGGTCATTTAAGGCATACTTTTTGGCTTTCGTTCTGATTTGTCATATAGCAGATAAACACGGCACAGAACTGCGATTCACAATGGCAGTTCTGAAACACTTGTTCTGACGGTACAAAAATAGAGCAGCTGTGTGAAGTCAAAATTTATTTTATTTCCAAGACAGGAAACTTCAGTGCAGTCAATCCAGTTTTGCAAAGTGTTTGCAGCCAAAATGTTTCTGATCATTTCCAGTTTTATGATACAGTATCCTTCCTAATCCTATCAGATTTCCAGACCAGCTCCCAGGTCGGTGTCAAATGTTATTACTCCCACTAATTCTTATTCATTCACATGTAGACCTACTTAAGAATTATGTGAAAGGTGAAAACAGTCTATTGTATTGAAGGGTGTGATGTATTTGTCCCTTATTTCATGGATGTATTATTATGTGTCCCACTCCTGATGGATTATGTACTTTATACCTGTCTGTATAGGTGCACTTCTTCCAATTCCAGATTTAAATAAGAAGTGGCAAGAGCCCAATATGAATTGTGTGCAGTGGTCTTAGCTATTTCTTTAAATAATCCCTTGGAATTCCTTTGCTCTGTCTTTTATTATTTTCCCTACCCTGAGATTATAAGCACTGCGGGAAATTGAATCAAATATCATTTAGGGTTTTCTGCTATGTTCACTGCAGTTCTCTTCATATTAATTTTGTTTCTCCTACAAGCTTTTGACCAAAAGAATAGTCAAACTCTTAAAAAAAACCTCATGTTTTTCACAGCTTTCTTGAAGTCCATCTGGACTGCATTGAATGTTTGCAGGGACAGAACCATTGCCTCATCTTGAGGTGGTGCAAGTCCTGCTGATCCCACTGCATTTCCAAGCTGTGTTTTTATTGAGAACAGGTAAATGTTATTCCTGCACCTTCTCTGTGAAAGAGAGCGTGTGGTCCCTGAGAGCTCCAGTCTGATTAAGGACAGAAGGGTCCAACTTGTGCTCTGAATGCCACAGCTCCTTTCTTTCAGTGTCAGTTTGGCATTCTGTTCATGAAGAGAATATATAGCTGCTGTTTATCCTAATGCCAGTTTGTTCTGTGCACGGGCTGAGCAAAAACCCCTCCTATGAACTTGCTCCCAAGTTTTAAGGTCAGTGTGGATGTTGGGTCTAACGGGCTCTGCTGCAAAACACAAACTTCAGTTCCCACATAATTGGTGGGAGGTTATCTCCCCTTCCATTTCTTCCAGCTATTAAATAAAGGAATGGTAAAGAAGGATATATATTAAATACCTCTAGTGTGACATGGACTCGGAATTTATGGTTTCGTGTTTTGAAGGTGATGTACACACACATTAACAAGTTCTGAACTTGCAGCCATTATTCCTTAATTGGTGGTAGCTCCTCATTCCCAACGAAGGAATGAAGATGTGAGGAAGGATTCAACTACTCTTGTAATCTGATTTTGGTGCTGTGCTATTCCACAACAAGCTCAGCTCCACTTCCTTAATTTTGGTGAGAAGGGGCTCACTGTCTTTCTAGACACAAGAAGTTTTAAAATGTGATCTTTCTTTGTTCAAATATCAGAAGGCAGGTTCAATCTCAAGTCTCTCTGTTTTTTCTGGGTTTTTTAGTAATTACTAAGGTGTTTTGTATTTATTTTTGAGTTCTTTATGAAAGCTGAAGAAACAAAAGGCTGTGAAGCAAAGACAAGTTCTATGGTGCATAGTAGTGTTTTGAGGTGGCAGCATCAAAATCCCTCCAGATCTGTCTAGTGGAAATAGTAATGAAATGCAAAATATTCCTGTTTTTAAATGGTGATTTGAGTCAATTTTGGTTGTTATTGTTGAATATCTGCAAAATAAAAAGGAAAAGGACGTGGCAGTTGTAGTTCAAGAATAATACAGTGAACAGCTGTAGCCTGGCAGGCTGTGATGATTTTTTGACCCAAGACAAGCAAGCAAACATACCAGGTTTGGGTTGACCAGAAAGTCCCTGCCTTTACAAATCAGCATTCTAGCACCTTCTGCCACCCAAAACTAGCCCTGGCAAAAGGCACCGTGTGGAGGTAGTACTATAGAAATAACCCAAAATATGAGTGCTAATTACATGGCTCGTGGTGGTCATTCCTCAGGACGTGCTCCTCTCCCAGATTTAGGGATTAGAGCCCCACTAACTGTTCCTTTAAAGGTGCTTTTTCCTCTTCAGAGGAGTGATGGAAGCTTTATTATCCAGGGTCTCTGGTTGTGGCAATCCTGAATTGAGATCCTGGTGGGTTGGGGCAGAAGAGCTGCTGTGAGGAGCAGGGGAGGTGGAAATAGGTGTCAGGCTCACATTTTTTACCACTTTGCATTTCTTTCCTTGTCAAGGAAAAAGCATCAGTTAAATCTGGAAAGAGGAAAGTAGAGGGCGAGCAAATAACTGTTTTGCCTGAATAAAGTGTAAATTAGTTGGGATTTGGAGTAGAAATGAGATGAAAATGAAACAGTGGACGAAAGAAAGCCCGTGTGGAATTTCTGTGTGTTTGGTTCATTTGGATTATTAAGGAAGAAATCTTTCTCTTCTTGTTTGGGTTTTTGTTTTGTTTTGTTTTTTTTCCCTTCCCCCCCCCCCTCCTCTAACTAGAGGACTGTGAGCTCTAGGGATTGCATCTGGCAAGACAGATTTAAAAGCTACTACACCTTGCAGGGGTCTTCATTTTCCTGAATAGCACTTATGACTTCGAGTGTATGAGGACACCGTAGCTATTACATTGCCTCCACATATTATTATCTTTGAAATTTCCTCACTCAGTGTAAGTGAAACGAGTCTGACCTGAAGTGTTGTCTGGTCATTGTCAAGCACAGCTCTGTTGGAAAAAGGAAGCTGGTACAATGGCTCTCACATGTGCCTCTCCAGTATGGGTTGGACAGACTTCTATCCCCCTTTTTTCTACTGGCTATAAAATACAGATTTAATTGAACAAACAACTTGTGTAAATAAGTGAAGGAACTTGTTGCTTCTATTTCAGCATAGATTAGGGCTTGAGATCAAATCTTCAAAGTAAAGGAGGCAGCTCTCATCTGCTTTAAAAAAGGAAGTGTTTTTTCCTGCTATTGACAGGCCTGTCCTATGTCTTGCTGTTTTCCAGCCTGGGTTTGCTCTGTAGATCCAAGCTGATGAAGCAAACACAGAACGTGTTCTAAGGTCACTCTTACACCTGAATGTGTATCCATCAGCTCAGTGCCCATCAAAGCACTTCAAGTAGCCCAGGACCAGATAGATCTTATTTTCCTTTCTGCATCTCCATCCCAGCCCGCAGTGACTGGACCACGGTGTTCAGGACCTGGGCTGGCAGGACGTGGCTCAGTCGGGCTGGTAACAGCCTGGCTGAGAGGAGAACATCAGCATGAGCAACCCACTGTGCTTTTCCCTTGGCTTGAAACGCTCAGGGAGCTCCTCCACTGCTGGCAGCACCTGGGGGAGCTCGAGTCTGCACCAACCCCAGAGCTTTGGTTTCGCTGCTCAGCACGGTGAGGGATGCAGCTCTTGGATCCCTGAAGCCTGAAGGGTTTTTTGAGCTTTCTGTGCTTTCTGGCACTGACCCCCTGGAGAACACTGCTTTTGACCTGAAGCCTTGGAGAAGGCTTCCAAATTTGAGTGGTGGAGTTAAAATCACTGGTGGATAGTTTGAATAGAAGCGTGTAATATTGCATAGTAAAGGGTTTAGAACTTGAGGTTCTAGAATATAATAATAAATATGAGACAAACATTCTAAAGCAGTGGCTTTTTCTTCCTTCTTATTCTTTCTTCTTCTTAAGTTTAAATAATACTTTTTTAATTGAGTAAAGGATACTGCACTGCGAGTCACAAGTGTTTAGTCATTAGGTCAAAAGTAAAAATAAGGTAAGTGTTAGTTTTTAATTAAACAATTAAGCCTTTAAAAAAAACTTGTAACAAATAAGATAAAACTCCATTTTTTCGTTTTTAGCTTGTTATCTACAATTACTGTAGCACTCACTGTACTATAAATAAAAATTAATAAACATCTGAGTCCGGACACAAAATCCTGTCTCTTGTGCTTCAATCCCAACTCTAACAAAACAAACAAACAAACAAAAAAACCACAAACAAACAAACAAACAAAAAAAGGCATCCTGGGATCACCTGACAGCCTCACCAAGGAGCTCTAACAACTTTTCCCCGTGGGGTGAAAGCTGCTGTCCAGCAGCCTTGCTCCAGGCGTGGCTGCCTGATGGATTTTTGGCCATGCACATCCAAGAGCAGCCACGTAGCAAAGCCAGTCCTGGAACCTGCAGAAAGCCCCGGGACAGAGTCAATGCTTGCTCCCTCTTTTGCCAAAGGCTGATTAAATAGCACCTTTTCCCCCTTGTTCTCACTCCTCCCTCAGAATTCTTCCCTCATTCTTCATTTTGCCTGTCTTTCCTACTGTTCTTGCTGCCTTTTTTATGTCTAAGAGTATTTTACAGGGAGGGCAGCTAGGGATGAATGTTCTAGACTTTTATTTTGTTTTTTTTTTTAACAATCTTTCTTAAACAGATGAAACCTGTGGGGTATTACAGGGAGGGAGTTTGAGGAAAACAAGCTAGATGGGGGGAAAAGATCTTATTCAAGTGAAAATTACAATTCACTGAATACAATTAATGTGTCATAATTAGGCCCTTTTGAAGGGAATCTGTTAAGACAGTAATTGCACTCTGCAATCCCTTTTTCCCCTCTCCATTGCTTACTAATAATTTGATATTGTGAAAAAAACAAATTACTTGTAGATTTTGTCCTCTTTGCTCAGCTTGCGAGAACTAAAATTAGTTGATTTTATTTAGCTTTATGGTTGGCTTATTTTTGTACCTATTTACTAGCAAGAACTGCTGTTAAGCTAGATTGCATGTGTTCAGGGAAAATGCTGGTCTCACATCCTAGTCTGGTCTTATTTTAAAAGAGGAAAGGTATTAATGCTGCAGTAACACTTGGTAAGCTTCTCCTCCCTAAATACAGAGAAGAATCCATCCTTAGGGATCCAAAACTCCAAAACTAGCATTTTTGCTTTAAAGAAAAAGACATGACAACTGAAGAACTGAGAGTCACCTTTCCACTTGAGGGAGGGATTAAAGGCCAGCTCCTGCCATTTGACAAGGGAAAAATAATTGGATGCTTTTGGCAGCCATCTCTCAGATAATTCCTTGATATTTGTGAGTGGATCTGCCTGTGAGAGTGGCTCTTAGAAGAGCACCTTGGAGCCCACCTAGTGCTCAGGCTGAGGTCAAGGCCAGATGTGAGAATTCTTTCACCACCCAGGCTCTTTCTGCTTCCTACTTTGTTTCCATAAGAAGCTTCACACCAGAGAAGATCAGGATCTGGGGTTTCTACAGGAACAAAAGGCTTACCTGCTTTGTCATCATATGGAAGCTTGGGTCCTGCATGCTCCAACTTGAAAATTTTATTGTGGCATTTGGGAAGAAAAGAATTTGAAGAATGCCACTGGCAGCAATAGTTTTGGCATAGAAAATAAAATACTGGGGGTTTTGTTTTGACTGCAGGATTTGGATCTGTTTTCAAAGTTGTGACTTTGTGAAATCTCGAGGGAGGCTTTTTCCTCACACTTTTTTTCTATGTAAATGGAAACTTTACTTCCAAAATTCCATTATGATACCTGTTGACACAGAAACCTTGACTGTCAGTGTCTGCAGTATAAGAAATTAACAGTTGTGGCATCTTTTCAAGGCCAGGTTGGACGGGGCTTTGAGCAGCCTGGTCTGGTGTAAGGTTCCCTGCCCATGGCAGGGGGTTGGAATTGGATGATTTTTAAGGTCCCTCCCAAGCCAAACCATTCCGTGATTCTATGATTCAAGCCAGAGCTCTTCAGGGCAGCTTTACTGTGCTGCTTAAGCGTGGTTTGGAAAGGCTGTGCTTTTATTCCCTGTGCTGCCTGGTGGATGTGTGCTACAGAAGAGAGTGAAGTGTGAGACGTGTCAGAAAATAATTCATCAATCTCACCTTTTTCTGTGAGTAAAAAGATTTTTATTTAATTCATTCATTTTTCTTCCCAGTGACTCTCGGGTTGCAAATAAGACAGAGGAGTTCAAAGGTGGTCACACATCCCAAAAGTCTGGGAGCTGCTGGAGCAATGTAACATCTGATGCAGTCACAGTGCTTCAGCTTAACTGTCAGAGAATAATCTTCTCATTACTTCTCAGAAGCAAAGTCCTTCAGGGAATAACACAAACATTTCACATGATCCAAAGTGCCAGATTTTTGCATTTGAACCGCTGAGATAAACAATGTGGGGGATGGGGAAAGTTCACAGAATTTCTCAGGAGCTGTGGTTATGAGCACTGGTGTGTGCTACATGTTCCAGCTAAAATTAACTTTCATTTGCACTGCTGAGCCTTCAGGTTTACCTTGAATGACCTTTGGTCATTGGCCAGTGACCAGATGCCAGTGGCACTACCTGCAGCTTTTTGTCCAGGTTTGGGAGCTTTTCTCCATGGCAGGAGTGCACAACAGCATTTCCTGTTGCCAGTGGGCAAAATTCCACAATTCCAGTGCCCAGAGCACCATCAGCTCCAGTGGTATGAACGGAATCGTTTGGGTTGAAAAAGGTCTTTAAGATCATCCAATTCCAGCTCCCATCACACACCCATCATCACACAGTGGGATGTAACCCCTGGCCAAAGCAGAAGGAAGATTATTCCTGCCCTGGAATTGTTGCTGTGAGGAGGAATGGATTGTAAGGAGCTGCCTGACGTGTGCTGTTATGGCGTGTCCTGGCAGACTTTATCCCAGAGCACAACAAAGTCCTTTAACTTCCTGCCCTACAAACTCAATCTGGTATCTGGAAATGAAGCTGTGTTCCTGCATGCCTCTGTGTTCTCCTGTGTAATCAAGATTTTTATAGTGGAACTTGGTTAACAATTGTAATGATGTATGAGCCACGGGCAAAGCTGGTTCATTTCCCAGAGCTGCTGCCTCTCCAGTATTAGCCAGGGGAAAGAGTAAAGTATGAATGTTTGAGAAGGAGAGAGAAATAAACGACTCCAATAGCAGGGGAGGAACAGTGCTGCTTTCAAAAAAGAGATTTTTTTTTAAAAAAGCTTATCTTATTTCACTTGAGAATCAAAACTACCTTTTAAATTGTCCTGCCAAATTTTTAAGTAGAAACATTAGAACAAATATGAATAAAAAGCATTATTCTTATTTTTAATTAATCAAACACATCATTATTACATTGGTTAACAGCTTTTTTCCTTTTTTTTTTTTCTTCCCTAATCAAATAGTCCCTCCTGCTAATATAGAGCATAAAGCTGTTTTCTGTTTGTGCCTTTGAACTCCCTTGTATAATTCCAAGGAACACCCATGATGACAATCAAACTCTGCTTGGCTATATCCTAAATAGGTCAGGTGCAATGGGGAGCAAAAGCCTTCCGTCTGTTGTATTCCCTTTATTAATTGCCAGGGAAATAAAACCACTGCAGTTGCATCACCATGTTTGTGCTCTGGGACTGCCTGTGCACGTTCCTGTGGCCACCAAAGGTGGCACAGAGCAGTGGGAA
This sequence comes from Sturnus vulgaris, assembly GCF_052056855.1. Lineage (NCBI taxonomy): Eukaryota > Metazoa > Chordata > Aves > Passeriformes > Sturnidae > Sturnus > Sturnus vulgaris. Next base: position 115,138,154 of record NC_142244.1, on the reverse strand, counting down.
GCCTGGCCCTACACCTTTGCCCCAGAGGTGTGGCACAACTTTTCTAACAGGAAGCACGATCAGAATGACCAAATTCCAGTCCTTGTGCCCAACACTGATGAACTTGTGGGCTTTGTCCTGATCTTTCCCTCCTTCCCTTCGCTCTCCTGCACTGGCAGATCCAGTCATGTCCCTTTGCCATCCTACCAGCCCAGCAGGTGTGTGAAAGTGTGGGATGGTGGCTGTTGCTGGGCAGAAAGGGAGGAAGGAGGTGGGAGCTGCTATGACAGGTGAGGAAGAGGTGGTTCAAGGTGGTTAAGAGGGTGAGATTGGTCTTTTCAGCTCCTCAGGCTGACACAACCCAGATCTCGTGTTAAATAAAATCTGGCAGTGCTGCAAATCAGGCCTGAAGAACAAGTCATGGCATTTTTATAGCAGAGGCCATGCCTTGAAATGCAGAGTTCATAGATGGCTTTCCAAGGTGTGTGCTTGTTTATTTTCCTCTCCATGCCCAACTATCCCAGCTAATCCAGGGATCCCACTGGGTGAGCATGGGGATGTCTGTACTTTCCTGCCCTCCAGGAGGGACAGGCTGCTTTCAGAGCCCTGAACTTCTCTTAAGCAGCAAGCTGGGTCTTCCCATGGCATCACATCCATGTGTTGGGAAGTTTGGTTGCTTCACTGCTTTGGTGTGTGGCTAGAGAAAACCCAGGGAAAACTTTTGCACTTTGGGTTTGTTACAGAGTTTTAGGAGAACAGACTGGAAAATGTCTCTAAGCATTCAGTGTCCTTGAAGAGAAGCACTAAAAAAAAACATGAGGAATTCCTAAAAGCAGGCAGCAAGTTCAGCCAGAAGGATGCTCTAATGAGTGGTGCCCCACAGTGTGGGGATGGAAATGCTGCTGGGAAGAACTCATTCCAGGGAGAACAGATAGACTTGATGAGTCAGGAGTGTCCTGCTTTCACCTCTCCTCATCACAGCTCTCCAGGCTTTGAAAAACCTTTGCTAACAAACACTCATCTCCAAAACGAACATCTTGACAGAGGAGGGAGAGGAATAACCTGGAAAGAATCGTGTCACTACAAGAGCAAGGTGATGGGGGGAGGAGAGGTAAGACATCAGACTTGGCATGCAGCTTTCTGAAAAACCTGATTTTTCTCATGGTGTCCTGCGAGTTTAATTTTCTTTCTATTTGCCCCTGAAATGTAGCCTTTTTTCAAAGTTACTCACTGTCTTCAAATCGAAGAATTATAGAATGGTTTGGGTTGGAAGAGAACTTAAAAATCATCCAGTGGCATGGCAGGGACACCTTCCACTGTCCCAGGCTGCTCCAACCCCAGTGTCCAACCTGGCCTTGGGCACTGCCAGGGATCCAGGGCATCCAAAACTTCTCTGGGCACCCTGTGCCAGGGCCCCACCACCCTCACAGGGGAGAAGTTTACCCTAATATCCCACCTAACCCTACTCTCTTTCAGTTTGAAGCCATTCCCCATGTTCTTGTAAATAGTCCTCTAAAAAAAACCAAAACTAAATCTTCTAAAGTATTGAAGGAGCAGCTTTGGCACTTGGTTTCACATCTCCAATGCAATTAAAAGCCGGGATCTTATTTAAAATTGAGTTTGAAGTTCAGCGCTTTGGTGTGAGGGAGATCTTTGGGAGAAGCAGGAATACAGGAGTGGGACTGAACCTCTCCTGCAGGGTTTTTACCTGTGCTGAAGGACAAGAGGACTCTGGTGTCTTTGGCAGAAGGGAGATTACAGAAGCACAGCAGTGCCTGTGATGGTAGGGATGCCTCCTAGCCTACACTCAAGAACATTAGGAATGGGCTTCATTCCCCTGATGAATTTTATTATTTCCAGATGGCTCAGTAAACATGGGCAGTGACTCACCTACAGGGTGAGGAAGGTTTAGGGATTAGTCACTTCAAGCCTTCCTGAGTTTGCCTAGCATGGCTTGGCTCTATGCATATGTATAAAACTGTTTAGGTTTTACTGCAGTTGGAGGGTTGTTGATTTAGTTTCAAAACAAGCTTTTTTTTTTTTTTCTTTGTACTCTAGGACTTCTGAAGTTAGGTAGAGAAGAAGAGTTAAAAATGCCTTTTTAATTTTTTTTTATTTGACAGCAGTTTCGCTGGATTTAATGAGCGATAGAGGAAAAGAAAAGAATGACCTGACAAAGTAAATTGGAAGCTAATTTTGGAGAGCAAAAGCCTGGGAAAATTGAAATTCTGAACTGAATGCGGCTTCTAACTGTAATCACTCACTGGGTATAATATATTAATGTAGGCTTACTGATTTCATTTCCTTAACCCAAGGAAAAAAAAAAAGGAAAAGGCAGAAAGCCCTCCTTAATATTGTATTCTGAAAGGTGATGTAGTAGCATGATTTCTCTTTTTTTTTTCCTCTTGTTTTTGACTCTGTTAAAAAAGCCCAACCTCTACAATTCTTTGACATGATTATACTTTTTAGAAAGATCATGCCCTAAGTAGTGCTGGTGAGCAGAGCAGCCACAGCAGACATTTCACCTCACACCCTGTTTGCTGTGGAGCTGGAAGCTCTCCCCCTCCTCAGGTCCTCCTTCAGCATCCTTAGCTCCATTTGATGTGGCTGATTGTCCCAAAGAGCTCAAAATCCTGCTGGACAGTGCCCTGCAGGTCTGCCCTGTGCTGGTGACACTCTGTGGTTTGCAAGTGACAAAGAGTTTAATGCCTGTGAGATGGGTGATGCCATTCTCTAGGAGTTAAGCTCCTTTTTTTTTTGTGGAATTATTGCACTAATAGCTGTCTCTCCAGCACCTTAAGTCACCCTGTTCTCCAGGGAGGGAGGGGTGAGCTCTGCATGAGACTCTTGCTAATTTAGGACACAGCACAGGGCTTAGACTTAGCCTGTCTCTAAACCAAGGCTGCGTGGGCACTGGGATTCCTCTCGAGGCTTGCAGTTAAATGTGAGAGTTGCTCCCAGTGGCATTTGTCTTACAGCCTCCCTGTCTCATCAGTGCTGTGCTGTAATTACCAGAAAATTGATTAATTTAGTTCCTTTACACCTACTAACAGGTGGAAACAGGCTTTTGGATTTAACAAGAGCTTTGTGTGTTACACGTAAGCGCAAATAGCTGATGTCTCATGCATTTGTTCTTGAATTTCAGAGCCTTGTGGGGGTTTTCTTAATCCTCCATGTCATTATCTTTCCATTCAAGAATATGTGTGGTGTAAGTACAGCAAATATACAGATTTTCCTTGCTGTAATTTGGGGGGATCTCTGCTGCTCTCAGTAAGCTCTAACTCGTGCCTAAGTGTTGGTGGCTACCCTGGGCAAGGCTGATGAAGGCACCCCTTGGCTTCCATGTAACCCCTTCCTTCTGAAAGGTTTGGCTCCCTGGGGTCTCTGTGGCACCCCTACATCTGTTAAAGGGCTATCACACTTTCCCTTCATCTTCTCAAGCCATTTAAAGCCTGTCAATGTTTATTTACAGGTGATTTTTTCCTAGACCCTCTGCATTATTGCTGTTTCTCTTTAATTAGTCCACATTTTCCTAAAAACCCAGAGCTTAGAGCAGAGCATGACTTCAGCTGCAGCTGGTTTATGTGAACTACATAAACTACTACAGGATTGCTTCATATACCTGGTTTTGTCTGCTGTAGGGTGTGATGTGGGAGAGAGACTCATATCTGGGGGGGGAATAATAAAAAAGAGGGAAAAAAGGTTAATCTTTTCTGAAAAGGCAATGAGACAAAATTGCTACGATTCACACAGCTCTAAGATAAGCAAGTAATGGCTCATGTTCAACAGCAAAGCATGTTCATATAGCATGAATAGGATGGATGTGTTGTATGATAAATCTAGACACAGCAAATAAATTTCAGCCTGAAAAATAAGATAGCACATGAGATGGCATGTGCAGAAAGAATGCTAATGTTTATGGAACCGAGGGCATTGGCAGGAAGGAGAGCGTAGAAATGAAGAATAGATATTTTGTTTTGTTACCAGGATTGATTGGCTGACTATTTTTTTTGTCTTTAAACCATAATAGCCTTCCCTTATTGTCAAAATGATAATATATATAAAGCACTTCCTGTAATATTTTTCTTCAAAATGACTATTCATCAGTCCCACAGTCAGATGCTCATATTTCAACTCACAATTTAGTTTAGCAAGTTTATACTTCAGAGCAATCTGTCATTTTAGCATTTGTGTTTTTATACAAATCTCCACTACAGACACATGCAGTGCTCTTAAGCACGGATAGATTGGCTAATCCAGATAGTACTTTGTAATCTTCTGGCAAAGAAAGAGGTTATTGCTTTTCAGGCAGAAAAAAAAGGAAATATTCCTTCCAGTCTAGCAGTGCAGATCATGGAGAGATTGAGGGGAAAAACTCTTGGTCTTCTGCTGAGGCCAGTGAGAGTGTGAGAGTGTTTGGGAATAGATGTTTTAAGTGGCTGGGGAAGAGAGTGAACGTGGAGGCAGTCAATGCAAAGGTAGCAAATGCAAATCCTAGGTGCTGGCACCATCTGGGAATGGCAGCAAAGGCCAAACACTCTCTGGAGAGCTTGGTCTGGCTGCCACTTGTTCTCCTGTTAACTCCCCAGACTACAAACACAGCACAGTTTCTGTGACAAACTTCTGCCGTTGTGAAAGCAGGAATTATCTCTGGTGATAAACTTGACCTTCTGGTTTGCCCACGTCCTCGTGCAGCAATAAATCACCTTCCTTTGCATCCCCGGAGCTGCAGCAGAATGTGGGCACCACCTGCTGAACAAACGTCAGTAGGAAATTAATCTCATTCTTTTTTTTTTTTTTTTTTTCTCTTTCCTCACAATGCCCCTTTATCTTAGCTGCATGCGTGAACCTTTCTGACTATGGGAGGGTTTGTTTTTTTTTTTTTTGGAGGTAGGAGCAGATAGGTCTGTTTTCTCTGAGGTGACCTCACTCAGGGCAACAGTGGAAATACTCTTCCTGGATTTGGTGTAAAATGGGAGTCTGCCTTCCTTCTCCTCCTCCTCCTGCTCCTCCTCCAAGGCTCGTTTGGCTTTGGGCTGAGGTGTTCCTCCCGTGCAGGGACTGCTTGTGAGCAGTGAGAAATGGGAGACTCCATCCCTGCCCCAGCGTTCATGGGCACTGTGCCAATCCAAGAAATTTTGCCTATTTTTGTTTTCAGTTTTACCTTTTACACAAAGTACATATTCTGCAAGCAGAAATCTGTCTTTGTGGAGGCTTTTCAAGTTTATATCTGACTTTGCAGTCCTCTGCATCTAAAAATGCTTCCAAAAATTTCTCTCCACTCATCTTTTAAATTGCTTTTATTTCTGCATCTTCAGAGGAACAGATGAAGAATCTATATTAAAGCCTAGCCTTCTGATACTTTTTTTTTATTAGAAAGTAGGCTGTAAATGCTAACTCTAAATTACACAGGAGAGAAAAAACCCATACAGTATGTCTGTACTTAAAAAGCCACTGTATATTGTAACATTACTAATTTGTAGAAACAAATTGCTGAAATAACCTGACAGTCAGTGCCAATAATAACACGTAATAACTGTGGGCAAACACAGCATATAGTTAGTGGTGTTTTCTTTTCTGTGTGATGGTTGTAAGCAATTCTTGCCAGATGGGCTGATAATGTAATTAGGAATCATTGTGTTAAATGAGGCAGCATTTAAATTGCCAACTAATTTTCCTATCTATTAACCAGCATGCAAAAGAAGAGCTGTTACCCAAATGATTTCTAGCTGCTAATCCCTAACAAGAAACAGCACTTCTTTGAACCCTTTTTTTTTTTTTTTTTTTTTCCTAAGCAGTGGCTAGCAGATTATTTTCTGAAGGGTTTATTATGTATGGGACAAAATAAGAAAGACAATTAAGAGATTTTAAAGCTCAGGGGTGAGATGGGGTGGACTTCTACATCTACATTGTGATTTGTGGTAACAGCTCCTGAGCAGGTAATGGGATGATTCCTATTTCTGGTCTCTGCATGGGGATAAAAACTTTTATACTTTGTCATAGTTCACTGTGTGGCATGCTCCAGCGAGCAGAGTAGAATTACAAGCCCTATTTTAAGTGGGTGCTTTGGGAGAAATCATGAAAGCACAGCAGGACAAGGTTTTGAGTGGCACATGAATGTTACTGGTGTGGAATGGTTGTGCTCTTTACTGAGGACAAGAGAAAAGGGAGAAGAAAGGGGTGCCCTTGGGTCGAATTAAAATCCCAGAGGAGGAATAATGGCTTGTAGTTTTCATCATGAAAAGAGAGATCGTTGCTAAAAGAGAGTAGGTTTAGATTAGATATCAGAAAAAAATTTCTTCCTCCAGGAGGGAGGTGAGGCCCTGGCACAGGGTGCCCAGAGCAGCTGTGGCTGCCCCTGGATCCCTGGCAGTGCCCAAGGCCAGGTTGGACATTGGGGCTGGAGCAGCCTGGGACAGTGGGAGGTGTCCCTGCCATGGCAGAGGTGGAATTGGATGGGATTTATGGTCTTTTCCAACCCAAACCATTCTGGGATTCCATGAATTCTGACAGGGCCAGCTTCTTTGCTCTGCTGCCTTGTGAAGGAAACTATTTAATTATCATTAAAGTTTTGACTGAACCCCACAGTAAATGTCAGGCTGAATGAGGTTGTTTAGTCTATTATGGCCCTATGTCTGCAAATCCTCTTCCTTTTTTTCCCCACTCCCTGTGCTTCAGCTGAAGCAGGAATGAAGAGCCAAATATATTTTTGCAGTATGGTTTCTTTACAGAATCATAGAATAATTAAGGCTGGAGAAGACATTTCAGATCAAGTCCAGCCATCAGCCCAGCACCACCACCATGTTCACCAATAAACTATGTTCTCCAGTGCCATATCCACATGTTTTTTTAACCATTCCAGGGATGATGACTTTTCCACTTCCCTGGTCGGTCTGGTAAAGTGCTTTACAACAATTTCCAATAAATTTTTTTCTCTAATATCCAGCCTAAACCTCCCCTGGTGCAGCTTGAGGCCATTCCCCCTCATCCTGTCACTTGTTATCTGGGAGAAAAGACTGACACCAGCTCACTCAAGTAGTTGTGGAAAGTTAGCCTGTCCAGTGGTGGAACTTTATTGCTTGACCTAAAAAGATTGATCAGATCTGTGAACTTGAGAAAAAAAAAATAAAGTGGATTTTTCTGTGGACCAGTCTTTTAGTGGGGATGAAGAGTATCCCTAGTTCAGTGTGGGTGACCCAGAGAATCACATCAAAAGCAACAAGTTTGTGGACAAGCCCTAGGATTCCATACCTGGAAAAGGCTGTGGATGCTAAATCATGCAGACAGCTGCTTCAAAGAAATCTATTTTGCACTTTCAGCCTGGAGGTTTTGTTTTGTATATTTTTCTGGAAGTTACCAAAATGTCCCAACCTCAAACTAAAAGAGGGAACAGAAACTTCTGCAAAGTCTGAGCAGGGTGTGTGTACCAGAACAGAGGCAACTTCTGTCCCAGCTAAGAGATACCAGCCACCTCTATGCAACAAAAAAATGAATGATTGCTGCTCTCACTTTCCTTTGAAAATGTGAAGGAAGTCACTTTGTGAAGGCATGGTGGATAACTGCAAATTGTTTTACGCCAGGCAGTTAAATGAGGCATGAATAACAGCCAGTCTAGTGTGGATGTCATCATATTGACATCACCTGCTGCACCAAGGCAGGTGCCTGAACCACACACAGCCAAAGCTTTGCTGAGTGGAAAAAGATAACACATCAATAGGCAATTTTTGTTTTTTGTGATAGCAAAACACAACAATATTTAGCAATGGAAGGATAAAAAATGTGAAAGAGATAGTGGTAAGTTAAATTATTGAAGCTGTGTAGCATGCAGTAAGTGTTATTTGATGCTGGTGCTAAATCAAGCACTGGAAAGTTTAAGGGATCCTTCAAGTATTGACAAAGTGTTTGACTTCCAGTTGAAAGAAATCATTAGAACTGGAGATTTTTTTTTTTCTCTACCCCTGCAGAGTAGGAAAAATGTAAAATGCATGACCTCAGAGGTTTCTGCTTTCAGTGTTTGTGACTTTCAGTAAAAAAAGTTTGGATTTGCTTCTTTTTAAAACCACAAATTAATGGTATATAGATAGTGTCAGATTCCCTCTGTGAGTTTGTCATGGCAGAGGTGGATGATCCTGTCTTGCTTACTGTAAAATAGGGATCTTTATGAGCCTCCTGTTCATAATAACAACACTATTTGCATATAGGAAATACAGAGAGCAAAAAAAATCTCCAGGTACTTTACTAGATGCAGATTTCATGTCCCACAGCTGTGGTTAAGGTGACCTGCAGGGGGAAGAAACCATTTAGTGCATTTGCTCTCAGTGTTGTGTAGGTCTGAAACTGAATTTGAAAACCACAAAAAAACCCACTAAAAATAAAAAAAAAGGCTTTCCTTCTAGCAAAAGGAAAAGGAAAATCGGTTTTAATGCTAATATCTAATCTGGCAGTTTGAAGCCATTCCCTGTGTGCTGTCCCTCCATTCCCTGTGTGCTGTCCCTCCATTCCCTGTGTGCTGTCCCTCCATCCCTTGGCAATTGTCTCTCTCCATGGTTCCTGCAGCTCCTTCAGGCCCTGCAAGGCCACCCTGAGCTCAGCCCAAAGCTTCTCCTCTCCAGGCTGAACAATCCCAGCTGTGCCAGCCTTTCCTCCCAGCAGAGCTGCTCCATCCCTCTGCTCATCCTGCTGCCTCCTCTGGGCTCTCTGCAGCAGCTCCAGCTCCTCCCCAAGCTGGGACAGGGCTGGGGCAGCTCTGCAGGTGGGGTCACACCTGAGCACAGGGACAGCATCCCCCCCTCACCTCTGCCCACCTGCTTTGGATGCAGCCAAGGACACTTTTGGCTTTCTGGGCTGCAAGTTGACATTTCCAAGGACATGTCCAACCTTTAACCCACCGGTACCCCCAAGTCCTTCTCAGCAGCGCTGCTCTCTGTGGTTGAGTAAGACAGGACAGGATGGACAGCCCCGGGCCATGGCTCCTTCAGTGGCCACCTTGTGACTCCCCAGAGCTTGCCTGAAGCTGCTCCATGAGCCCGGCACGGAATGAAGCAGGCTGCAGTGGGGACAACATCAAAGTGGCTCTTAACGAGACGTGGTAGCACTAAAGAAAATTCAGACCCGAAGGGTAGCCAGGAGAGAAAGGGAACTCAGTAAGTTATACCCACCCCAAAATGAGCTGCTAATCACTGGCACTATTGTGAGGACTACAATAAATCAGTGTCTGCCCTGGCTGCCTGCATCTCATTATGCACAAGCAGAGAATGTCAGCCTCAATAGCATCTGTCATGTGAGCACTGCTGTGTCCGAGTGGGCTGGAGCTTGCATGGGCAGCCAGCTTTGTGCTTCCCCTCTTTCTTTGTGGGGGATATCTATTTTCTTCTGGAAATCTTGATTTGCTCCATCCTGTGGGTAGTAAATTTGCCCTTTCCTTCCATGGCTGTGAATTCTATGATGATGATGATAACATTGTATTTAAGGTGCGGGGGTAAAATATCTTTCGTGTGTGTCATATTTACCATATTTACTGACTATTGTTTGCTTTTGGTTGTTTTTTTTTTTATTATTTTCCCCCAAGTCCTCCTCCGTGTATGGTACCATGCATATCACTGAGGCTAAGGCAACACCTACATGTATTTATGCAGCTGATGTATAGTGCCCATTACTCAAGCATCACAGACTACCATGGAAAGGCTAATTAATTTAAGCCCTGCAGCACCCCTTTGAGGCAAATTTTGTCAGTCCTGATAGATGCACGCCTTGTAGCTGCTCTTTGTTGTTTATTTTTAATGCTATTTCTATGCCAGAGAAGGGGGAGAAATGAATAGTTTGTTAGGTAGTTGAAAAAATGTTAGACTTTTGATATCATTGAAATGAAGTATGTAGCAAACTGGGTTTTATTGCAGCCTGAGAGGTTCTTTTCTTTTAAAGCCTCAGCTCCTGGAGCCAAGTGAACTTGTGGATGTCCTTTGGTTCTTAGATGTCTCTATCTAGCTCATGTGGTTGCAAAATAAATTTTAATGTATTGTCTTTGCCTAATCTAAAATCTGGGATGCAGCGAGGCACTCGGCTAAGGTTGTTGGTTTGTTTCTTTTTAGTCTTAATATTTCTGCAAGATTAGGGCTGGGAACACCAATGACAGAGTGTGCCTGCAGATCAGAAGAGATTCTCAGAAATTACTGGCTGGTTTTGTGTTCTTGTTTAAATTTCAGAGTTCCTCAGCCCCATACTATTTTAAAAGGGTGAAACAAGGGTAACCATCACCTCCCTCCTCCTCTATGAGCAAACCAAAGATGTTTCTAAACCTTGACTCACACTTTTTGTCTCTTCTCAGTCTTATTAGGGAAGGACTCAGCACATCTTTTTCAAATGCTTCATCCCCCTTTGTGTTTTCACTCATTTCTGAGCTCAGCCCTTCTTCTCCACTTCTTTTGTCAACACCAATCTTGTTTCCGTGATCGTTCTCTCTTGCCCTTCCCACATCCCCTTCCCTTTGTAGATCCCAAGCTACATCACATCTTAAGGAGTGATGGGGACGACCAAAGGGGCTGGATTGAGCTGGCTTTAAGCCATGGGCAAGCAAAACTTCATGCCTCACTCCCTCCTACAGGAAAATTCTTAATTGTTTAATATTTTTCTGGGGAGCAGGTGTTTTAAGCCAATCTGAGACCGTGTTGTCAGCAAAGGAGGGACTCACCCTTTTCTGGTATCTTCTCCTACCACATCCATTTGAGTGGCTGTCTGATATGGCAGATTGCTGTTTTTTCTAGACATCTGTAGATGAGGAACCTGATCTGATTTGCATCACAGCCCTGTGGCTTTGCCAGGGAGGCCTGGGAAGCATCCAGCCAAGAGCAGGGGACGAGTGTGACCATTGATTTTGGTAGCAGTGGAGTCTCTGGCTGATTTAAACTTATCATTTAATGGTTCTGTACCTCATGTAATTTCCAGGTCTCACTGAAAGAAGTGATCCTGCAGTTTCCTTCAGCTTTGCCATCATGCAGCTGTGATGGACCAGCCTGGTTACCTGAGCTAGATGGGGACAGGAGGTGTCTCATTTTGTCCAATTTTTGTCCATTTTGTGGCAATTTCCAGCCTAAATCACCCTCCCAGTGAAGCAAGCAAGTGGCCCCCTCTTGGGCCACGTTTTAATCATGGAGTTATTAATTCTGTCATCCTCATTTTTAAAGGTGGTAAAGGCTGTGGAAGGTTGCTGCTGCTCAGGATGAACTGGGCATTGCTCCTGTGTTTTCCAATCCACGAGGCAGCTTCGTGTTTCTGCTTATTTCTGTCCAGACCTGCACTCAGCCCCTACTGTGAAATCTCCCAAGCTCTAAGACAAACAGTGCTTTAAGCAGTCCATAATTCAGCCTGTGTTCTGGACAGACTGCCAAGACTCATGGGTTGGGCCAAAAGAAATTTGAGATGATCAGGAATTCATCTGCTGTGCAAATGTGGGCTTGGGCCAAAAAAAAAATTTGAGATGATCAGGAATTCATCTGCTGTGCAAATGTGGGCTTGGCGGGTTTTCCCCCTTCCAGGAACAGGACTATTTTAAAGCATTTCAGCATGATCAGCTGTTTTGGATGGGCTGCAGAATATCTTTCCCAAAAGTGACACTAAATTTATTTCTCAGATCAATGCTCACCATGATTTTAAAACCGAAGGTAGTTTAGACAAAATCTGCAATGATTTTTTGTTGTTGTTCATTTGCTTAATTGGATATGCAAATCACCTCTCCTTTTTTCTTTTTTTTTTTTTTTTGGCAGTTAAATATTCTAGTTGACACTGGGAGCAGCAATTTTGCTGTAGCAGGTGTGCCTGATCCTGATGTCACATCCTACTTCAATCCAGAGCTGTAAGTACCTGTTCTGCACACGTGGTGGAAACTGGGGGGTCTTTTGGATTCTGGCTCCTCCATGCAAGGCAGGATGATAAGGCAGCTCCTGGGGCTCCTGTGACATCCCATGGGAGTGGGATGTTGGCTGCCTGGTGGGAATTTTGGCTTTGCCTGATGCCAGATCCTGCCTGACACTATGAACAGCCCCAGTGATGGCAGCACAGCTGAGCTCTGAGTGAACATCAGCAGCACTAATTAGAACTGGGGAAAAGAGAAGATGATTACAGGGTAAAAATTGTTTGCAAAATCACACCAATTTCAGTCAATTTCTTACCTGAATAGACTTGCAAGGAATTCAGAGTTTCAATATGCTTTGCCTTTGTTTGAAAACAAAAATTAAAAGCTGGTAATTGTATCAGTTACTTGACATTTCATCCAGAAGCAAAATTACTTAGTCAAAACCTAATTTGTTGTTTAGTTTGGCCACAGGCCTCAATCAGTCAGTGATCTGGACAGACCCTGATGAATCTGGTTATTTATAAAATACAACTTGGTGGTTCTGGTGTTTGTTATGCACTAAATTTGCTGTGTTTAGCATAAGCTGACATTAATCACAGCCAAGCTTTGTCTGCCTGAATCACGCTTCCTCTTTTTCTTCCTTCCTTTCTGCCTTTCTCTAGTTCCAATTATTTCAGGTAAACTTCTCCAAAATGCAGTGTCTATCTTTAGCTGAAGCATGTGGATAAAAATACTAGGAGTATTTAAAACTGGGAAACGGGAGAGTATCACCCTTCTTACTACCTCATACGTGTTTTAACATGGAGTTTTACACTTTTTTTTTCCAATAAGATGCACTGGGAATGGAGGGAAATCTGTTATTTCCATGCTGCTTGCTAGAGTAGCCTCACCACCTGTCATATATTTAGATGTTAATGGAGATACTTCACATCACGCTGATATGATTCAGGTTTGGAAAATCCAGAATTTGCACTCGATGGCTATTTCTGCACTACTGCAGGGTTCTCCATTCCAGCCAGCTATCCCCTTCCATAGGCAGTGGCTAGAGTAAACTTAATTGCAAGAATTAAAAGCACAAGCATTCTTTCTCTCTTGTATTCTTAATTGATGTTATTGAGACTGGAAGGACAAGGCCTCTCTCATCAGGAACACAGCAGAGCTTGTGTGTGGGGAAAGACAGACTGAAATCATGTGAAGGTTGCAGCTTCTGATTGGTGTTCTCAGTGGACTCTGTGTTTTAAGAACTTTAATGGAAGGTTAATAATGAAACCTTGAAGTCCAGGCCCTGAAGAGTTAGTTAAGGGTGCTTTGTAAAATTACTCCAAACCAAGTCATTACAGTCCAGAGCAATTGCAGCAACAGTTTGTGGTTTGGGTTGCACTGATGGAGTGTGCTCAGAGTACAAACATTAGCAGACTCCTGGGTGCACCATGCTTCTTCCATTTTTAATATTTTAACTACATTTAAATAAATAAATTTGAGGGATCATTGCCCCAGTGAAATCAGGTAGATATTTTATAAAATGCTGGTTGCAAGAAAGCTCTGTAGGTCCCCTAGCACACATCCTAAATGAGCTGGAGGTGTCACCAGAGCAGGTGAGCCATGGATGAGCCCAGCCAAGTCCTGAAAACCTCTGAGCATGGAGAATCCACACTCTGTCCAGGCAGAGTGTTCCAGTGCCATGCCAGTCTCCTGGGGAGGAAACATTTCCTGTTGTCCAACCTCTGAACCTCAAAAAATGCAACTCGTGGCTGTGACAGTCAGCATGGTGTAGATCCCACGCACATCTGAGTGTGCAGTCTGTCCTTCATGTAGGTTCTTGATGAAGACAAGGGTCATTTAGGCTGGAAAAGACCTCCAGGACCATGGAGTCCAACCTGTGACCCAGCCCAGAGCACTGAGTGACACCTCCAGCCCTTCCTTGGACACCTCCAGGGGGATGAGTCCACCACCTCCCTGGGCAGTGTCCCAGTGTTTAACAACCCTTTCCATGATGAAATTCCTCCTAGTCCTCCCGAGCCTCTCTTAGCACAGCTTGATGCTGTCTCTTCTTGTCCTGTTGCTGGTTTGCCTGGGAGAAGAAACTGAGTCTCACCTGGCTGCACCCTCCTGCCAGGAACTTGTAAAGAGTGAGAAGGTCTCTCCTGAGCCTCCTTTTCCCCAGCTGTGGAACAGTTTTTCCTCCACTCACAGCCCCTGGGGCTCTCTGCTTGTCACAAGCCAATGGCTCCTTGGACCCAGGGGTGCAGCCTCCACTCGTCAGCCACACCATGGCTGGTTTGTCCAGCCCCACATCCTCATCTTCCAAATGGGAATGCCATGGGAGGCAGTGTCCAAAGCCTGGCTGAAGCCAAATGTGCTACAGCCACTGTTCTTCTCATCTGTGCATCCAGTCTTGATGCAGAAGGCAGTGAGATCAGGGGTGATGTGCCTGTGAAATTCCTCCTTGGCTGTCTGTGACTGCATGACTGGAACATGCTTGGAAACAGATTCCAGGAGGTTTTATTTGAAACTTTGCCTGACTAGAGGTGAAGCCCAGTCACCTCGACTTCCTTGGGTGCTGCTGCTTGTCTCTTTTTGAGACTGGCCTTAGGACAGACTTTTCCCAGCAGTCAGAACACCTTCCCTGGCATTGTGGTTTAAACCCTGATGGCAGCTCAGCCCCACACAGCCCCTCACTCACTCATTCCCGCACCATAACCCCAAACATTTCCCCGTTCTTTTCCAGCTGTATATGCTGAGTGTGACACCATGGTGTGGGATATCCCTGGGGTCAGTTGGGGTCAGCTGTGCTGGCTGTGTCCCCTCCCAAATTGTCACCAAGCCTGGCAGTAGTGGGGTGGGGTGAGAGGGAGAAAAGGCCTCAGCTCTGGGTAAGAGCTGCTCAACAATAACAAAAACATCCCTACATTTCAGCTCCGTTTTCAGCTCAAATCCAAAACAACCTGTGCTAGCTACTGTGAAGAAAATTAACTCTATCCCCAGCCCAAACCAGCACACTTGGTTGTCACGATTTTGCAGGGATGGTAAACAAGGGCATTGATATCACATCAGCTGCATCTGTAAAATTACCCAAGAGCGACCTTTGCCCACGTGCAAATGAGAAAAACAACCTATGGGCACTTTTCTTCCTTCCTAGGAAGAACACTTAAAATTAGATAAAAGGGTGTCCTTTCATCTGGTAATCACTCCTGCAGTTTTTCCCTATATTGTCGTGGAGTGCTTCTGACATCTTAAACTGCAAGTTGAAGACAAGGGGAAAGAAAGATTAGTAATTTGTTAAATTAATGTGTTGTGAGTTATAGATGTGTGCTTATTAGAATATTCATGTTGTGTTGGAGAGAGTGATGGGTCTTAATTTCCTGGTGCCACACTCTTAGTTTAATTTCATTCAGATGATCAAAATCAGAAATTGAATGCATGATTCTTTTTTGACTGAAATTGAAGGGGGTTCATGGGAAAGGCATTATCTTTGTTTCAAAGGACCCAGAGAGTGTGCTCTTCAGGAAGAGCCCTCCTGGAGCAATTCCAGAACTAACTTGTTAAATGATGTTGTGTATCATATAATCTATGTGATATAATCCTGCTGTTTAATTATCTGTATAAAGCAAGTAAAGCTGTTACCATGAACTCCTTCACAACTTGGGCTTTTGAGTGGCTCTGACAAACTTCTGCTGTGAAAAGTTCTGAGTTTGCTGTGATAATCACACTCTGTAAAGTCACCACGATGTATAAGGTTTTGCAAAATGACCTGATTTGTCCTGATCTGAAAAGAAATCATAGTGTTTGTTTTTCATGCTGTTCAAAATAACAAGTAGTTTTGTTGAGTACTCCACTTCTGATAAAAGAGCTACTTAAACAGACATATAAAGGGATTTTTACACTTGAACCCAAGTGATCAGTGATGGCTCTGCAGCAGTATGTAAATCTGACATGCTCAAGGCTTTCAGTATTCAGTCTTACTTCAGTAAATAAATAAAGAGTACTACTGCCTCACCATCTGAAGGTTCAAAAGCAAGCTGCTCAAGAGTTGATCTTTTCAAGAGATAGGGAAGTAAGAGAAATATAGGCAGTAAATTGAGGTAATGCAATAAGTTATATACCATCAAACAAAAGAAACTGCTGCTTGTGCAGTGAGATCCTGCAAGGTGGGTTGTGTGCACTGTACAGGTTGGGGTTTGGGGTGAATTAGAAACTTTTTATGGAAGTCCTGCAGATTAGATGGGACTTCTTGGTTAGAAATCAATAATTTCTGTTGTATTTTCATGTTTACTTTGTCTCAAAGTTGTTTGGTGAGGCTGGTGTTATGCAGGGCTTCCTGCCTGTGGTGGATTTGCTGTTTCCATGTTGAGCTTGCTGCAAAGGGATGGTGACATGAGAAATAAGATTCTGGTTGGGTTTTGTTCTGTACTGTGTGCTGGTAATGAGGATTAACTCTGCAAGAGAAAATCACCCCATTGCTGGTATTTTCAGCTGGGGCTCAAGATCCATTTGAGTTTTGAGGACCAGGTTTCTGGAGGCTGCTTTGGAGAGAAGACAGGAATGGGAAGGAGAGGGAGAAGGGAGCAGGGTTACTACAGCACCACGATCTAGGAGCCCTTATTCCTTGCCTCTGGCTAAGATACACTTTGTCCTGCTGGAAGAGGTGAATTTCTTCTTTACTCACCACAGCCAAAACAGCTTGTTTGTTATTTTCTTTCCTGTGCTGTGTGTTTGTTTTAAAACACTCGGCCCATGAATTACAAGAAGTCTCTAGTTTTGACCTCTAAAGTTTTCTTCCTTTAGATCAGTGAGGTGGAAAGGTGAAAAAAACCAGAGTGGCTGATCACCTGCAAGAGGATGGGGCAGGAAGTGGTTTTGCAGAACAGAATATAATTTACTGCAAGATCCCTTCCCATGTTACCAATTTTGCTCCTTGAAGGAAGTAATAAAGTCTTCTCTTCAGTATGACATTTGTGAACTTTACGAATGAGATGAGTGTCTTCATATCCATTTCTACAGGTGGGGAAGCTGAGGCACAAATGTTGAGGAAGGGAAAGGTCACCAGCTGTGCTGGAAAATGAATCCAGTCTTTCTGTGTCCTGGTGCACAGCTCAATCCATCAGGCTCTTCCTGCCTAAGGAAGAAGAGCTGTGTGCTGTTCTAGTCATGCCCTGGTTGTGTTTGCAGATTTGCTTCACTTTATTCTCCCAGCACTCAGTTTTCTCTCTGATTTCACGTTTCCTCTTCTGCTGCTCAGCCAGACACTTCTCTACAAGAAGAACCCTGTATTCTCCCTTTCATTTCTTGCCCCCTAGTTTCCTTTATGCCACTAATTAATCAGAATCTATTTTGATTTATAAAATGTACTGCCAGTGTCACAGAGGTGTTCTTAAGACCCTGTCTGAGCAGAGATGTTCCTTTGTATAAGTGTCATACAAATGCAGAATTACACAGGAGCAGGGGAGGTGATCAGATGCAGGTAATAACAGTATCTCTGCATTTTGAAATAGTCTCTCCTGTATTTCTTGGATTTTAATCCTTGAAGGGTCAAGTCTTGGGAGTGCCAAGAACTGCTTAGGGTCAGAGCCTGGCCTCCCTCCCTTGCTCAGCTAGGAAGAGCCAGTTGCATTGTCCATATGGCCAGAGTGTCCCTCAGGAGAAGGTGTTGGAATGATGGGACTTATCCAGGTTGCCATCTGAAGGTTGTTCCTCATAATAATGAAAATCACTCCAAATTCATGCTGGTGAGCTCAGGCCCAGGACCTGTGAAGCCACTTCACGTGGCTGTTAGATTAAATCTGGATTTATCAAAGTATCTGCACCTAATAAACCCTTGCACTTTCTATTGTTCTACACACATGTAAAGATGCTGTTACAAATTTATTTTATGCTTTTTTTTTTCCCTCCCCTTGATGTACATTCCAAAAAGCTGTGGAAAGTCTCTTGAGATGAACCGAGTGTGGTCATCTGTCTCTCCAAAAGGGGAAGCTGTGTGCCAGGAAGGGGATCCAAAGTAAATTGTGAGGAATCTAGAACTTCAATAGCTCTTCAGCAGAGATGAGGGTGGGATATGATTACAATCCTTACGGATTACAGGTCTTTAAAATGAAGAATCTCTTGAAGCTTTTACTAATGGTTTTGTTAAGCCTTTTAAACATAATTCAGTTCCTTCCTTTGCTTGTCATGCTTAACTGCTCCTTTGCCTTTGCTTCCCTGCTCTAGAAAAAATAAGTTCCTTTCCTCCTCCAAGTCAGTGAATCATTTGTTAATAATATCAAATTCTACTTACTTCCTCACAGACAGGCCAAACTGCAGGTTTAGGAAACCTCTGTTTTACTGCTGATACTCACAATAATATTCCAATTTACTCAAAATTGATATTTTAGTAATATTAATGAGCTATTAGTCTACAGCTATTCCTTTAGCTTGGCATTTCAATTTTAGATTTGAATTCAGCAGCTTTCCATTTTCTAGTGCCATTTAATGCATTCCTTCTCCAGTTAAGGGTGTTGCTCCTATAGACCAGTCTGAGTCAGGGAGTGTCCTATGCCATAATAACCTTAGATTATTTATTTTTTTTAAAAACACATTGTGAAGATTTGAGTTATTGATGGCTTCTGGATAAAAATGGGGTTTTGAGTTTTGGGGATTTTGTTAATTCTGCTTTTTCCTGATCTTACAAGCAGTATGAATACATATTTTGCATACTTAATTTACTTTTTTTTTCCCTCTATGGGCAAAATTGAGATTGAATACATTCTGTTGTCTTGCATTGCAAATGAACAGCCTGTGCATCAATGTGTCCTTTGCTTTTAAAGGTCAAGCACATACAGATCTCAAGGCATCGAGGTCACAGTGAAGTACAGCCAAGGCAGCTGGACTGGAGTGCTGGGCACAGATGTCATCACCATGCCCAAAGGGCTCTATGGCAGCTACACCATCAACATTGCCACCATCCTCGAGTCAGAGAACTTCTTCCTGCCAGGGGTGAAATGGCACGGGATCCTTGGCCTTGCCTACGATGCCTTAGCCAAGGTAAACCATCCCCTCCCCTTGGTCTTCCACAAGGACAATGAACAAAAATCTGTTAAAATAAAGCCAGCAGGTGATCTGCCAGCATTACACTCCACCCTTCCAGCCACTCTTTCCTACGGATCTCCTGTCTGTGTTCCAGAAAGAATAAATTGGGTTGTGATGGTACCACAGCCCCATGTGAGGATTTTGGCTTTTCTGGTGATGGAAATGCTGATTTTCGCTCCTCTGGAATGCATAAGCTTTTACAGAGTTTGTAGTACCAGAGTGTGGTTGTGGGATGTGTGTGGAGGGAGCTATTGGAGCTCTGATGATAATTCTCAAAACTGGCCCAAGGCAAAGCCCTCAGCAGCTCATCCTAGGACATTCTCCATTCATCAAGTTGAGGTGGATGGATAATTTCAGAACAAATATTAGCTACAGTATTTCCAGGAACACAGAACCAAGCACATCCTGCTCCTCTGGAGGCAGGAAATCCAGGCAGAAGATTCAATTAAAACCTGAAATTTATAGGCCAAAATATATAACCTTAAAATCTAAAATTGAAAACGTGGTTGGAAAACTACAAAGTTGTAATTTTCAACCAAAAGTGAGTTCTACCCAGACAGAACAAAGGATTCAGCACTGCCTGACGAGTCTGCTTTACTCCAGAATTGTGTGAGAGCTGTTTTTATTGGCTTCATGGATTGTCAGCAGAGAAAGAAGTGAGAGGAGACAGAAGAGAGAAGAAAAAACATGTTAAAGCTTCTTAAAGCAAAACGTTTTAAAAGAAAGAGAGGGAAAAAAATCATGGAAACGTTTTTATCTGACCTTTTGGTGAGAAGAGAAGAGAAGAGAAGAGAAGAGAAGAGAAGAGAAGAGAAGAGAAGAGAAGAGAAGAGAAGAGAAGAGAAGAGAAGAGAAGAGAAGAGAAGAGAAGAGAAGAGAAGAGAAGAGAAGAGATTCTCAAACTCTGCTTTGGGCAAACAGAGTACTCAGGGCATTTGTTCTTCCCTTCTTCCACGACTTCAGGGTTGTTGGTTTCTGAGGCTGCTCTGGGCTTTGTGTACTGAGAGCACTTGGCCCCTCAGACCTCTGTGCACACAAATCTGAATTACAGGGAAGTTGCAGCACTCCAGTGACTGCAAAGGAAAACAGGACCTGCAGTGTCAGGAAGAACCTGCTGGCAGTAACCAGCTGAAGGGAGTGCTTGGATATGAAGTTCTGTAAGAGAAAAGAGAGGAAATCAGGGCCACTGAACTCAAAGTTCGTTAGAATTCAATAGTGTTGAAAAACTGAAAATCCTGACTTTGAAATTCTGCTTTTTTAACTAAGGAAAGGTGTGAAAGGCAAGTGTTCTAATAATGAAAAGCCTTTTCCAAACAGAAATTACTGGTGAGAGTTTCTGCCTGAAGCTGGTGTTTGGGTTTGGAAAGTGCAATTGAAAATTACTCCAGTGTTTTAGGGATTTGGTGGCAGCAGTGCTGACAGTGGTCAAGAGTAAAAATGTTTTTAAAAACAGCAGAAACAGAAAAATGACAGATATTGGGGTTTTAATGACTTATTATGTCTAGAACTTTCATCAGCTGCATGTCAGAAATTCAATTTACTTGTGAAAAGTGGTCTTGTTTGAATGATTTGCTGATTTCTGTGAAGAAACTTTCTAATGAACCCTACAATTCTTGTTTTTGTTTGTTTTGCTTTTCAACACCTTCAAGCCTTCGAGTTCTGTGGAGACATTCTTTGATTCCCTCGTGAGGCAGGCAAAGATCCCCAACATTTTCTCCCTGCAGATGTGTGGTGCTGGACTCCCTGTTTCTGGAAGTGGTACCAACGGAGGTAGTCTTGTGGGTATCTGTCAATAGGAGAGGGAAGATGTATCTTTGTTCATCTCTCTCCCTCTTTTCTCTGGCTATCCTGCTTCTGCCAAATTTAGTGTTTAAATATATTTTCGTAATTTAAATATGCTTTCTATTTTTTGAAAGAAAAGCTAAGCCCTTAGGCAAAATTCGAGTGTTATTTATTTTCATTCTCAATTCTTTTTTTTCTCTCTCAAGTTTGAGTAAACTTTTCATCTTTCAACAAAGAAAAACATGAATGCTGTGGTCTTTCCTCAGGGCAGATTCTGCTATATTTCTCAAACTGAGCAGTTCCTTATTCAGCTGATAAATTTGTTCAATCTCATCAAAATGCTACAGTATTAATTTTTTTTTACATGATGTGAAAAGGGGGAGAGCAATCAAGGGGCTTTTTTTTTTTTTTTTTTTTCCAACAGCATATTAAAGGGAAAAATCTCCAGATCAGATCTCCTGCTTGCTGGGAAGTCTTTCCATCATCTTTAGTGGGACCATGAATTGGCACATTATGTATCTGGAATTGGGAGATGGAATGACTGTTCCCAAATGATGCTGAAATAAACATCTCAGCACAGGAGCTGATCACAAATACTTATTTTGCAGAGGATTCCCATATTGTAAATGTTATTCTTATAACTGAAGACCAAGAGAGAACTTCCTTAGGTTTAGTTCAGAGTCAGAGAGTTCACAAATGCTCCCAGCCTCGGTTTTGATGGAAGCTAATAGTGATAGCAGTGACAGGGTGGGATTCCATTTCAGATGTGTGTAAGAAAAAATGAAATCTTCTTGGACAGTATTGATGCTTTTCTGATCTGATAAAGCAAATTTTTATGTGTAAGTTTATTATTCTGTATCATTTTTATATATTGCCTAGATGTAACCACTGAAGATACTGTTTTAATTTTAAGCAGTGGTGTTTTCATAATAGAATCAGTGTGAGGTTGTAGGTGATGCTGATAATTTGGCCCAGTATGGGAATTCTGTTTGAAGCACAATCTGTTTAACATCTAGATGTTTCACATTGCTCTATTATTGACAGAGAACTTGACAGTAAAATCCTAACAAATGTCGCCAAATTAAACCTTTGATGCCCCTGAATATCACAATTAAATATTCCCCCTTTTTTGTGTGCACTTGCCCCAAAACCAAACACGTGGGATTTTAAAGTGAGTGACTTCTTTTCTCTTTTCCCTTAGGTACTGGGTGGAATTGAGCCCAGTCTGTACACGGGGGATATCTGGTACACACCCATCAAGGAGGAGTGGTACTACCAGGTTGAAATCCTCAAACTGGAGGTCGGGGGACAGAACCTGGAGCTGGACTGCAGAGAGGTACTGGCCCTTCTGTGCTCCTGTCTCTGTGAAATCCAGGTTTGGCTGAGGAAAAAAAAAAAAAAACCCTAATTGGTCCGTTTTGTCTTGGCAAGCATTGCAGTCTCCTGAGAACTGAATTAAAGCAATTCTGGTCAAACAAAGGGAATGGGAGATTTTGGGTTGACCCCTGTAGAGCTCACAAACTCATGATGGCAGTGGCCAGGTGTCACTCTGGGCTGCTTCCTAATGTTCTCATCTTAGGCTTCCTTTTCTATTTTGTGTTTTTGCAATCAACTTTTGTTCTCTTATGGTTGGCACATATTATTCCTGATGGATAAGCTTTCTGTTTCTATTAGGAATAATGTTCTGCTGAATCTGGATAAGTCTAATGAGACTGTGCTGTTGCAATTTTTATTCCAAAGCCATTTCTTTTTTCTTTTTTTTTTTTTTTTTTGTGGAGGATAGATATATGGGTATGTGTGTGCTTTATCTCTTTCTTACTCTTGCTTGTTACTCTTCATGTTTTGATTTTAGTTCTGTATTTTGTATCCCCCAATTTCTTTAGACATCCCAATTTCACTTTACTCTCATGCTCTTAGTTGGAGATCAATGGGACGTGATAATTTTAGTATAGTTCATATAAATTAAGTGGAATTCATGATAACAATATTACATGTGCATAAATATTATATTTCCATGCAAAATATTGAAATCATATTGCCATATCAATTATTTAAAATGAGTCGCAGCATCTTTCAACTCAATAAGCAGAACCAGGTCTGTTTAAATGCTTCTCTTGTGCTGTTAGGAATGCAAAACCACTGGTCCTTTAAAGTAAATGTTTGCTTTTATTCCTTGCCTTAAGAAACAGTCAACATGTTTTTGAAGGGGAGCCCTTCAGTGGTTTAATACATGCTGTTGCCAGAAAACAACTCACTGAAAAATTCAGTGGTGTGTCAGGAAAGTTTCCTGTAATTGTTGCTCTTTTCTGAGCCAGGGGTTGCTTTCACTGGTGCAGAAGGATCAAGCCTTCCTGGATCAAAGGAGACCTTCCCACAGAAATTCAGAGGAAGAGCAGTGAAACAGGAGCAGTACAATTAAAGTTTGGCTGGTTGGGAGCCCGCAGAGGATGCGTGATTCACCCTAGGATGAGGAGCTGTGTGCCCTCTCTCCTCTCTGTTGTTTTCTAGGAAATGGAACATTTTCTCGCAGCCTTCACCAGGGACTGCTCCTTTCCTTGCCAGGGAAAAGCTGTGCCCTTGCTTCAATGCTGGGAATGTGTCCAGAGCTGCTCCACAGCTGTGGCCCTGAGCCTGGCAGCCAGGCTGGGAGAAGTGCTGAGCTGCCAGGAGTGCACTTTGCACTGGCAAATATTAACCAGGAGAGCCAGGAAGGCAAAACCAGGTGCTCAGTCCCCATGTGAGCAATCCTGCTACTCCCAGGTTTTTGCACAGGTTTATATCAACCCTTTTAACTATTTTTTTTTTTTTTCTCCCAAGGGTGGCATTACAGGATGCCAGTGATTGTGTATTTTGTGGTACAAATCTGTTAAAATAGACTCTAAAATGCCTTGGCATTTCTTTCCACTCTTCAGAATAAATGGTTTCCTGTTTGTTTTTCTGTCAGCTCTACATGGCAGCCCCATAGCAGCTCTTTCAAAAAGAAATGTGGAAATAACTGTCAGACTTACTTTTTCTTACTTTTTTTGGTGTATTTTATTTTTGTCACGGCATCTAAAGGGACTCCATGTGACTTGATAACATCCAAACCGGTATATTTTAAATTCACTTGCTGTTTGACCTCTTCCTAAGTAGCTTAGGCTTTATATCATCCTGTGTCTTATGATTATGCCATAAAAATGTCACAGTTCAGTTATATTAATCCTGCTGCCTAAACTGGCAGCAAAAGTAGTTAATGCAAATAGCTGCCACTGCTACTTGCCTTTTTTTTTTCTCATAGTTAATCATAGTTTTTAAGGAGTTCATGAAAAAAGATTTGCACTTTAAAAAGTTTATACCTCATTTACAGTATCTGAAGTTTGCTGAAATCTCTTAATTTTAGGGTTGAACTTTTACCAATGAGAGACCCGTTTGCTGTGGGTGGGTTTTTGTGCAGATTTTAAGGAGCAAGACTGAAACGTCAAGTTCCTTTGTACTTGGTTTTTTTGTGTGTATTTTAGGGGTTTTCAGCAGTCAAGGGATAAAGGTGTAGCATTTGTACTCTTGAGCGAGTACAGACACATAATAAGTCCTAATTTTTTCTGGTTATTCTTATATTAGATATGCCAGCCATTTAAACAGGCTTCTGTGTTTAAACTAGAGTTGTTCCCATGCTAGCAGAGACCTTAATTCAGGGCTTGGAAGCTGCATCAGGGTGTTTAACACCTTTCTACTGAATATTAAAATGTTTTTTCCCCCTCTGAGAGGGGCCAGACTTGACTTTTTTACAGCAGCGTGACCATTTACACCAGCTGTGGTGGCACAGTAATTTCCTGACCGGTGCTGATAAACCCACTCTTGTCTCCAGGCTGATGGTATCTTGATTTTTTATTTTTTAGCTCTCAGATTTCACTGGAATTGAAGCTGTCAGCTGGAGAGAGCTGCTGACAAGTATGACATGCAGTTCTGGGAAGGCAGCTGCCAAAAAGGAGCAGCTTTGTTCTGGTTAGGAGACAGTGGGATCTGCATTACAGTAACTACAGAGTACAACTTCTCTCCTTTTTTTTTTTTTTTTTTTTTTTCTCCCCTCCCCAGTACAATGCTGATAAAGCCATAGTAGACAGTGGAACCACTCTGCTTCGACTGCCAGAGAAAGTCTTCAGTGCTGTGGTGCAGGCAATAGCTCGCACGTCCCTGGTAAGAAAATGCCATCAAACCTGCTCAAAAATGTGAAATTCCTGTTAAAGGATCACAGGGTCTTTGAAAGGAGTGTCATCTCTGCTGCCTGCCTTGCAAGTCGTGGGATTTTCACCTGAGGGGAGCAGAACCTTCCCTGGTCTAGCCCTGGTAATAAGGGAGAAATGACTGATGGCCTTTGATGGAAAGGAAGAGGTGAAAAAAAAAAGAGAGGAGGGAAAAGGGGGGGCCACAAGAGCAGACAAGAAATGTGTGTATGGAAATGCATCAGAAATAGGGCAGAGATGGAGTGTTTTATTCTAAGCATTGCAGAAACACGGACATAATCCCTGTTGCTCTGATTCAAAGTATTAAGAGTGCAAAAATCAGTCTTTTCATTCAAAACAGAGTGTTTATACAGTAGGAGAACCTGCTGCTGCAAGCAATTCCTTTCCAAGTATAATTCTTAGAGCTGTCTAGAATAAATGCCATTCATTAGGATTATTCATATCAATAAAGCTGCTTTTGACCTTCATTATTGAATTATTTATGTTCAAAAGCATCTTTCTTTGGGAACAGAGTGGGCTTTAGAAGTAGGGCATGGGGATGGTGGAGTTCTCTGTGTGTAGAGTGGCTGAAGCAGCATTTTCTAGTTAATAAAAACTATTCATAAATTCTTGTTCAATACAAGGAGCAGCACCAAGAAGGTTAAAAGAGGAAGAATAAACACCAGCTATTTCAGTGTGAGCAAACTTAGTATTTTTGTCATGGACTCACAATCAGACTGTGGTTGTTGATGCAAATCACAAGAAACACAGTAAGCAGCTGCCCCAAAGACAGAGTGTTTGCCTGTGTGCTGATAATTCAAGATTGAGATCCTTTTTCCTACTTGATTGAGAGCAGAGATTGGGCATGAAGTGTTCTTCACTGCCTGCAGATGTCCAGTGTCTGAAATAAATGTACCAGTTACGAGTTCTTCTCTTTGCACAACACTTAAGTGTTGACTGGAGCAATTTCAGTCCACGGGGGGAGAATTGAGAGCAGCCACCCCAAGAGCTCTTGTAAGGTCACCCTGTGGATAAGGAATCCTCCTGGGAAGTGGGTCACTGTGGTCCACACCCCCCTCTGATGTTGGTCAGGACATTTGATCTGAGGCCTTCCACCTGACAAGGAAACAGTGGACAGATCAATAAGGTATTAGAGGGAAACCATTCGCTCTACTTAATGCTTTTTTGCCTGTTCCTATTAAAAATGCATAAAGTCGTGGTATTTTCTGAGTTCTTTTTAATCTCAAGGACCTTCCTGCTGTACCCCTTTCCCTTCACACACCTCAGAATTTACTTTGACGGCTCTAAACAAAGGAGACAGTCAACTAAATAAGAAAGTAGTTACAGGGTGCAAGGATGGGATTCCAGCTGTGTAGGAGCAATGTCAGGAAAATGGGTATTTTCAGCAATTGTACTGCAGCTCTGTGCTTCTGGCAGGAGATGTGCCACTGAAAAAGAATGATCTGCTGTAGTCAGACACACTTTTCTGACCACAGGTGAGCCAGGTTAACAAGTTCCTACTCCTCATAGCTTGTTATGAGCACCCCAGCCAGATGTTATTTCCCTCTCAGATATGCTGGGATAACTGTGTATGGCACATTCCTTTATGCAGCTCAGTTAAAAAACAAGGCTGTGAACTCTATGCTCTTCAGTGGTGCAGATGGCTTTTTAAACCTAAACTATCTGGAATGAAATCTTTCAGGGTGCAGCTGTTATGATGCAGTTTGGTGTGGAAGGGTGATTTTGGCAGATGGGCTGGGGGGGTTGGCACCTACCTGAGCTGGAGTCAGGACAGCAGTAATACATTGTTAAGTTAAAAAGTTGAATGAAGAAAAGCTCAGATAATCCTAAAATCTTTATTTTAATAGCCTTTTGGATATTGTGCTTTCAAATCTCCCATATGCATTGCTGCAGTGTGCAGAAGGAAGGGAAAGAAATGCAATGCCTCAAGCAAACTTTCTGGGAAATTAAAGCAGGCACTTAAAACAGCACTTTGTAGGCTTGGCCTGACCTGGCTGGGTGGTATCTTGCAATTTTTATCAGATTTGATTTTCAAGACAAAGTGGAAAGAGAGGAGAATTGTATTTCTCAGCAGGATTGGCCTGGGACTCAGCTGAGAGGGAAGAGTGTTCTGCCCTGTGCCAAGGGATGCACTTCAGCAAGAGCTGAGAGTTAAGGGTCAAAGGGCTGTTTGGGGTGGGAAATCTCCTTGCCTCACATGAGTCTGTGCTTGTTGGGGCCCAAGAACAGAGCAGAGCACTTGGAAATGTGAAGGAGTCTCCGTGCAGCCCCAACAAACACTTCACTGGGGAGGGGTGAGTGCCTGTCATCTGTAAAATGCCATCTTTTAATGAACGAGCTGATGCTTTCAGAATAATCGATATCACAGATAAATACCAGTGAGGAGAGTGCAGAGGCTGGGTTCCATCTTTTTCCTTCACCCAGATGGGAGGCTTTGGCTGTGCAGTCTCAGATCGAGCTCCTCCCTTGACTGCTGCTTTGTGGGGGAACAAGAACCAGCCAAAATAATGCAGTGAAATGAGGAAGGATTTTGCTCAGATCTGGCAAGAGGTCAGCTTCAGGGAGCAGGAACATTGAACAAGATGTTTGTCTTAGTTAAACAAGCTCTGTATGAGCTTGCTTTTTGTTTTGTTAGTTCATGGATATGTTACAAAGTACTGTTAATCAGTTTTATTTCAAAAGCATGTCGGGTTGTACTGGTAGGGAGTGACAGGGCAGCAAAAGAGACAGAGGGGTGTGTTTCTTTCCATTACAGCAAACCTTGATTCCCTTAGATGCCAGGAGATTTTTGGCTTAGCCCTTGGTTTCAAAACTCTGAAGCTGAGTAAGCAGCTGTAGGTGCATGAGAAAGGGAGATGACCTCATTATCCCATTATATTCTCATGTGGTTTTTATTTTGGTTTGTGCTTTTTATAAAACGTAAAATGCTGCTTCAAAATGTCGGTGTTTGGTCATAGAGGAGGGAGGGAGGCAGTAAAATCCCATTGTGGAAGTGGTTGCTCAGGGAGGCTCCATGTGTTCACTGCAGTAGAGGAAATAATGAGACAAAAATGGGGAGGGAAGGGAGAGCAAAACTTGCTTTTGGCTCTTCCCCCTTCTCCAGGGGTCACGACACACCTTGGTTTGGGTGTTGGGGTTTGGGTTTTTGCTTTGGTCCTTGAAGAAGCAGCTCAGATTTGTGTTCTTGAATTTCTCCATGGAAATAAAAGAACTATCAAATAGTGGTAGAGATCATTCACAAAAACCTATCAAAATGTCTGTAGTCTGCTAGTATAATTTTGTTTGGTTGGTTTGTTTTGCAGATACAAGAATTCTCTTCTGGTTTCTGGACTGGTTCACAGCTTGCATGCTGGGATAGAACTGAAAAACCCTGGTCCTTATTTCCCAAACTCTCCATTTACCTGAGGGATGAAAACTCCAGTAGGTCGTTTCGGATCTCTATCCTACCACAGGTCTCAACCTTCTTTGTTTATTCATCTGTGCATTTATTTTTTCTATTATAAAGCACATGCTCTTAAAAAATAGGAGCTATTTTTAGCAGTAATAGGGAGCTGGCTTGTTGCATGTAAGGAAAACCTTTTAAAATCAAAAATTTTAAATCAGTTTTTAAATAGGGAAAATAACAAATTTGTCAAATATAAAAGAAAAAAAAAAGAAAAGCACAAAGCACAGTTTCCCTCTCAGTGCAGTCCATCTAGTTGGGAATTTTTTTTTTTTTCAATTTGTCAGGAAAAACAGGCAAACTTTTGTTTTGTTTTCATGAGCTTTGGCTATATCTGGTGTCAATACAGAATGGCTCTGCTCATTTTGATCTTCTCGTCTTGGGAACGGAATTGATTTGTGTCTCGTGGCATTTTGAGTTGGAGCACTTCTTCTGAATATGAAAATCTTGGCTATGACCCTTTGTGAGCTCTTCACCAGTTTCTGCAACTTGCCTGGTTTATCTTTTATTAATATTCCATCCATTCCATCATATTTAGAATATAACGTGCCACTTTTGTTTTTCTTCTCTGGCTTCTCCTCCCAGTATAAGTTGCAGTACAGGCTGGTATCCTCTCACATTACTAATACATTCTTTTACCTCAAGGGACAGGCAGGAGCAAAGGAAAGAATGAACCTATTAAGTACATTTTAACTTGAAATATAGTAAAGCCTTATGATAAGCTTTTTCTGTATTGATCATGTAGCTTGGCAATCATTCATCTTCCCCGAGGAGACAGGGGGGAAATGTGACTTGAATTTATAAAATCTAGAACCTTGAAGCTGACACTGAATCAACTCCATCCTAATAATTCTTTTAATAACTAAATTAGTCTCTAATTTGAGTTCATCTCCCAAGTTCTTCCTGAGCCAACCTTCCCTTATGGAAAATATGGTAAAAAGTGAGAATCTCCAGAATTTGCTGTTGACCTGCATGTAGTGACTGACCGTGTTTAAATTTATTTTAGAATCCATGAGCTTTACCTCTTACCTCTCTGTTAGCTTTGACCAGTTTTAAATCATGTACAAAAATCTGTTTTCCCCTATCCATTCTCTATTTCCAGTGGAATTTGCATGCCTGAACTATAAAAATGAAAAAACCTGAACTTTTCAGTCTCACCTGCTGTGAGGTGTTTCTTTTTACACTCTGGATTCCATTTTTTCTTTTTATTTTTTTTTTAAATTTTCTTTTTAACAGCTTTATATTCAGCCCATCCTAGTGATAGGAGATAATTTGCAGTGCTACCGATTTGGCATCTCCTCCTCCACAAACGCCCTGGTCATTGGTGCTACAGTCATGGAAGGATTTTATGTCATCTTTGACAGAGCCCAGAGGAGAGTGGGCTTTGCAGTGAGTCCCTGTGCAGGTAAGAGGAAAATTTCTCAGGGTTTGGGGAGTGAGGAAACTCAGAGAAACACCTTTGCCACTTATCTGTTGGCAGAAAGTGTGGTTACTCCCACAGTATGAAGGGTGTATTTTAAATAAATTCCAAGATATTCACATTTCAAAGGAAAGGAAAAAAAATAAAAAAAGAAACTAAAACTGTATTTCAACATCTTTTGGCATGAAGTGGATCAGCCTCAGCTCCGGGTGTCTGTGCTGGGTTCTTCCCTCTCACAGAAATTATCTTTCTGGGACATCTGTCTGTGTGTGCAGTTTCCCCAACAGTTACATCAGACGAGTCCCTGTTTTTAATGCAGCTTCATTTTGGGCTGGTTCCTGCTCAGAGTTGTGCATAAATGGATTCTTCAACCAACTCTTGCAGTGTGCAGTGAAGTGCCTTACTCACACTTTTCTCTTAATGTAAATTCAGCCTGTTCAGCCCCTCAGAAATTCACAGAGCTGAGGTGAAAATAGACTCACATTAAGACTCAATTAGTGTTTGTGTTAATTCTAAACAATTACTTTTCTCATCGTAAGCAGAAAGCCACTAATTTATTAACTAGCTGCTGAGGAGATGTGAAAAAGCTCATAATTTTTGGCTGATTTTACTGTGCTGGTTAACTTTCATGATTTCTCTTTTCTCACCAAGGGTAGCTAAAACGCAAAAGTTTTGGGTGTCCCTCTCCATGTTGTTCAGACATTGCTTTGACATCACAAGAACCTCCAAGTGGGAGAGGAGGGGATGGATGTACACCCATACTCAGGTCTCTGTCCCAAGCAGGAATGGCCTGTGCCCTGAAAAACATTGTCTCACCTGAGGTTTGCATGAGAGAAGCACTGGAACTGGCAGTGCTTCTTTAAGATCTCAGAGAAAATAAAGGTAGTTCGGTCTGGAATGCTTAGTGCAATCACAGAGGGGGGAAACAGAGATACTGGCTGGCTGAGTTCTAGCTCTAGGGCAGTTTTAAAGCTCTATTCTTTTTTTAATCTCTCCATTTTTAACAAGCTCAGACTCATCAGCTTTGAGCTCACTCCTAGAGAAAATCTGGATATTGATATGAATTGCTTTATGGACACTTCTGTGAGGTGCCATGCAGTGATGAAAGGCACGATTTGAATGCATCTGGCAGGAGAGTGTAACTGGGCAAATACTGCAGGCCAGGTTTTCCTGCCTTTCATTC
The DNA here is from genome assembly GCF_052056855.1 of Sturnus vulgaris. Classification (NCBI taxonomy): domain Eukaryota; kingdom Metazoa; phylum Chordata; class Aves; order Passeriformes; family Sturnidae; genus Sturnus; species Sturnus vulgaris. Next base: position 115,107,218 of record NC_142244.1, on the reverse strand, counting down.
TCCCTGGTGCCTCCTGAGTGCAGCTCAGTGTGGAGCTGCCTCCTGTCCCTGTCCTGCTGCAGCCACCAGTGGAGGGAGGAGGGGGCATCTGGCAGAACACACTGACCACGTGTGGTCAGCAGGGGACACGAGGCAGCTGCTGTGCATTAGAACTGCTTTGTTGAGAAAAATAATCAGGGAGCCATAATAACACCACCTTGGTGTTAATATTGCTACCTGCAAGCATAGTTTGACCACTTCACGTAGTTCTGCCCATGAGGAAGAACTGAGCTTGCTGAATAGAGCTGCTATTGGAATTCCCATGAGCTTGGGCATGTGATTGCACCTCCAAGACATTTCCTCCTTGTCTCCTTGTCCACGTTTTCTGCTCATGCCTAACCCAGCCTCATGGGAACTCTGCTTCCTGAGGAACCAGCCGAGTGGCTCAGACAAGATGCACGGAGTTGGCAGATCCCACTCACACAGGGCAGATGACATTTCTCTGGATTGTGCCAGTTAGGCTGAGTTTCACTTCTTCACAGCTCGTGGTTTCCATATTTACCAGCACTTTGATCAGAGAGCCATGGCTGTGAGTGGTAAGGATCAGTGCAGGATGAGGGACTGAGCTGCCTGACTGCCTCCCCATGCCCTCCCCAGCAGCTACATTAATGGCATTTATTTGGAGCCTTCTAGTCAGCTCCTGGGCATAAATTAAACTGAATTACTGGTGGCTCAAATCTTCAGAAACAGAGGAACGTTGAAGACCATTTGTAATGGTGTGGTGTTTGCACCTCTCAATTAGTGGTTTGTCTCAAGTTTCTTCTGCCTTCACTCAGAGCCAGGATTAAAAAACATGAAGGAAACTGATTTTCTCATGTCCAGACTTGGTTGTTTATTAAATCTTATCTAAAGTACAGAAAGTTCAGCAACACTTCTAGCTACAAGCTAGAATCGAGCAAAATGGAGCTGAATCCAGCTGCTACAAGGTCCCTTAAAGCTAAACAGTCCAATAGAGAATTAACACCTATATTATTTATACTTTTAACCCAATACTCAAATTCCCGTGCCCCTCAGTGTGGCACTAACTGTGCAACCAGAAACCACTGCCTGAAATCATGAAGAAGAAGGAAGATGAGCACTGAAAGAGACACCACCCAAAATTCTCCATCTTATCCCATACCTATTACTGTATTATAAAAACTTCAAATTTAAAACCCTTTACCATGTGAAAGCACACACTTCTGTTTAACTACACACCCATGATTTTAACTCCATCACTCAAATTTGGAGCCTTCTCCAAGGCCTCAGGTCACAAGCAGTGTTCTCCTGGGGGTCAGTGCCAGAAAGCACAGAAAACTCAAAAAACCCAGATTTCTGGGATCCAGCAACCATTCAATGTGGCTTTGCAACGACCTTTGCCTTCTTAGTGTGAACATTAAATTAAATCCTTGTTTTTGTAAAGTGTTAGAGCTGTACGTGATGAATACAAAAAATATGGGAACAGGACTAAAAACCTAAATTTCATTGAACTTCCAGGTTACTTTTCAGACTTGGCTAGAGATGAGAACTGGCTTATCCCACATTATTCCTTGGACCATTTTCATTCTCCAGGATGTACCAAGAAAGAGGAAAGTTAGATGGCTGCAGGAAGCTATTCCATTGTAGCAGGAAATTTGCCTTTTCCTCACTACATGAAACCCTTCAAGACTTATTCAGACAAATAATTTTGAGTTGCCTGTTGATAACCTCGTGTTTACAGGATTTTCTTAGGACAGGTTTTTGGATCAGGTCCCTTCTTGAGACAGGATGTTCAGATTAATGAGTTGGTTTTAGTGAAGCAACCTGGAAATGTTCAAGGCCAGGTTGGATGGGACTTCAAACAACCTAGTCTCATGGAAAGTCCCCTGCCCATGGCAGGGTGTTTAAACTAGATAATCTTTAAGGTCCCATTCCAAACAAAGAAAAGAAAAATAAGGAAAAAGAAAATAGCCCTGTGGGAAAAGAGTTGGGATTTTGGTAGGCCCTAAACTGCATGCAAGCCAAGGTAAGTGAAAATGAAATTACATAACCAAGAGCAGTATCTACCGGGGCATTCAGGAAGGTTGGACATGAGGAGTTTTTTCTTCACCAGGCGGGTGGTACAGCACTGAAACAGGGTCCCCATCCTCGGGGTTTTACAAGGCCTGGCTGGATAAATCTGCAGCAGAACTGATCTGTTGATCCTGACAGTACTGATCTGAGTAGGATCCTGGTCTGGGTGACTTCCAGGGGCCATTTTCAGGCTGTACCTTACAATTCTATGATTAATTTGATCTAATTCCAGGTTTACTGCCTTTGCAACCACCCAAGTGGGTGAGCTAACGTGTGTAGCACTTGTACACAAATGTTAGAAAATAACATTTTTCCAGAGGCACCTTTTTTGTCCCGTAATCATCAACAAAGAAGAAAATATCATTTATTCAAGGTTATAAAAGTAGTGTAGTTAGGTACCACCAGTTATTCTAAAATAATACATCAAAATACTCTAATTCAGTTAATGTGTAATAAGCTGAGCATGTGTGACTGTTAGTTTATGTTAAGGGCTTCTTTGAACAATTTAGGCAAATTTCCTCTCAATTTCTCTGGGGGTGGAAGAGTGTGAGGGAAAACTTTTTTCCCTTTTGGAGGGAAGAAAGCAGAGGCTGTGCTATCAAGCATTTTCAAAATGCAATTTAAAATGTCAGCCACTATGGCAACAGCTTTGTGTTGTCTTCTTTAATAGGAGTAATTATTGTGCTCAAGCCAAATAATGAGTAATTAGAGACTGTTTATTTTCAAAGCTATTTCCAAGGTGGAAAATTGTCCTGCTTTTTCTTTTCTCCCCCACTTATTCAAAATGCAACTGAGTAATGATACTCAGGCCTTGTATTTCAAATTGGTGTTAAATGTGGTTGAGTTTGGTGTTGCTGCAGAACTTCACAGAGACAAAAGCCAATGGTGAAAGGGGGTGAGATATCCAGAAGAAATAATTGCACAGCAGACAAAGTGCAGTCCTGGGGTTCTGGACAAAAAGGATTTCTGCCACAGACCTTCTAGGCAGAATTTTACAGTCTAATGAGTTTGGGGAGTGGGTGTTTGGTTATCCACCAGTGCCAGGGTCCTCGTGGGTGCAGCCTTGGGTTCCCCCAGTTTGTTCTCACAGAATATTCCTGCTAAAGGAGTCTTCCCACACTTAGGGGTGGAGGAAGGGTTGGTTTGGATGAGTGATTCCACAGAAAATTCCTTGTTTGGGCATTTTGTTTGTTGTGAAGATTGGTTTCCCATCTGATATGTGTGTTGCAGCCTCCCATTCCCTCCACCAACACGAAAGAGGCAGCAAGGGACAGGAGTGAGGGTGCAGGATTGCCCATTTCAACACCAGCCCACAATTAGTTGAATTAAGCCTAACAAAACCTAAATCTTAAAATAATACGAGGTCTTACGAGGCCAGGGACTGAATGACAACCAAAATCTATGCAGATAAAGCAACTAACCTGTTCTGCATTTTTAAAAGTATCTTAAGAACCTTAAAATCCACCTTTGCAAAATCCAGGCTCCCTTCTTCCTTCCAAGTGGGTAGTTTATGGTAATCTCTTTAAACATGGTTTCAGCAGTTGTGACTAAGATCTGTGAAAATAAGAGATACAATTTTTAGTAGATGGGATCACTTCCAATCAGGCAAGAGTGTGCCTGTCTGTAAAATGTGCCAGAACAGGACAGTTAAAACTGAGACCTTCATGAAAAAATAGATGTGTCATGGGAGTGGCTGACTAGAGAAATGAATTACGGCTGCTTCTTCCCTTAACTTTGTCATCATTTTTTGAGTTGCTGGGTTAGTTCTCCTGGCCCAACACCGTTGATCCTTCATGTCCCTGTTCCTCATTGACCTTCCTCTCCTCCACTCCCCTTTTGTGGACAGCTGTCACCCAGCTCTCCTGCCTCACCTCGCCTTCCTTCTGGATCTTCATCCACAAAACTGTCTGTGGTGCTTCCCACACTGCTCGTTGTGTTTAGGGTAAAGTCCTTAAAGGTGTCTGTGAAGCTGTTGCACCTTCCTGCTGCTCCCTAAGATGACAGCAGATCAAAGAATCACCCGAGGTGCTTTCCCAGTTGCTGGAAGTGCCAGAAACAAGCAAAAAGCTGCCCTACCACCAGGGTGATGTTGTAGGATATTTAAATGGATATTTTGGAAAGACTAGTGCAGAGGCAAAAACATGATCCAGTGGTTTGGGCTTTGATTGAAATGCCTGTTCTCTCCTAGGCAGCCTGTGGAGATGTGGGAGAGTCACGCTCTCCTTATGCTTCAGAATCCCTTTTTATAAACACAGGATTCTTGCATTTTTATTGCAATGAGGAATGTGTAAACATGAGCGTGCCGAGATGTGCAGTGACAGAGGGAGAGGGACACACAAGTACTTTTTAAATGGTTGTGCTGGTTCAAAAGCAAAACCAGTGAGAGACTCCAAGTCAGACATACCATTTAATAGGAAAAAAAAGAGAAAAAATAAAATACATGCAATAGTAGAAAAGAAAACCACTGATAGAGTCAGGATACAACCTGACACTGCTCCAGTTAGGGTGGTGGTAGCAGTCCAGATGAAGTGGTCTTGCTGAAGCAGTGATCCTGTGGAAAGGTCTGGTAGCTCTTGTCCTCTGGAAACCAGTGGCTAAGGGCTGCCTTGGTGTTCCAAATCTCAGTTTTTATCTAGGTAGGAAATGCTTGGCTCCTCCCCCTGGCTGGAGCATCTCCCAGTGGGATGATGTCATTTTATCAGTCATGCACTGGGACTCAATGGCCCATTAACAGGGGATAGCTCCTGGAGAAAGGACGGGTTGTGGAAAAGATAAAAAACATTGCTTTAGCTGGTTTTAACAGATGGCCCATTAACAGGAAATATCTCCCACAGAGATAAAGATCACTGCCCCACCTGGTTTCAACAGATGCTGATAGAATACACACTTTTGGGCACATCTTTACATTGTAACCTAGGATAATGGTGTCTGTGGAGCTGATCCTTTCCTTTGTGTACCTCCCCAGAAGCTGACGGCTCTCCCGTCTCGGAGATCGAGGGCCCTTTCACCACAGCAGACGTCGCCAGCAACTGCGTCTCCAGCATTTCCTTCCACGAGCCCGTGCTCTGGATCGCCTCCTACGCCCTGATGAGCCTGTGTGGGATCATCCTGCTGGTCCTGATCGTGCTGCTGCTCATCCCTCCCCGCTGCCAGCACCGCTACACGGACAACGACGTGGTCAACGACGAGTCCTCCCTCGTGCGCCACCGGTGGAAATGAGAGGCTGGATCCCAAAAACTGACTCAAAAACAGGGCCAAGGACAAACAGCTCTGCCAAGGAGAAGAAGCCAATGCCTCCTCAGTCCTTTCTACGTTCCTACAAAACGCTGTTGAAAATCCCACCAAATATCCCGCGTCGTGACTTTTACAGCTTTATTTTCTAACACCGGTTCTGAACCAAAGCACTGTTAAACACCTCTGAAGTGCTACGGTACTGGATTTGCTACTGCAGTACAGTGAGCCTTTATGCTCTCTACAGTACCTTCTTAAAAAAAAAAAAAAAATTAAAAACTTTAAAAAAAAATAAAAAACCACACCATGATGTTCTTCCACTGTCTGAACAAAAATGCCCATCTCTCTTTCACACAAAAAAAGGAGCTGTCAGTATTTTCTAACTAATCGAGCCCTGACTGTAGAAAAAGAGAAAAAAAATTAATAATCTTTCTTATTAATTGCATTAAATGAATACTGCTTTCTGTTTACATCAGTTTATTTTGAAACTGTGCTTATGGTGTGAGGGAGGGAGAAAAGTCAGACTTAAGCAGCAGAGAAAAAGCAAGGGAGATCAAGAAGAAATGTTGGTTTATGGTTTCTTTCCCTCAAGATCACTGCTGCCACTTGAGAGGGTCTCCCTCCCCGAGACTTGTAACAAAATGGTCCAAGGTGGTGAAAACTGGGAAACAAACTTGTTCAGCCTTAGAGTAAAACAAGACTACCTCTCTTAATTTACAAGGATGCTACCACTGGTGAGTGTGTGGATTAGAACTGGTCTTGAAGCACAAAGATGCTCCATACAACCAAATGGAACTACTTGGCTTTGAATTTTTTTGGATTTTATAAAAATTAATACTTCATGACTTTCCACTTTGGTGCACAAAAAAAAAAAAAAAAAAAGAAACCTTTCAGTTCCCCCCCCTCATGTGGGGTTTTGTTGTTTTTTTCTGAGTTTGATATTTAGAAAAGGCTGATCTGCATATGTACAGACAGACAAGAAAGAAAGGTCTGTGTTCTGCTGTATTTCTAGCGAGCATGTAACAAAAAGAAAAACCAAATAAGAAAGACAACCCTTTTTTTTTTTTTTCATTTGGCTGAGCTCAGCAACCTAGAAATTCAAAGGAGAAGTACCTGTCTTTATGGACAGGCTGTGAAGTGAAAGTCTTTATGCTGGCTTCTTTTTCAACTTGAGGTGTTCAGTTTGGCATCAATCAAATGAGAAGTGTGTGTGTCCTGGCTAAAAGCAAACACGTGGTGGGACTGGAAACAATAGTGGAAGAGCAGAGCAGAATGTATTTGACCAGGCTTCCATTCTGCAAGTGCAGATCATCGTGCTGAGGTCAGAATGAGGTATTTTCTTTGCAGATAGGACAATTTTTCTTTTCTCTAGTTGCAGGCTTCTCTGTAACACTGGCCTGAGTGTTTGGATTGGAAAGATAAACAGTGCAAGGCTGAGGATTTTTTTTTAATACATAGAAAAAGGAAAAATATTCCTTTGCATTTTTATAGCAGAGCAGTTTGCATATCTGTGGGAAATGAGGGAAAAAAAAAAAAGCTTAGCTCTGAATTTCCCAATCCCTTGCCTAGACAATTTTCTGCCCAAAATCCCTTCATATAGCTCTGTGATTCACACTGCCTCTGCATCTGACTCTGCATGGAATAAGGAAAGATTTTTTTTTTTCAAGAATGGTGCATTTACAAGGTGCACGTCATGTGTGTGAAAATAAAACACTGTGGGGTTTGTTTTATTAACTAACTTATGTCTTTCACGTCATAACTGGAAGTGCCTATGGTTTTCTTTTCAATTCTTGCACTTTCAGATTACTTGGCTCAGTAGAGTAAAATAATTGATGCTGTGATACAATGTCTGAAAATGGTTTCTTGTGGAATTTGGAGTTGGAAACAGGAGGGGATTTTGAATTTTTCTCCTTCTTCCTCTGCCTCTTAGTTTTTAAGAGGAGAAGAATTGTGAATTACATAAGCCATAGAGCTTAGCTGTTTTCTCAGTGTTCTATTTTCCATTTCTCTTTCTTAATATCTTTTAATTAGATATTATTAATATAGGCACGTTGTCCTCCTGGGTTCAGTTTTACACATAACAAATAACTTCAGAGTTGTATTCCTTCTTTTTCTACATCATGGCAATAGAAGTTCTGCTTCTGTCACTTGTTTCAAACAGAAACAAGGTATGGATTTTGGATGGATTGGGTTAAACAATAAACCCTCTTGCAATTCAGAAAGTGAAAACAACTTGTATACTTGTAAAAAGTTTCATCACTGCTCTCCTCAACTCAGAACCTCCTATCTCCTCACCACAAAGAGTTTTAGGAAGGTATTTACTGGGAAAGATTCTGAGTAGGCTTTTTAATCAGATTTCATCTGAGTGAACAAAGTCTTCTTAGTGCACTGGATTTCCTATTAAAGATTTAATATTACCTTTTTCCCTTTGAATGTCCTCGGTCAAGATATTTTAAGGGAAACACTTGAATAAAGAGGAGCAATAACCAAGTAGCAGAAATGAAATGCTAATATATTCTTGAGTTTTCCTGGCATTCCTTCACACTAAAAATGTGGCTTGTAGTAAAAATGCTGTGAGTGACACCTGTGAGCAGCACAAACTTCATCTGGGCTTGTAAATTGATACTTACACTGGCAGAAATTCAGGTGAGCATTGCTTTGTTGCTCTGGCAACAAGGAGAGCAGTGGAAACCCTGGTGGGTTCATTTTTAGCCTACAACACATTAAGAAAAATAATGCTCTCGGGCAGTTTTGTATAGAAGATGAAACACAGTGATAGACTACAATATAATCAAGTGTAGTCACTTGGTAACTCATAATGATCTCTCTCCCTGATATACTTCAAAAAATATTTATGTTGTGAGATAGATTATGCTCCTGTTAACCAACATCAGGTGTAAGAATAAACCATACCTTAAAAATAAAAGGAGGCAAGAGGAGTGGAAAAAAAAACCAGAGCATTGAGTAAAGATGATACTGGAAAATATTTATTATGGAAGACAGGATGCTCCAAATCTCAGCACTCCAAACCATCCCTTGTAAGAAATATCAATATTTGTTGCTGAGCCAGCTCTGCTCTGATGGGGATGTAACACCACATCCCAGGAAAAGTGTCAGAAATCTGCGTTCCCCTGGCTGCAGCCTCGCAGGTAATTTGATACCATCGGTGCAATCGCCGGGGATTTGAAGGGCTGTGGTTTGAGTTGGAGAGGTTAAACCTGAGTCCAGCCCTGGGAGTAGGTTAATTCTACCCCGCTGCCCCCGCAGGTTTTAGAAATATTTTCATAGGTTTTTTGGAGCAATTTAAATGCTGAGGGAAACAGATGAAGCATTTTAATAAGGCTTTTGTTCAGACGCTGTAAAAGAAGTTATGTGGAGGGGATTGTTCCGTTTTTAAGGTGAAGTATTGTGTTTAGGATGTGCATGTTGAATCAGCCTAAATGCAGTGTTTCAAGGGGTTTTGGTATCTCTTGTGCTCAATAGCTGTAAAATTTATCAGCTAAAGTCAACCTATGAGTACCCAGTTCCTTGGTGTGTATTGGTTGGCTTTGTCTTGCTGAAGGATGAGCCTTTTGTCTACCAAGCTTTTCCTTTTAAATATTAAAAGGCTTGTGAGAGTTGCATAGCACAGCAACATTTCCAGAGACAGAAAGAGAGATCCTTAAATTTTCCAGTGTTACAAAATGGTTGTGCTGCTGGAAGTTTCTTTGATTTCTGTAGGGATTTCCAACAACTGGGCTGGTGTTGGTTGTCATATCCTCATCTCAGACATGAATATAAATAGCAACATGAGCAGTGTAATGAAGGGCGTTAGTACAGTGACCTATGGAAGTGTAATTAAAGGGAATTACAGAAAGAAAAATAAATAGGATGCCTTTAGCTAGCTTCATTAAAAATTGCAAGAGCATAAGAGATTGATCCTTTTCAGAAAAGGCTGTACTGTTTACCAAGACATTAGTTCCTGTCAAACTTGACTCTCTGGTTGATAAATTGTTCATTTCTGGTTGCTGAAGTCCTTGCTGCTGTTGAGAGAAGTGAAGACAGGTTGGTAATGGGATATGAGCAATCTTCTGAGCCAGTCAGATTTGCTGGCTTTTGAGGCTTAATTAAATACTAATCCAGGCTTGTGAGTAATCCAGCATGCTGGTTATGGCTCTTTGGGACTGCTAGCAGAAATACTTGGCTTCAGCCAAACCCCTGGGTGAGATGGATCCAAAACACAAAAGCCACAGAGAGACAGCAGCTGCTGAGAAGCTGCTGTAGGTGCAAAATCCAACAGTCCCCATTTCCTCTGGCAAGGCTCCACTCACCTCAATGTTTTGGAAACCAGCACCCCAAGGTGCCTTTTGGTGCTACTGGGAATTATCCACCCCCAGGTGAACGCAGGGCACGTTCATCTTTAGGCTGGATCATTGCCCAGCTGCTGAATATTCCCCTCTCCATGTACCAGTGCATACAATGCTCTTTCTCACCCCCAGCAGTGGCATTTGTAAGCAGCAGGACAGGAAATCACAAAATATGCTGATATCAGTGTCTGTGCAGTACTAATGTAAGAATGGATTGTATTTGGCTGGATCTTTGTGGTCAAGTAGTCTTTGAAATACTGGGAATTTTAGATTAGACCATGAAGGCACATACATAATTTGAGCTAGCCAAAAAGTAAAACACAAACGGCAATTTTTAGAATTTACAAAGAACTAGCCCTCAATAAGTGCTCTCTTCCTTTTTTTTTTTCTTTCCTAATTGATAACAAGCACTTAAAATAAATGTATTTTAGTATAGTTGCTATCCTGCTAATTTGCTGGTTGCAAATCTGATTTTTTTCTGATTTGTCTTCCAGGCCATTCACCCTTCCTCATTCCCTCCTCCCCTCCCCCCCCCCCCAAAAAAAAAATTGCAGAAAGATTAAGATCTCCATTTTCCAATTTCCGTTTTCTAACAAAAGATACATATTTCTTGTTTACCATTTCAAGCAGTTCCTTAACACTTTAAAAATGAACTGTAGGTTGAAAATTCTTGCAGTGCCATTAGGAGAAGAATTGGAGCCAGAACTTTACCTGTGCCAATGGTCCTTGAATTTTACTGTGTGCCAAGAACTCCTTTGTGCATTTTACTATGTTCCCTGGACTTCTTTCACATCCCACTTGGAAATACGCCCTGGTCCTGTATATTCTCCTTTTTCTCCATCCTCAGGAAGTCCAGGGGTGGAGAGGAGGACCACAAGGAGTTGTAAAAGCGCCATCAATGACATCTTTTGTCCTATAAACAACTCCAGCTGAGCAACTGAGTTTGCTCTGATTTTTACAGCAATGTGTATTGAGACAAAACACTTGAATAAAGGAGATTGTTTGTAACAATCCTCTCATCCAGTCCCCCTCTGATGAGGGAAATTTTCACAGGGCCAAGCCAAACCTGCAAAGGGCATGTTTATTCCTCTGTTTGCAGAGAGGGGTTGTAGAGCTGAATGTTTAAATGGCTTGGTTGTCCTTTGGAAAATTCTCTGGTTAAAAAAAATGGAGTTGAGAATGTTTAGAGGTAATAAGAAGACAACTGACAATTTCTAGATAGCACAAAGGTGTGGATTACTGCAATATGTGCTGGAAAAAATTGCCTTGGTAGCCAGCACTCTGTGTGTGCATAAACTATACAAAGTTCAGTGTTTCAGACTTACCTGAAATAGGCAGTTCACTTTTTTTATTGCAAGTTTTATATGGAGATGCAGAGATCTTTTAAGGCTTTTAACACTACATTAACTGTTACTTGATAGATATTCAGGAAGTGTGGAAAGGATTTCACCTTTAAGGAAGTTATTCCAACTTAGAGAGGCATTGCTTCACCTGTTGTTTTGTTTTAATTAGACAATGTTTTTAACATTGACTGAAAAGAAAATAGGATCAAAATTTTGAAAAAAGGGGTATAGTCTTTCTAATTCAATCTTCAGGTTATGTTAGGATGTCTACCCCACTTACTGTCAAGCCTCATCACTCAATTTTCCGAAACTTGATACTTTGTACTTTCAGGTCTTGCCATTTTCAGATAAACACTATGTAAAAAATCAGATTTTATGCTGCATAAAATAAATGATTAATTCTTTCAACCTATTCTGTGTGTCCTTTTAAATCCTGTTAAGACGAACTTCAAAGCTGATGAATTTTATCCGTCCAAATTCCTCCTGTGACTCTCAATTCCAACTTCTGGCTGTGGCTCCGTGGGGAAAGCAGAGGTGCTGTAGATCCCATCTGACCCTGGCAGGATGGGGAGGCAGCCAAGTTTAGCTCTGAGGTGATTTTTTTTTCCTGGCTTATTCCCGAATCACAGACTGTTGCCTGGAAAGGCTGACCTGGAACAGAGACTAGGCAGAGCAAAAGGGATAAAATAGGTATTTATTGAGAGGATACACTTTGGGCAGTGCAAGAGCCTGGCCGGGGCTACACCCAAATCAAATCCAAATGTAACCCGTCACGAGTTTTTACACGTTTATAAATTTTGGTTTATCTACATATTGGGGTCAATTATCCAACCACAGCCCCAGGTTATGAAGTCTCAGCCCCCTGGCTTGCCCCCTTTCCCTTGCCATTGCTTATGATTTTTGGGTACCAGTCGTCCTTGATTCTCCAGCTAGAAAGGAATTGTTTTGTCTAACTGCCCTGTGAAGAGAACTTACTAACACCTAATATGAAGTTTCCAAATTAAGCACTAAGCAGCAGAGATTCTGGAAAATATAAAAGCTAAGACCCGAGGAGTCAGATATTCCTGCTTCAGCCTCTCCTGTCCGTATGAGGCAGAATCGAGCAGAGATTCATGATGCCGAGAAGGTGAAGCTGCTGATGGTTCGGGTCACGCCTGGGGCTGTTCCTGCCCTGGGATGCGATGGGGAAGGGACACAAATCCCTGTCCCTGTTCCCAATCCCTGCTCCGCGCTCTTTCCTCGCCAGGTGGAGCCCAAGGGGCGTTTTCCAACTCCGGGAGCCCTTGCAGCACTTTCTGGTTGTTTTTTTTCCCCGAATTCCCTTTAAAGTTATTTTCGCTTTCTTTTTTGAATACCCGACCTCAAAGGTCCTTAGCTTAGAGTTTTCTGATGGTTTATCATCTCCCTCTTCCCTCCACCTAAACGCCTCTTTTAAAAGTCCATCATTTTAAGCCCTGAGCATTTTAAAAGCACCACAGTGTATTTATTGTGTATGTTGTAAATTTAGGGTATTAGTCAAGTAGGATGGAGTGGCACCAACTGTTTAGTATTTTTCCTTCGAAGCTGGCAGGTTTTGCTTATTTCTGTTCTGATATTCAACAAAGCTTCTCCATTACTGCCCCAGAAGTTGTGGATGCTGCATCCCTTCCAGTGTTCAGGTGTTGGATGGAGCTCTGAGCCACCTCTTCTAGTGAAAGGTGTCCCTGCCCATGGCAGGGGGTTGGAACTTTATGATGATTTTTTAAGGTCCCTTCAAAACCATTCCATCATCCCACTATTACACAGCTCTGCTCACAACTTTTCGTTATTTTTCTTGTGTTTAAACTTTCTTTATGCTCTTGAAATTGCCATCATCTTGAGAGCACCCTTCAGGCTCATTGAATCCAGAACTGTAAAGCTGTTTATTCACACCTGCCTGTCTCGGCCTTGCCCATGAAAACTGGCCTGTTTAGACAAAACAGCTTTTAAGTTTGTGTGTGAAACACAAAAGTAAGAATTTATTGCAAGAATATGTTTGTTTTTTTTATAATGACAGTGAAGTGTACACAAATACGTGAAGGTTGGCAGTGCAAGTGCTCTGTGTAATTTTCCAGTACAATGTGTCATTCTGATGGCCACTTAAACAGTAAACATCTACTATTCTTCCCTTTCTCCACCAAAACAAACTCTTTAAAAATAAATGGAATGTGGTTTCTATTTTTTTTTCTTTCTAGAGGCTGACAAGTACCACTTGCCTATACCTTGATTCATCATCTGTTGGGCTAGGGAATTCAATAGCATTTCCCAATACAGATTGTTGTAAAGAATACAGGGATCTGTGCTGCCAGTGCCTACACAAATATTGGAGCATTGGATTTTTATAGCTGTTAGCTAGATGAGACAGCTTTCTATGAATAAACAAGGTATTGTGATTCTTCAAATTCTCTCTTTTCATGCACCCAGAATTGTTCTGAAGTACTCTGAGTAGGAATACTATTTACTTTTCCCATGAGTGCTTTTTAATTGTAAATTTCACATTGCTTTCTGCATTCTTATTGAATGAGATTATTTTTATTGTTGGACAACTTGAACATTCTCTAGGCTGGGGGTTTATACTGATTTTTAGCTGCTGATTTATTTTTGACTGCTGATGTATCCATCTTCTATCTGGATGTAGTGCAGTTAAATATATTTTCCACATGTTTCTCTGGATTAAAAAAGCAGAAGAAAAACACAAATTAGCCCCACCTTTGTGGGCCAGCAGTGCCCCAGACTCACAAGCTTTACAGGTTTTCCAGTTTATCAGCTGAAAGTAATCCATGCTTGCTTTTTGCCCTTGGTTAAATGATCCATTTTTGCATATCTTGGGGAAGGTGACTTTAATCCTGTATACCCACAAAAGAAGTATCTAAAAGTTCTCATCTTGTTTTAAGTATTTGCTCCTGAGTTTCATAAAGACAGTCAAGGTATACCAGGAGAAAAAAATAAAAAAATAAAAAGGGGGGGGAGAACCCAAACAAACAAAACCCAGAAAAAACAAACAAACATCAGCAGTAATTTTATTACAATAGACATTTACATCTCTATTTCTCTATGTTCCCCTTCATGTCACCACCACACAGGATGCTGAGTTATGGCACAGGCACATAGTGAATTATGAGTGAGTTAAATTATGGCACAGGCACATGATAAATTATGGGGGAGTTAAATAATTGCTCTTCCACACTACTGTCCCTTCTGTCCATTGCATGATCTTGTCTGTACCAAGTCTTAGGTAAAATTAGCACTAGTTGTACATTTTATGCAGAAGATCTATTTTTTAAAGTTCTTGTGAGCTCTACAAGCAAAGATTTAATCCAATATTCTCTCCCTGCCTTGCAAATTCTGCCTCTGCTTTAAATCATTAAATTCTTTGAACTCGTCCTGGCAGGACTGAAAATCCAGTGCTGTCCATTTGTGGGCAAGCAGCAAACACGTAAATTAAATTTTACGAGAGCTGGAATGACACTTTTGCTCATTTGTTAGCCAAGTGAGGTGGATGCAGAAAATCTCTCACTTGGTGCTGTGGTTCAAAGGGCAAGCAGGAACTTGCTGGTATAGTTTTAACTGTGTTAGACCATAAATTTCCTCTGCTGAGCTGGATTTTGTGATAAGAATAAGACCCTATAGATGCATTCACCTGCTCCATTCAGTGTCATTTGTTCCCTGAGTAGATTTCCTGTCCTGCTTATCACCAAAGAGTCTTACAGCCTCACAGGAATTGAGAGTGCAGATTAGTATTTTGTAAGTTTTTCTCTAAAAAACATTACAGAATGAATGTTTTCAGGGTGAAATCAGAAAAGATCCTCAGAAGGGTTCTGCACCCCATCTTCGATTAATCACTAAAGAAAGAAGTGTCACTTGATTTTTTTGCAGATACAAAACTGAGATACCTGAAGTAAAATATTTTAGAGTTTCCTCTTCCTTAGGCACTTAAAATCCCCTCAGCCACTGGATCCCTGGGATTTGGCAGGCCAGCAAACCAGGCTTTGCAGCAATCTTGGGTGTAGTTCCATGTAGTTTAGGCAGTAATGAAAAGTAACCTGCTACACTTTTCTTGTGGGTAAAAGCAGGTAAAATTTCATTTTTTCCAATACACTGATGGCCAGTGAAGTAGTTTTGTTCACTGTATTGAGGTGGGTGACAAAGTTCCTAAAGGGCTTAAAAGTTTTCCCTATGGAATCTGTGACCCACCACTACTCATACTATAAATTTATTTCAAAATTAAATTATCTCAAGTCCTAGTCCAATATTCCTTGCTCTAATAAAAACAGAGGAATTTTTCATTACCACACAGTGTTTTGGGTTTAGAGCTGGATTTATTGTTACTTTGAGGGCTAGAAGTGCAGTCTTCAACAGTTTCAATCATTTTCTTGCAGTATAACACTTCCTGCAGAAATAACTGCATATTTTAAAAAGTATGGGCAGACTATTGTCCTTAACTTCCTCTTGCCACCTCATAACTCTTTTTCCTTTCCGTCCTATGCTTCTCGTTCCTTAAGTTTTATTTGTCCCATGTTGCCTGTTTAATTATTCACACGCCAGGTTTTATGGACGTTGCTTTTTCATTTGCAAGCTCCAGTACATTTGAAAATAACCAGCAGCAATTACTCCCTTAGGTTTTACCCTGCAATTTACAGGCTATTATAATATACCACTGGCAGACAAGGACAAGAAACACCTCTCCTCCAGGGACTGGAAACATTTACAGCTCTCAGGAGTGTCCTGGGAGGAATGCAAAAGCCCCACTGTGTTCCTATATGAGTCCCTGCAGGATTTTATTCATCTGTTTGCTGAGCTAAATATAATTTCTGTGCATCATTAGAGGCAGAGGGAATGAAAGAGCTTAGTGGAAACTAAATCTGAGAGTTCTTAAGGGCAACTGCAGAATTGCAGAGGAATTTGAGTGATTTTCTAAATGAAAATTACTGACCCAGCTACCCAGCAGGGAGGAAACCTCCAGGTGATGCTGCACAACACCTGGTAAGAAGAAAAGATGAACCAAAGGTGGGCTGGAGCTCGTGTGGAAATTGTGTCATCCCAGCCCTTGGACAGGGGCTGGAAAAAGGAGGAGGGGTCTCCAATGGAAAAAGACTTGGCTTGGGTTCAACAGATGCAAAAAAACCTGTTTCATCTGCAGAATGGATCCAAACTCAAAGAGAGTAGGTTTAGATTGGATATTAGGACGAAATTCTTCACTGTCAGGGTGGTAGAGCTGCCCCATCCTGGAAAGTGTCCAAAGTTTAAGTAACCTGATGTAGTGGGGACATTGCCTGGCCATGGCAGAAGGGAAGGGGAAAGAAAAGAAAAGAAAAGAAAAGAAAAAGAAAAAGAAAAGAAAAGAAAGAAAAGAAAAGAAAAGAAAAGAAAAGAAAAGAAAAGAAAAGAAAAGAAAAGAAAAGAAAAGAAAAGAAAAGAAAAGAAAAGCAAAAGAAGAAAAGAAAAGAAAAGAAAGAAAGAAAGAAAGAAAAGAAAAGAAAAGAAAGAAAAGAAAAGAAGAGAAAAGAGAAGAGAAGAGAAGAGAAGAGAAGAGAAGAGAGAAGAGAAGAGAAGAGAAGAGAAGAGAAGAGAAGAGAAGAGAGAGAAAGAGAAGAGAATAGAAGAGAAGAGAGAAGAGAAGAGAAGAGGAAAGGAAAGGAAAGGAAAGGAAAGGAAAGGAAAAGGAAAGGAAAGGAAAGGAAAGGAAAGAAAGGAAAGGAAAGGAAAGGGAAAGGAAAGGAAAGGAAAGGAAAGGAAAGGGAAAGGAAAGGGAAAAAGGAAAGGAAAAGTGAAAGGATAAGAAAGGAAAGGAAAGGAAAGGAAAGGAAAGGAAAGGGAAAGGAAAGGAAAGAAAGGAAAGGGAAAAGGAAAGGAAAGGAAAGGAAAGGAAAGGAAAAGGAAAGGAGAAAGCAAAGGAAAGGAGAAGGAAAGGAAGGAAAGGAAAAGAAAGGAAAGGAAAGGAAGAGGAAAGGAAAAGGAAAGGAAAGGAAAGGAAAGGAAAGAAAGGAAAGGAAAGGAAAGGAGGAAAGGAAAGGAAAGGAAAGGAAAGGAAAGGAAAGGAAAGAAAGGAAAGGAAAGGAAAGGAAAGGAAAGGAAAGGAAAGGAAGAAAGAAAGGAAAGGAAGAGAAAGGAAAGGAAAGGAAAGAAGGAAAGGAAAGGAAAGGAGTCCAGCTTCGCCGAACGGTCCTCCTGAGTGGCATGTCAGCCCTCCCTCTGTCCCGCGGGCTAGATGGGTGCTCTCTGAGGAGAATAATTCGAAGTTAGTCAACTTTAACCGGGGCGGTGCGGCGCTGACAGGCGGCCGCTCCCCTTCCCGGTGCTGGCAGGGGAGGCCGGCAGAGGGACGAGGAGAAGGAGAAGGAGGAAGAGGAATATAATGAAGCTGACCCAGCGCTGTGAGTAGGATGCGCCCTGGAGCCCTCTCCGGGCGGGATGAGACCCCCTGGCCAAGGGGAAGGGTGAGAGGATGATGCCGCCTCAACATCCAGCTCTGAGTCTGGGAATAATTCATGCTCGAGTCTTAAATATATTCTCTTTTCTTGGCTTTTCCCCCCCCCCCTGTTCAAGCCCAGCTGTGTGCGGTGTGTGTGTATATTAGCGAGGTGTGGCTGCGTGGGGTTGGAATCAGCTAAACTCAGAAAAACCCAGTACTGGCTTACATTTAGGGATTTAGTTGCTGCCAAGGGGCACCTGAGGGACAAGGGAAATTGGGAGCTGTTGAAAGGTGGACTTGCTGGCACAGGAGCCGAGGGAATGGCAGGAAGCTCTCTCAGGGAAGGTTTAGGTTATTAGGGGGAAGGTTTTTCACCCAGAGCGTGGTCGGGCACTGGAACAGCTCCCCAGGGAACAGGAGAGCTCTGAACCTGCCAGAACTCAAGGAGTGTTTGGACAACGCTCTCGGCACAGGGTGGGATTGTTGGGTTATACTGTGCCGGGCCAGGAGTTGGACTGGATGATCCTTTAAACTCGGAAATTTTAATTTGAACTTAAAATTTAATTAAGCGCGGAGTCCCCTTTAAACTCGGAAACAGATATTCTGTGCTTCTCTCATCTTTTCCTTATGCTCTGCTGTTTTACGTGTCCCTGCCACACCTCCCATCCTGACTGCCCTTCCTCCTGGCTTCTCTCTGCACCCTTCTCTGCCTGGCACTGTGAGTATTTCTGCTGATGACGGTGGCACAGCTGTAACTCTCAGGGAGCTCCTCCGTGCCAGAAATGGAGTGAGAGAGGCACAGCATCACCTGTGCACTCACTGTCCCCACTCTGCTCCTTGGTGCTGAGCAGCCACAAGCCTCCAATACCAGCAGAGTCTGACTTTCCTGCCTGCAGGCTGGACTTTGTGCTTTATTACTCTTAATTGCTTATCATAAATATTAATATCTCTTAACTCTGAGCTTATGGCTTTGCTGTTAAGTGTGTAGAGGTTTGCATGTGGCTTGTGGAGAAACCCCAAAAATGAATGTATGTGTGCAGGATAAATAACCTCGGTAAACCTAAGAGAGCCAGCTGGCCCAGCAGTGAGGTCTCTTGATGCCTTCTGAGTCCTAGAAAGCAAAACCAGAAGTTGGTTGAAAGCGGAAACATTCTATGAGTTTTGAGAACCAAGTGCAAACTGCGCAGGAGAGTTGGTAAATTTATTCCTTGAGCCTTAAAAAGCGTTTTCAAAAAACTTTTAAGAAGCTTGTGTTCTAAGGAGAATACAGAATATATTATAGAATCACAGAACTATTTAGGTTGGAAAAACCTCCAAGATCTTAGAGTCCAGCCTTTGATTGATCACCATCCTGTGAACTAGAGAGTAGCACTGAGTGCCACATCCAGCTGTTTCTTGAACTTCTCCAGGGATGGGCACTCCAAAGCTTCCTGGGCCAGCCCCTGCCAAGGCTGAGCTCCCTTTCCATGGGGAAATTCCTGCTGCTGTCCAAGCTGAGCCTTGCCCTGGCCCAGCCTGAGGCCGTTCCCTCTCCTCCTGTCCCTGTTCCCTGGAGCAGAGCCCGACCCCCCCCTCCCTGCCCCTCCTGCCAGGGACTTGTGCAGAGCCACAAGGTCCCCCCTGAGCCTCCTTTTCTCCAGCCTCAGCCCCTTTCCAGCTCCCTCAGCCCCTCCTGGGGCTCCAGCCCCTTCCAGCTCCTTTCTGGCACACCCCAGCCCCTCAATGGTGAGAGCCCACAGCTGAACACGGGATTCGAGGTGTAGCCTCACCAGTGCCCAGGTCCTGCTCCTGTGGCCACACCTATTCCTGATCCAAGCCTCAGTCCATCGATCCAGCCTGTCCAGACCCCTCTGCGGAGCCTTCCTGCCCTCTAGCAGATCCACACTCCCACCCAGCTCTGTGTTGTCTGCAAACTGACTGAGTGTGCCCTCGATCCCCTCACCCAGACCATCAACAAAGACATTGAACCTGACCGGCCCCAAAATTGATCCTGGGGACAGACACCACTCGTGACTGAACCCCAGCTGGGTGTGACACCATTCCCCACCACCCTCTGGGCTTGGACGTGCAGGCAATTCTTAACCCAGGAAGATGCACCTGTCCAAGCCCAGGGCTGCAGCTTTTCCAGGAGATGCTGTGGGAGATGGTGCCAAAGGCTTTGCAGAAGTCCAGGACACACATCCACAGGGAGTCCCTGCTCATAAAGGAGACCAGGTTGGTCAGGCAGGACCTGCCTTTCTTAAACCCGTGCTAATTCCTTGCTTATCCTGTTTGTGCCATGTGATCACACCCAGAATGATCTGTTCCATGATTTTCCCAGCCACCAGGGATTAACATCAGGCATAACAGCAGTTAGACATTTGTCCTCAATTTAGGTAAAATGCTGCATTGTTGAGCCTGTTTTGCAGAGCTCCTCCATAATAATGAGGAAAAATAGTGCAAATACATTGTAAAGGTAAACTGCCAAGCTTTGTGGAATGAGCAAACAAAACCTGACTGGTGCTTTCATAGATCTTTGCAATGCACCCATTACCTCTCCAAAAACAGTCACTGAAATCTCTCAATAAAATTGTCATTTTTACTTTGTTCTTCCTGGGTTTTGTCTTTGAAACTTGTGACTTGGCCTCCTTTATGAATTAAATATATTTCGTGTATAAATCTGGTAATTTTTTTTTATATTGAAAAAGAGCAAAGGTTGCTGTTATTCTTCTCGTTTCCAGCAGCGTCCTCATGTGTGCCTATGAACTTTATCAGTGTTTGTGTTCACATCACTGCACGAATGAAGTGTCAGAGTAATTTCAGTGTTATTTTAGTGTGAGTTTGCACTACTACTCGTGGTGGAGTGAGAGATTTCTCATGGGGACTTAGGGAAATTTATAATATCTAAAGATTCATTACATTAATTTCTCAATCTTATTCCTTTGAGGAAACCACAGCAAGTTCCTCATTATATTTTCCCTGGAGTCACACAAATGTTTCTGCAATGTTTGTCTGGGCTTTTTATTTTTAAAGCTGGGAGATTGCAGGAATAATCACGTGGACAAATACAAATAGGAAGTAGCTAGGGAGAAAAAGTTCTGTCTTTATGGTGGATTACCAACAGAACCTAAGTGAATAAAGTCTTCTCTTATGAAGAAAAAAAGATATCAAAGTTCCTTCTGGCGTGAATAACCAGAAGTAAAGAGTCAGGAATGTCTGTGTTGGACCAGTGTGTTCATTCTACAGAATTTTTCAGAATTTGGATGCAGACCAATCGGGCAGAATTCACAGGAGTGGCAGAACTTGCAAAACAGGACTTGAAGAGGACAAGTGAAAAATTTGGCCTTATTCTAGAGAGAGGGTAGGGCAGAAATCTTAATGTATATAAAAGGCAGTTCCAAGAAGGAAAGGAAAGAAGTATCTTATGAATGTAAACTGTTATAAGGAAGATTCAGACTAGATAATACAAGATATTTTCTAGAGGGCTGGCAAAGTAAACATACTGCATATTTTTGGATATTGGTCCCATTGAACTCAGTTTTCAGGACTATAAAACGAATAATTTTCTTTTTTCCATTTAAAAGACCCTTGTTTTCAAGGATGGTTCTTTGCAGATCAGGAAGTGACTCACACCTCTCAAACAGCCTGTTCCACTACTGGAGTGTGATACTTCCTCGTTTAGCATCATGAATTAGGTGCTGTATTTCATCAGGAAAGCCTGTTAGCACTTCTGGTGTTGAGGAAAAGCAGATAATCAATATGAGGAGGAAGCTTTTCACAACAAGGCTGGTAAAACACTGGCACAGGTTATCCAGGGATGTGGTGGCTGCTCCATCCCCGGAAATACCCAAGGTCAGGCTGGACAGGGCTCTGAGCAACCTGATGCAGTTGAAGATTTCCCTGCTCATTGAAGGGAGGTCAAATCAGATTAACTTTGAGAGTCCCTTCCAACCCACATTATTCTGTGATTCTTTGAATGCAGTCAGAGCTCATTGTGTCAAAGGGATTTCTGCTCTTTTTACCAGTATGTTGTAAAGGTGGGTGCAGAGAATTCCCTATTTGATCAGCGTTTAAAACCATTCCTGGAGTGTCTGCATGTCTCAAAAAATCAATAGTAACTGCAAAACACCTCTGTAGTACCTGGTACTTACTTTTCAGAGTCAAAATCTTACTAGGGTTGAGTTAAACTCTGTTTCTTTGAGATATTATGGATGTGGATTGAAGGGAGTGTTGGGGGAATTTTCTGCCTGAAGATCAAGTTTTAGAAACAAAAGGAGTTGTCCTAGATAGGAATGCCACAAATACTCTATTGCCACCTCTCTGAAGGCTGAGGTTAGCACAGTGACTCAGACAAAAACCAGCCAGTTTGGGTAGCAATGCCAGAAAAAAATGATAAGATTTTTTGTGTTGCTATGAAAACATTTTTATGTCTTTGTGGGGTGGTTTTTTTTATCATTTTTAAAAATTATTTTCCCCGTTCACAGTTGTTCTGAGATTATTTGCATTCCTGGTGATATCCTTGGCTGCTTGGTATTTGGGATACTTTGCTGCTGTTAATGTACCCCAAAATGCAATATCCATTGAAGCACTTCAAGAGATTGGAAAGAAACCAGTATTGAGGGGTGTGTATTTATTTCCTTTTTTTTCTTTCTTGTACCGTATCTGATATTGTGTATTTATGTGCTGAATGACAAATGGCTTGTTAGCTAAGAAATTATTTGGTATGTGCTATTATGAGAATGAAGGTGACTGTAAAGTTAATTAAAGCAAAGTTGAACTTTTTTTTAGACACTGTTTTTGAAGAAACACAATGTCAGCCTATTTTTGCAAGCATACAAAGGTAATTAATTGAACACTGATATCAGAACACCTTCTTTGTTTGCTGCCATAAAAATGCCAAGCTGCAGCTTTGGTTCTATTACATGTATTTTATATTTATGATAAACAGCTGAATCACTAACTAAACTTTGTGAGTAAATTCTCATTATTTTTGGCTCTACTCTGACCAGGTGGTTTAACGTGTATATTTTTGTCAATCTGTGACTAAGTTATTGTGTAAAAAAAGGGCTTAAAATAAGAATGATAGTTATTCACTTCAAGCTGTTGGTAGGAAACCTTCATCCTTGTAGCCTTTTTTTCCTGTTGTGTGGAATAGGAGATAATAATTACCTTCTTTTCAATTATACCTATTTGGAAATCAGTGATAACTTCCAGCCCAAACAAACCAGTGATGAAGTTGCCACGATCCCAGAGAACTGCCAAGTTCCTGTGTTCAGATGTCTTGAGTTTAGCACTTTGATTTTAGGGGATTCATCCCACATAGAAATGGTTCATGCAGCATCCAATAAAAAGTTTTTTTCATCTTTCTGTTGCAGCCCCAGCCCCCAAAAGGCAGAAGTGTGACCACTGGTCTCCCTGCTCACCAGAGAGCTTCGCCTATCGCATCCTCAGTGGTGGTGGCAAAGAGAGGAAAGCTAAAATTTGTTTTGAGGATGAGCAGTGAGTACCAGTCTAACTTTACACCTTAGCAAGTGCTTTGTACTGTGAGCAAATGTGCTGGGGTTTGGTTCAGTAGCAGCAATGAGCTCCTACCAGGGGCTCCTATTCTGGTGGAGAACTTCAGCATTTATCTAACAGTATTTAGCTCTTCCCCTTCTTCTCCTCCTCCTCCTCCTCCTCCTCCTCCTCCTCCTCCTCCTCCTCCTCCTTCTTCTTCTTCTTCTTCTTCTTCTTCTTCTCCTCCTCCTCCTCCTGCTCCTTCTTCTTCTTCTCACCTAATCTCCAGACGACTGTTAGTTTTCAGTAGAATTTTTAATTTTTATGTTGCAGGATAGCAGATTTACAGAATGTTGACTTCTCAGCACCTTCTGAAAGTCAGGTTCTTTCATGGCTTTTCAAACTGGACAGGTGAAAAATTTCAAAACCTTGCAGTGACCTTTCCTGGAGACAAAATCCACAGAGAGTACAGCCACAAAACTATTTATTCTTGTTTAGTTGTTTTTTGTTTTGTTTTTTTTCTCCTTATCTTTCTGGCTGCACTTGTATGAAATATTTTCTTGATCTGGCTCATTTTGAAAGAGTCATTGTTGAAGGAAACTGACTGATACACTGTGCAAGATTTTTGAGCTCTTGTTTTCAATAGAGTTTTGAATTAAATAACTGAAGAAAACATAAATATCAGAAAATTACTTAGCACTGGTGAACATAACTTTGCAACAGAGCTGCTGGACAGATGAATTTTACTGATATTGTATTTATTTCAATTCCAGGCTTATAACTGAATGGAATGATGACACTGAAAGTGGTATAAACGTTGCCATTGTGAATTGTAAGTAAGAGAAAAAATGTTAGAGAGAGATATATTTTTGTACTGCAATAAATTACTAGTGTTCTTGGGAGGCTTGGTTTTTGTTTTTTGTGGGGTTTTCTACCAGCCAGTATGGAAGGGAAAGGAAAATATTCCAAATTTGATTCACATTAATGTAGGAAAAACAAATCTGTGCGGTAACAGTCTTCTGGGTAAACAAGAGAAACATGTTCATAATCATTATAGGAAAACAGAATAGAAAATGTGCACATAGATGTGGTATAAGTGTATTTTTTTTAGACAAAAGACTTGTAGCACAGTAAGAATATCTGTGATCTCCAGCAGTAGGACTCAACTTTCAGCTACAGTCTTTGATAAAATATATCTGCTGCTCCACTGATGAGGGAGAAGCAGGAACTGAGAGTTGCAGTTCTGCTTCAAGGTGTAGCCATGGTAAAAATTCATTTTCCAGACTTGTTCAGGCTACAGAAAGACAAACTCAAATTTTAATTAATATTAAACTGCCATTTGCTTGTAGTAAAAGCCACTGGAAGCAGCAGGTGTGCTTTATTCTGGGTTTAGAGGCACCTAAATCCTAAATTTTGATTTAGATGAATGGGAATGGTGATTAAGTGTATTCAGTAATGGGTCCAGGGAAAAATGAATGCCTAAATCTTGTGGGGGAGGGGAAAAAAAGGGAGTTCACAGGCACAGTTAAGCTGGCTTTGATCACAAAACACTTCTATTCGAATTTTTTTTTGCTAAGCAAGATCTTGACTTTGTCTGAATTTGTATGATTTTGCTGAAGGTTAAATTAACCACGGACAAGAATCTGTTCTAAATTTTCCCCCAGTTAACTGCTGCCTTTTTTCCCAATAATCATAAAATCTTTACTGGTTATAAAATACAAAAATGAGTCAAAAATGAGAGTAAGAGGAGAAACACTCATCATGAATGCACAAGCAAGATGGTGGCAAATAGAAGCAGGTAAATCTGTCCATTATCCTGCACCATTTTTTAGCAAAACGTATTTTTTTACATGTCCACTAATTAGATCAGGCAAGATAATGACTGTTCTCAGTGTCTTATGGATGAAAGGTTGAACATCTCAAACACTGCACAGAATAGGATTAAGTTCATTCAAACAGGTTTAACCAATTTTCCTATCTATGGCTGTCACCTAGTATAGTATATTTAGATATAAAAATATGGAAGCATGCACCGAAGAAAGAATTTTTCTATAAAATAAGAAGTAATAATTTTTTTTAGTCACATGGGATAATTCAGAGACTACATGAAATAAAATATTCTCCCCAAATCTTAAAACTTGCTATTTCATGGTTCTTCCAACTTAAGAATTGAAACAAAAGAAGCCAAATAATACACAAAAGTAGGGATGCCTAGCTTTAGCTAAAAATTCTGTGTTTGCTGGTTGAATAAAATAGTATTTGCTCATATTTAGACCTCTTTTTTTAATTACAGATAAAACAGGAAAACTCAAGTCAACAAATTTTTTGAAATGTGGGGAAAAGGTAAGGAAAAGAGTTCAATAGAGCTTTTGTTAGCATTTCAGCATTAAGAAAAGACAGATTCATGTAATTATCCTCCTCTTTCCTGTTTGACTTTGTATTCTCAACAGGGATCAGTAGAAACAAACAGCTGCTGTCTTCATAAAATATGTTCTGGCTAGATATGATGACAAATTTTGCCTGAAAAGCTGAATTTCTCCTGTTGGTTGAAATAGTTAATTATCTTTTCTTTTTAATATCTTGTTCTTCCCCTTTTTTTGTCTTGTCTTTTTCTTTGGTGTCCATTATTTCAGTCTGGTAGGAATGGCACTTAACTAGATGACATCCAGATACTTCAGTCAGCAAAATTCTTTTTCCCCATTATATATTGTTGTATTTTAGTTATAATATCATCATAGTTATAAAATCATCATAGGAAGTTTGCTTATTTGTCTCTTTACATCCTTCCATGTAGCTGTAAAGATGATCTACTTTAAGAATAGCTTTTAACACATTTTCTAAATGTTGACTGGCCAAGTTTCCTTACCTGTTAGTGAGGAGAACCAGAATGTTCCAAGGCACTGGAAGCTGATTCCCTGACTCCTTAAAAATGCTCATGACCGTGGCTGCATGAGTAGGAATGTGAGTGTGTGCCATGAATAACCAGCTGTGTGGTTGACTCCACAGACCAGTCAAATGAGATGATGAATTTCATCAGGAATGCACCAGAAGGGTCCCTCATTCTGATGGCCACCCACGATGATGGGAGCACCAGGTAGGAGCTTATGGAGCCCGAGGGGCAGAGCTGTGAAAAGCTGGAAAATTACTTCTTGTGCATTGGTGTAAAGGAATGATAAATCCCATTCTGCACTCAGAGTTGTTCTCTCAGTTCTTGTCTGAAAGTTTTAATTCCATGTCTTTTCCATGATTGCAGGTGTCTGTGTGTTGGTGCTCCCTAGGATAGGTAGATATTATATTCTTTAAAATCAATGACCTCTGGGTCACAGCCTACTTTACTCTGAAATGTTATTTATCCACACCTCCAATTATGATGTCTCTAGTTTGCATTCTTTCTAACATCATAATCTTATTTTTCAGGTGCCTTTGAATCTTTGGGGGAATTTTAGCTGAGCTCATGATATAGTAATTATCCAGGAAAATACTTAATTTGACACCATTGTCAAGAACCAGACAGTATTTGAGATACATTTTTCTTTCTGGTATGCTGCTATAAACAGGTTGTATTAACATCAGGAACTTACTGAGAAGGAAAAAATTTGATAAATTCAATTCTTTCTGTGAATTCAATGTCATGTTACTACTACAGCTCTCAGGACTATTTAAATCTCATTTTTGCTTCTGCAGGCTTAATGCTGAATGTAAAGCATGAATCAGCCATGATCTTTTTCATCAGTTTTCATACCCTGAATTTTTAACACTCATTTTTTCACTACGTTTTCCTAGGTTGAAAGATGACGCCAAAAATTTAATAGAAGAACTGGGAAGTAAAGAAATCAAGAATATAAAGTTCAGATCAAGCTGGGTTTTTATAGCTGCCAAAGGCTTCAAGCTGCCAGATAATATCCAAAAAGAAAAGGTCAGTTTTGTTTCATTTTCATTTTATATTTGTCTGTATATCAAAACCAATAACTTTGGGAATAACTTGCCCACAGGTTGCAGGAGGACTAAAGACCCTGCTTTTCACAGAGATTTCTGTTTGCATCTGTGCCCCTGTTGTGCTCAGTTTGTGTAAGCCCAGTTGTGCTCATCTGTGTGACTGAGGCAGACAGAAATGAAAACCCAGCACAGCGTTCAGGTCCCTTGATGATGCTGATTCCCTCCAGAGCCCTGCCAAACTTCCACAGTGGGGTTCTTTTCCCAGAATATCACTGGATCAAAGGATGGGTCAGGCTGGAAGGGACCACAGTGGGTCACTGGTGTCACCTCCCTGCTCCAGCAGGGCCATCCCAGAGCACAGGGCACAGGAGTGTGTCCAGATGGAATATTCTGGAATATCCCCAGGGAGGAGACCCCAGCCCCTCTCTGGTCCCTGCCCAGGGCAGAAGTTGTGCCTCCTGTGCAGGGGGAATTGCTGGGCTCAGTCCCTGCCCGTGGCTCTGGGGCCATGGCTGGGCCCTGGAGCAGAGCCTGGGACTGCTCTGAGCCTGCCTGCACACAGGGACACACAGACAGGGACACACAGACAGACAGGGACACACAGACAGGGACACACAGACAGGGACAGACAGGGATACCCAGGGATACACAGGGATAGGCAGGGGCAGAAAGGGATACCCAGGGATGCCCAGGGACAGATGGACACCCAAGGACACACAGTACAGACAGAGAAACCCAGGGACACCCAGAGACACCCATGGACAGACAGGGACACCCAGGGACAGACAGGGACGGACGGACAGACAGACAGACAGGGACAGACAGGGACACATGGGGACACGCAGGGCTGAGGCCCCTCTCAGCTGGGGCTCCTCTCCAGGCTGAGCAGCCCCAGCTCCCTCAGCCTTTCCTGGGCACGGAGATGCTCCAGGCCCTTGCTCAGCTCCAGGAGCTCCTGTCCCTGCTGTGCTGAGGAGCCAGAGCTGGGCACAGCACCCAGAGGTGCCCCCAGGGCTGGGCACAGGGGCAGGATCACCCCTGACCTGCTGGGAATTCGCTTCCCAATGCCCCCCAGGACACCACTGGCCTCTTTGGCTTCTGCTGATCAGGGACAGATCATTGTCCACCAGGACCCCCAGGTCCCCCTAGAGCTTTTCCCCAGCAGGTCACCCCCAGCTTGTGCTGGTGCAGAATATTTTTGCATTATTTTTCATATTTCAGAGCTTCTGCTGGACAAAGATACTCAATTTAGTGTATATCATGACAGCCATCTGTGTGACAGAAGCACTCTGTCTAAGAGACAAACTGGCAGAATCTTCACCCATTATGTTAAGCAAGATGTGCAACATTCTCCTCAGCTTCCCAGACCTCCTTCATTACTCCCTCCTCTTGTATAAGGTTTGACAAACTGGTATATGAATGGAAAAAACTAAATACTGATTTTTTTTAATTTATTTTATTTTTACAGATAAACCACTCTGACCAGACAAAGAACAGATACAAAGGCTGGCCAGCTGAAATTCAAATAGAAGGCTGTATCCCAAGAAACCTGATCTGAACAAATGCATACCTCATTAATAAAGAAAATTTTATATTTTTATATCTATGAGTCTATTAAATTGCCTCCAGAACTCAATAAGCATCTGAACATCAATTGTAAAACAGGTCAAATACACCATTTTTAACCTATCTTTCCTCTCTGTGGTTTTATTCTAATCTGAAAACAAATAGGTGTTTTGATAAGAAGTGGAAACAAAATAGTCTGGTTTGGAATTGCAATGTTCAGGAAGTCAGTCATAAAATGCCAGAATTTTTGAAAGTGAGTATACATTGTCATTTATACTTTCAGGGTTTGGTTTTACTTGTTTCTTTTTAGTATGTCTTTTTTTTGTTCTTGTTCCCTTTAAATACTAATATGCAAACAGAACCTAGTCTAAATTGTAATATAAAATCACTTGCAATACAGCCAATTACTTTGATGTCAGTTTATTAATAACATTTCTTCTGTTCAGAGAAAGTATGGCAAGAGCAGGCACATTTGTTGAGCTGATTTTAGTGATGTTGGCAACACAAAATAGCAATGCTAACGTGTAAAGATCCAGTTACTTGAATTTTGCCAAATTTAAGCTGCAAATCTACATCGTTTGACTTATTTTTTCTTCCTGTAACTTCAACTTACTTTAAAAAATGTAGTGACTTCATGCCAATGTAAGTATTAACAACAGAATCAAGCACATGATTGAAAGGAAGCTGTAGAAACATTTATTCCATTTCCCTTTTTTGAAGCACAGCAAGTGTCTGGACTGGTCTTAAGTGGTGTTTGTCCCCCTGTGGTTCAGAAGTCTCCCATATAGCTGATTACATAACCTAAGTTGCTTCCTGCAGCATTCAACTGTTATTCTAATTATTCCCCAAACATATGGAATTGACCCAAAAGGACCAAGCAATTACATGGACAGTAATTCATCAGGATTCTTTTTATACAACTCCATTATGTGTCTGATGATTGTCCTCATCTACTCTCTCCTCCCTAGACTGAACCCACCCATATTAGTCTTTCCTTATATTTTTTCTCCACATTAAAAGGTCAGTTCTGTGGTTCCTGCTTCAAGTCCACTTTGAAACTTCAAATGAAGCTTGAAATCTTCAAATCTCCAACCGTGGCTGCCACTTGTAGTCACTGCTGTGTTCCCAGCAGCTTTCTGGTGGTGTGTCTCTCATCAGTCCCTAAAGTTTCCTGCTACTGGTTTGCAAACGGCTCCATAGCCCAGAGACACTGCCAAAAAAAACCACTTAAATTAGTCCAACTCAGTTGGATTTTGGCAGGCTCGATGGTTGCTCCTTAGCACCTTGCTGCTGATGAGGTGGATACAAACTGAGCGCTTCAATAGCTGCTTCAATGTTTTTCCACATTAAGTCATTCTTCTTGATAATTTTTTCGGGTGGTGCTTGTGTTGCTGGCAGGACATTTATTCCTTTGCATCATAATCACCCTTTGCTACATGCCTGAATTATAAAAATAACATAATTACAGTGCTAATGGCTGGCAGTCCTCAAGAGTGCCAAGCTCTGAGACAGCCCTCAAGCTCTGTGCAGTCTGACAGTCACTGCCTTTTGCTCCAGGCCACAATTAATCTCACATCAATTACAATTAAATTTTACTTTAATTTCTGTTTAGTAGTTACCATGAAGTACAACATTCTCATGCTTTATATTTGCTCTGTTCTTTACACTCTGTGCAAGTGTTCCACTCCTTGCAACAATAAGAGCTGTGCCTCTGTCATCTGAATAGAAGATCAAACCACAGTGAGAACCTTTCGAAGCACAATTTCCTGTGAAATGGTCTTTAACTCCATGTTGTTTTCACTTTTACAGAGATGAAGCTGAGTCACCTGGACTGGACTGAAGTATGTTGATAGTCTGCAGTGCTGACATCATCAGCTTTGTTTTCATTTGTTCTTGACACAGTACTTAAATATGGCAAACAGATGACTCTAATACTTTGATAACCCACTGATCAGATGAAATTTTTCTATCACTTTTCAGATTAGAAGCAATCTTGCAGAGTTGGTTTGAAAGGGAGATTTTGACTTTGCACCCACAATTTGAACACTTTTAAAGGAACTGCCTCCTAGGAAGAAGTGAAAAGCTTTTTCATGGAATCTTAATTCTAAAAAATTAATCCGGGGGGAAAACAACAGCTGCAGTGGTGGAGGTCGATGTTTTCTATGCCAGGTGACATTGCCAACCAAAAGGAGTAGGTAGAAAATTATTTTCTGCATTCTCCCGAGCTGAGAAAGTGCTGGGAAATACCTCTGGGTGCTTATTACACACGTGGGGTCACCACCATACAGTAAGGTTAAAGCCTGCACAGCAGTCCATCATTTTCTAATCCCAGTAGGCAAATCCTATGGGGAGCCATGAGCTTTAGGCTGTGGCATTACTCAGGGCGTGGGTTTGTGGATTTAAAAGTGGGATGGCACAGCAGGTGGCAGCAGTGGCTTTCCAGATCCTCTGCATCTCTAGAAATACCCAACCTTCCAGTGCTTACCTGTCCTGGGCAGACACTGGAAGCCACAGACATGGGTGGAGATCACCTTGGGTGGACACCAGCAGCTTTGTCCCTATCATGCCAGACCTTCCTTTCCTATACTTTGCCAGGGTAGGCTCCAATTTCAAATAACCTCAGCAGAGCCTTCCACACAAAGAGGTTCCTTGTATCCCCATCTAGAAACACTTTTTAGATGCTCCCATTTTTACCTCCTATGTTCGTGTGACAACCAGTTCCTTAAAAAACAAAGTACCTGGACAGAGTTCCTTATTTATTTCTCTATTTAAGAGCATGAGAAGTACTTCAGGGTCCTGACATGTTTCTTAAAAATCCCTGGATGCCTGGCAGTCCAATTTGATAGCAGCCACTGGAAATATTGATCAAATAATAGGTAACATTTTCAGTTTCTCAGCTTCAACTGTTTCTTCATGTTCTTTGTATACTGTTATCTAACTCAAAGTGACAAGTTTCCACTATATTTAAAAGAAAAATACAAGACAGGAAAAGAAAGGCGAAAGATGCTCTTTTTGAGGCAGGCTGTGCTTAAAGGAAAATACTGACCAAGAGCAATCCACCCAGACAAGCAAAGAGAAACTGATGCTTTTACTTAAACATAATGCCTGGAGGGAAGTAATAGATGAGTATGATTTATGTGATCTCTTCTTAGCTGCAGTGAGATGCTGAACCTTGACTAGAATTCAGGGGATTGAGGGTGGTTTAATAACATTTGAGTGACAGCAGTTCCTCATTTCTGGGGACTCAGAAATTTCGATTTCAGTTCTCTGCTCTGTTTTTTGGGGGGTTCGGTTGGCTTGGGGGGGGGGTGTTGTTTTTTGGTTGGTTGGTTTTATTTGCTTTCTTGTTTTGGTTTGGTTTTGGTTTTCTTTCTGGGAGAGGTTTTCAGCAGCATGGGAAATGCAACTTTTCCTCCAAAACACAGGCTTTGCACTAGCAGCTCCTTCCAAAATCTATCCAAGGAATAGACCCTTTGGCCTGTCCTGGTCTCCACTGCAGGTTTCTTAAAAAAAAAAAAAAAAAAAGCTATGTTTTAGCTAAATGCAATACACATTTCAACCTTGTTCTTCTCAGATAAATCCTATGTGGTTGTGCTTTTATCTCCTAGGAATTCCTATCTGCTGGGAACTCCCTTGCAGTGTTTTGTGGGAGGATGCTCTTGGCCAGCCAACAAGGATAATGACCCCGACAAATGGTTCTGAAAAGAACCAAGGGACACCTCCAAATCAGCCGCCCTTGTCCTTGTGGGGGAATTCAGCTTGCCGGGCGTGCGCTGGGAACGCCACACAGCTGGTCCAAAGAGCCCCAGCAGGTTCCCCAAACAGCTGGACGACAGCTCCTCGGTCCAGGGACTCCTGGAGCCGGCTCGGAGAGGAGCCCTCCGGGATTTGTTGCTCGTTCCCAGAGAGGCTCTCGGGGCTGACGTGGGATTGTCTTGGGCGCAGCGACGGCGCAGCCGCCGAGTTTCAGATCTCTGCTGCTTTGCCTGCGCCCGTCTGGCTCCGAGATGGGCCAGGCACAGGTGAGCACGGCCGGAAAAGCAGCAGCTTTAAGCAGTGTGACTATGGCAGTGGTTTTGATGTCTTCTAGGATGGGTAGTGGAAGATCCTGGGCTTGATCCTCAGGTTGGTTATGGTCATTTTCTCCACATAAAATTTCCATTGTTAATTTGGCACCTCTGTCCTCGGTTTTCTGGGTGGCAAGCACAGTTTTCAACTGTTTCCTCCGTAGGGAGTCCCACAAGAGGAGCTCCGTGGAGGACAGCAGGAGCAATATAATATGTCTGATATCATGAGAGATGAGGACATGGCCAGAGAGATTCACATTAAGTGTATTTTTGAAGTAAGGCGACTTCTGCCCATAGTCCTTTGCTGCTTTGCAAAGTTCCTTAGGTTCATTATGAGGAACCTGTTCCCATTTAGGGTTCTTTCCCCTTTTACAGATGTGCTGTAGTTTCTCAGCCATTTTGGGGTTGCCATCCCTGACAGCCTGTCTTTGGACCCGTGCCCAGCCCTCTCCAGGCCTGGTTTTAGGGAGAGAGGGAGCAGGAATGGGGAAGAAGGTAACAACTGAGTTGAACGGGGTCCCCAAATTCCCTTCATTCCTTTCATCAAGTTGTAGATCAAATTAAAAAGAGAGTAAAATTTCCTGATCTTAAAATCCCCTTTCATTTGTTCCACATGTAAACGTTTCCCTACTTTATCCCAGAACTCAACAGAAAAAAACCTCCTCTCAGGTAATGCCTGGGAAGTGTTTAAATAAAAAATGAACGAAGGCCTTTAATTCCCCCTTAGAAAATTTAACGTCTCCATTAACAAGGGTCCCCTTAACTTGGAAATAAACCTCCCATTCCAAAACAGACAACTTAGATTCCCTTTTGGTTTATTTTAATTTCCCACCCACAAGATAAACAAAAACAGAAATTGAAAGTGACTTGCAGTGGCACCCTCCCCCGGTGCCCTTCACAACACTCAGC
Organism: Sturnus vulgaris; assembly: GCF_052056855.1. Taxonomy (NCBI): domain Eukaryota; kingdom Metazoa; phylum Chordata; class Aves; order Passeriformes; family Sturnidae; genus Sturnus; species Sturnus vulgaris. The sequence goes on along the minus strand of NC_142244.1, from coordinate 115,073,845 downwards.
AAAACCCAACAAGTCAAAAGAAGGGATCTCGTAGGGGATCTGTCAACACCAGCTGATCCTCTGCAGCAAACACTCGACAAACTACACCTATGAGGGCTGCCAGCCAGCCCTTCAGGAATTACTTCCTAAAACCAAAGGTCTTCCTTCTGGGAGCTGGAGCTCAGAGGTGACTTTAGGTCCATGACTGAGGTCTGATGGAGATGCTCTCAGGGCACTCATAGGAGTGGTCCCTGTTTGGGTGGCAGCTGCAGTGGCACAGCAGGAGTTGCTGATACCACTGCCTTCCCAAGAGGGCTGTCTCCATGAGAAGGGATAGCTCTGCACGCCGAGCGCTCATGCACCGCGATGGTATTTGAGAGTCGATGAATGAATACAAGAAGAGTTCTTTGTGTGGTATTCCTGTGGAGTTTATTGACCTCACACAGAAGGGAACCAGGGACAAAGAACCAAGAATGAAGGAGGGTCCAGGATTATATGCTGCACAATGGAGGGCAGAGCATCAGATCCAAGGGCCAATGGGTTGAGGGAATAGGGGCGGTGTGGAGACGGGACTAAGGGGTAACAGCCAAGTGGGATCTAGGGAAGGAGAAACAAGGATTGGGGACCAATAGGGAAGTCAGGTGTGGGGAACATTCTAGAACTGGGGTGGAGAAAAGAGATAACATAAACAGGTATATTAACATAACTACAAAGAATTACAATCCTTTAAAGAGGCGTTTCTTCCCAAAGCATCTGGGCTACAGCATCCCCTACCAACTCTTGGAATGCAACAGGTAGAAGGTTCCGCCACTTCTTATGCTAACTAGTCTTCCTCTGTGCTCAGTCTGTCTCTTCTTTTTTCTCACTGGGTTTCTGGGGTCACTGGGTCAGGAGTTGGTCACCATCTTCCTGTGCCAGAAATTTCTTTTCTCCAGCTGGAGCCAATTTCAGCACAGTTGCTGAGCTGGCTTTATGAATTTTGGGAAGTTCACCTGGGAAATTGTGCCAGATGTCCTTGTGGCTGTCACTTCGGCATCCTTGGTGTCCCCTGTGAGCAGGAGCTCCTTCTCCCCAGGCTTTGTGCACCTGCCCTTGGCTCTGACATCACTGGCGCCTCTCAAGCCCTAAGCCTCAGCCAGGCCATTCTCCTGACAAGGAACTGAAGTCCCTGATCCCTGGACATCCAAGGCAGCCCGTGTGACAGCGGGCAGGCTCCGGGCCAGCGCTGGCAGCGGTCAGGGATTGTCCGGCTGTGGCCTGAGGCAGGGGCAGCAGAACAGCCCCCGCAGCGCCCGCAGCGCCCGCCTGAAGCGGGACGGGCGTTCCTTGGGGGGAGCCGGCTGCTCCCTGAGGGCCTGGGATCCTGCCTGGGAAAAGCACAAAGAGCAGCTGAGCAGGACAGGCTCCAGGCTCTCTGTCCGTGCCTCTGGCACCTGCTCCTCAAAGGTGGGAGAAGCTGCGGTGCTCTGAGGGGGCCCTGGGCTGCAAGGTGGGGAGCCGAGGCCCAGAGCGACCCTTGGCAGCACGGCTCAGCTGCCCTGCACTCAACCCAGGCCTCCCAAGGGACAGGCACTGGGAGCCCATCTTCTGCAAAAACTCCCAGTCACTGCTCCCTGTCTTCTGCAAAAACTCCCAGTCTTTGCTCCCATCTTCTTCTTCATTCAGCTCAAAGCAGCTCGGTTTGTCTCACATCCTCCCGCAGCAAGGGCTTGACCCCATTGCTGTGAACACTCACGTGTTCCCAATTGTCCTGAGCAAGCTCTTGGTCACTGTCATCTTCCCCACTGGACTGAGGGTCTGCTACCATTGCCTTGGGACAACTCCTGGCCAACAGAGTCTTCCTCTTCAGAAAGCTCTTGGCAACAGAGTCCTCCCAGTCAGACGGTTCTGGGAGCTACCGACTGCTCTTTGGGACAGCCCTTGCTCCATGCGTTCTTCCCAGTCAGAAAACTCTTGGTAGTGAAGGGCTTCTCCCTGGCACAGCTCCTGCTCTCCTCATCCCAGCTGGAGAGTTTTCCACAGCTACTAACACCTCCTTGGGAGAGCTCTTGCTCAAGAGACCATTCCCAGTCAGAAAACTCTTGGTCGCTCCTAATATCTCCCCACTGGGAAAGCTCATGATCCAGGTCAGATTCCTACTCTTCCTCCTCATTGACAAAGGCTCCCTCCTCCTCCTCAGTCTCTCACAGGGTCAGGATTGAGCCACCCACTGCCATCACTGAGTGCCCATTGAGGGCCTGATGTTCAGCCAGCTGGGCAAAGGGCTGGGTGGCTGGGAATTGGGGTTCACCTGGAAGCTGCTTCCTCCTCAGAGAGCAGCTCTCCTAGGACTGGGCACCCCAGATGGACTGGGCACCTCTGTCACAAATGGCCACCCCCAGCACCCCTTCAACAGCCAACCCCACTGGAACTAGCACTGGAGCAGCCCTGGCCCTGGGCACTTGTAGCCCCTGCTGTGTCCAGGCCCCTGTGAGGCTTTGGCCACGCTCCCACCCGACAGCCCCAGAGTACCCTGCAGAGCCCTGGCTTTGGAGGCTGGGCTATTCAGGGCACGAGCCACTGGCCAGATGGACACGGCCAAGGACTTGTGTGCACTGGCTGCATGTGCAGCTGCAGTGGGGATGAGGGGAGTCCCTCAGGGCTCTGCCTTGGCCCCGGGGCTCTTGCATGGCTTCCCCAATGGCACAGGCAGTGGATCCAGCTCACCCTCAGCACATTGACAGGGGATGGGAGCTGAGCAGGGCAGGGGCACCATGGAAGGACTGTGTGGGGAATAAGTTCCCAGATGCAAGTTTGTCTCTACCAGGTTGTTGTTGTTTATGTTAACTGTTTGTTTGTTAATGCTTTATGTCTTTGTAAATTGTAAATGTTCCCAGCTGTTTGTCCTTTCCCTTTCTCAGTACCTACCTTGTATCCATGCCCAGCCATAATGCCCAGCCATAATGCTCCTAGCTCTTTGTCCCTTCTCAGTTCCCATACCTATACTTTGTATCCATGCCCACCTCCCCTGCTGCAATTTAAATTATATGCAACCGCAAGTGCTCATGGGACACTATTCAGAATTAAAAACACCTAAAATAACGAGCCCAAATAACATCTGGAACTGAGAATAGTCTTCCCAGGTCAGGAAACTAGTAGAGAGAACGAATTTACCATCTGGAGCTGCTTTGTCGTGTCACTATAATGCAACAGCACTCAACCAACATGACCTCCCTTGACTATGAGCCAGCATTGGCTTCTTAGAGATCCCATGAGGACAGAATGCCCTTTGAAAATGACTGTTTCTGGAGTTCTTGAACGTTTATAAGGCACAACTGGTGCAGTTGAGATGTGGCCATGCAAATTTCATGATGCTGTTATCCCATGTTTATTCCCAAGATGGCATGGCTTGGCATCTCAACCCCAGGTTTCCCATAGCAGAGTCTCAGACATCTGGATCCTTAAAACAATTTATTTCCCCAGTTGGTGCCACACACGGCTGTGACTTTGGAGGGGCAAAGGGTCAGTGCCAGTTCTTGCCTGGGGCTCCCACCCCCCAAAGCTCAACCTGCACCTCCTGCAGCTGCACTCTGAGCTACCTGCACTGATTGTATTCCTCAACTGCATGCCGTGGGGAAAGCATTTTCCTTCTCTCACAGTCCACTGCTTGGTGGCTGCACCTCTATTTGTGTTATGCTGCAGTGAAGTGAATGTGTCAGTGAGATACTGATGTATTTCATAGCAAAGAGTGAGCACTAATTAAATCCATAATCTGTTTTCTAATATGGCAAAGGAGGGAAAATTCAAATTGCAACTTCTTAGCAACGGTCATTCCAGAACAGGGAATGATCTGGCGTGGAGAGAATGAGGACAAGAAAGGGTTACCCTGGCTGGAGGCAGGGATTCCAGAGCCAGGGCTGCTCCCTGTGAGGGAGTGAGGTTCCAAAGGCTGATGAGATAAGAAATGCTGCAGCATTTTGGTGGTAGTGATGCAGTGAGAGCACTCAGGGCCTACCTTTGGGCAGCAGAGCAGGTGCTGGGGGCTGGGCCACGGGGATGAGGTGTCCTATGCCAACATTCACACAGTGGATACCAGGGCAAATGTAAGGAATCAACCCATGCCACATCTTTGCACTGTCCTTGTAGAAACACTTATGGCAGTAGGACTCTGCTCTGGATATTGTTCATTAAATCTTTTTTCATTTAGGTGCAAGTTATGTGCTTAATTCACCTCGAGGGACACAAAAATCCCCTACCACTGTTCCTCAAGATCCTTTGCTACCATGTAATTTCCTGTTGACGGTATTAATTTACATGAATTGAGGAACTCACCTCTGTAATTTTTAATGTAACAAGATTGAAGAGACGGACAGGAGGAAAGTCATGCAAATCCAGTTACACCTGAGCAGTTCATGGACAATCAAGCACACTACATACTGTGTTTTAGGTTTCAGACTCTTCCTGTCCCACCCAAACGGTAACATTTTAGTGTTAAATAGCTGTGAGGAACTGCCTTTATTTGTGTTATCTGTAACAGATAACACTGTTCCATTTCATTATCAGAAACTAAGGAAGTAGAAAAATGGTTAGAGAAAAATATCACTACTTGTAAATGTCCTGATGGCAACTGTTCAAATATCATCATCTTAATGACCATTAGCAGATTTCAATACCCCTTGAACAAATAGGTTTAATATTCTAGATAACAAGGTTTCAATTCTTAGTCACACTGTCCTATATAAATTGAAGAAATGGTCCCTGTCTTTGAAGGGCGATATTTTTCTTCACTTTTTTTCTCTTCCCCTTTTTTGATAGCTTCTACCCATTGGGGCTATTTAATTAATTTTGGGAATCTTGTTGTGTGGACTTTGCTTTGGGAGAGTGTCCAATCCATTGCACAGTTAAAGCTCTTCTTTATTTTTTGATATTTTACTTCAGTTTTTGCTTCTGATTACCTTGAGATTTGGAGACAGAAAAATACTTCACCTTATCAGCTGTAGGTGGGTTAGGGTCTTTGTTGCTTCTCTTTAAAGCAAATCTCCTTTATTCGGTGAAGTTTGTACCATCTAGTCCCTCTGCAAGCGGAAATTTCATCATTTTCTAAAGAGATAAAAAAATGCAATGTGTAATTGAAAACAAACTCAGAAGCATGGAAAACAACAAAGAGGGAGTTCAGATGTCATTTCCTGGACTGACTTCAGACTTCCTTGCTTTAGACATTCTCTTTAAGCTACTCCTGGGCCAGGAGTGGAGGTTTTCACAGTGTAAAGACGAAAAACCCTATGTCAATATTCAGTGTCCAGACAGGAAAAATGGCTTTGGCAAACACACCAGCACAGACAATTTATGAACAGAGCCAACAGTTACAGCATTTTCAGGTGAACATCATTGCTCTGGTTAATGAATCCAGCTCCAGCCAAAAATAACCAGCCTGGGAATTCACGAGGTTGGGACTAACAACAGGACTCACCATAAATATTTATGAGAAATAAGGAAATTTTTTTTTAAAGCAGAAAGGAAACATAAATCTCTATGTTTAAAAGTTGAAGTCAAGTTTCTACCTCATTAGATTTATATATTTACTAAAAACTCTGAAAAAGCACCGAAACCACAGTCTCTTCCATGCCTCTCAAGCAGAACACCTGAATTTCACTTTGCTTTACTCACTTCCACAATCAGTTCTGATGACCACAAAATTGGCAGTGAAGGAGCCCAAGAAGATCCACGTGTTCCCCAAACTATGCTGTTCCTGTGGATTAAACCACTGCTCAACACTCAAATGCAGGAAACACTTGTGTCCACCAGAGAAGCCACTGGAGTCCTCACACACCAACCTTGGGGGTGACAGCTGGGTCTGGTCCTTTGCTTCCTGCAGATTTCCTCTGGTGATCGGGGTCAGGGTCTCCAGGATGATGAGCTCCATGTGCTTAGCTCCAAGGTGGGGTGGACGCTTCCAAGTGGGGGGAACTGTGCAAGGATCACACAGGGGAAGAGGGAAAAGTGGGGGTGGGGGCAGATGGAAGGAAGGATCACTGTAGCAAAATCAGGAGAGGTACTGTCTGCCCTGCATAGTCTGAACCACCCTCTCTTCCCAGAAAGCTTGAAATCTTACAAATCACAAAATCACAGAATCTATTAGGTTGGAAAAGACCTCCAAGATCGAGTCCAACCTTTGACTGTTGACTGGAAAGGCTGACCTGGAACAGAGACTAGACAGAGCAAAAGAAATAAAATGGGTATTTATTGAGAAGATACACTTTGGGCCGTGCAAGAGCCCAACCAGGGCTACACCCAAATCAAATCCAAGATGGATCCAGTCACAAGTTTTTACACGTTTATAAATTTTGGTTTATCTACATATTGGGGTCAATTATCCAACCACAGCCCCAGGCTATGAAGTCTCAGCCCCCTGGCTTGCCCCCTTTCCCTCACCATTGTTTCTGCTTTTATGGGTACCAGTCGTCCTTGATTCCCTAGCTAGAAAGGAATTGTTTTGTTTAACTACCCTGTGAAGAGAACTTACTAACACCTAATATGAAGTTTCCAAATTAAACACTAAGCAGCAGAGATTCTGGAAAATATAAAAGCTAAAACCCAAGACATCATGACCACACACCACAATATCAACTGAACCATGGCACTGAGTGCCACATGCAGTTATTTCTTCAACACCATCTCCTCCCTGGGCAGCCCCTTCCAATGCTTAACAACCCTTTCAATGAAGAATTTCTTTGCGGTGCTTATCCTGAACCTCCACTGTCTGCCCTGCAGTCTGAACCACCCCTCTGCTCAGAAATCTTGGTGCCTAACAAATGTGCAGGAAAGCTGGAAGAAGGGAAAGCCACTAGACAGTGAGTAGGTAACAGGAACTGCAAGTCTCTGCACACAGCTGTAGAGGACACAACCCATTAGGCAAGGGTAGGAAGGACCTGAGACTGCAGAAAACCCATTATTTGGATGGTCCAATGCACATGGGATTACCCTGGTATTAGGAATGTCAGCACCTCCCACTGTTCAAGTAATTCGGATCTCTCAAATTTCAGGTATTTCTGTACTGGAAAATGATCCCCTTAATTACAATATCCAGTTTACATAAGGTAATCAGGCCTCACCAAAGCACACACAGACAAATTGCACTCTTGGCTCCCTCTCTGTGACTGACAGGAAGCTACACAGTGATGGCTACTCACATGAGCAAGGTCTGGTTTCATCCCACTCTTCACACTCTTGAGGATTGCCCCTCTCATTGTAAGGGTGAAACCTGCATGTCAAACACTGTGACCCGAACTTCAGCCAAGTCAAACAGCAGACAAATACACCTGAGACATTTGCAGGAAGAGGTGGAAATGTTCATACACAGCAAATCACCCAATTCCCTATAGCTCATCCCTTACTAGAGAAAAACAAGGCTCAGGAACTAAAGAGAATGGCTCTGGTTTGTCTCTCTGCTCTGAACCATGGAGAGTGTTCTACCCACTGATGTTGTATTTTTCAGACCTTTTCACACCTACTCCCCCCCACCAAGAGAGCACCCTCTCCCAGTTGTATTTTCTCTCTGACCTTTCCATTCCTCTGTTTATTTTAAAGGCTTTCAAATCACCACCCTCTCCTTCCCATCACATGGCACATGCTGCTTTTTGTCTCCACTAGCTTGTGCTGAAGCAGCTTTGCACTGCATCTGCAAAGATCCTCCAGGCAGTAACTCACCCATCTATCACCCCCACAGTGGGATGGGGAGGAGAATCACAAAAAAACTTCTGGGCTGGGATCAGAACATTTGAAAAATTGGAACAAGTAAAACATTATCACAATAATTATTACTTGAAATTTTTAAAAATAAAGCCCAAGTGATGCACAGTACAGTTGCTCAGCACCTGTTGATTGATACTCAGCCTGTCCCCAATCTGCAATAGGACCCCTCTGGCTAATTCTACCCATTTAAACCCTGAGCATGGCATTCCATGGTATGGAATATCCCTTTGGCCATTCCAGCTCTGCTCCCTCCTGGGATTATTGTGCTCCTCCTCACTGGCAGAGCACGGGAAACTGAAGTGTCCTTGACCAAGGGTAAACACTAATTAGTAACAGCAAATCATCAGTGTAGTATCAACAGCTCTGCACCTGCTACCAGGAGGAAAATTAACTCTGTCCCAGCCACAGCCAGGACACTGGGGACGGGGTGGTTCTGAGGGTGGGGTTGTAGCAGCCCCTCAGCACCTCTGGCTGAGAGGGTGGCACTGGGCTCTGTGCAGAAATGCACAGTGGGGGAAGAAGAGACATTGAGTAGGAACTGAAAAATGGAGGGTACGTCCAACCAGATATGAGGAAGTAAAAAAAAAAAAAAGTCATTAGTCAGTCATTTGAATGAATTTCATTCTGTGAAATCTCCATACCTGAGGGTTTTCGAGACTGGGATAAAGCCCAAGACAACACAGTCTGAATCACTTTGATTTATAAGATTTGACTAGACAACATCCAGTATAATATCTGAATAATTTTATGATTAAGGATTTTTCCTAGGGGTTTATGTCACAAAATGATCTTGCTAACTAGTGCACTGTGTTTTGATTTTTTTTTTAAATTATAATGTGAAATGGCTTTGACAAATGCTTGGTCATTCATCTTTTGCATCATGCCCCATTTTTCTGTTCATTAAAATTATTTCAAAACATACTCTGCACTCTCAGATTTGAATTAAATTCTGCTTAGTCTATTTTAAACATCTCTGTTGTGTTAATCTGTAGAACTGTATTGCCAGTGAAAGAAGCTATTATAAATCATTACATAAACATGAAAACTGTTTTCAATGCCTTACATTTATATAATACTTCTTGTTAAGGGGGTCAACTTTTTATTTTGCTATTTCAGGAGAAAATAGGAGAACCAAACGCTTGACATGTGGAGAAAGGAGAACCCTGATTTCACTGTTCACAGCAAGTGATGCTGTTTTGGGTTCCTCCTTTTTTTGCAGCATAGTCCTGTGATGAAACAAAACTGAACTGACCGCGTAACAAAGGCACTGCTGAAAATTCATAAACTAATCACTAGTATTGGTGTACGGCTCCCAAACAGATCAATTATGTTTAGCATGTCTCAGTAATTGCAGCAGCTATAAAAAACAAAGAATAGAAGACAGAAATTTAAGATAATGTATCAACTGAAACCAGGCATTTCTAGTGGATCCAGAGCCATACATTCAGTAATAACTCACTGCAAGGGTCTGCTAAGTAGAGTTACAGTTCTGATTGTCGGGGTAATGGGTAATGGGAAAATGAGCTTCACAGCCATTCTTAACACCCACAGAATGCACAGCTGGAGACACCAAATTAACTCACGAGTTTCTGTATGTCAGGATGTCCCCTTCAACCGTTCGGACACGGTGTACTCTGCAAGTTAAATGCTTGTAAACCTTTCTCAGAAACCCCTGTGCATCTCACTAGAAAAGGCATTGAAGGCTGTTTAATAATGAACCAGAGCTCAGAGGAACCTGAGAATGACATCCTGAATGCTGTTTGGAGAGGGTCAGTCTGAATCAGACACCAGCAAAGAAGCCTTGCTCTCAGCAGTATAGGCTGGTACAGGATTTAAGAGCAATAAAACAAATAATCATGGACAAATGATTATTTGACTACTTTAGATCTAAAGTATGCTTTCTTTTGCATTCTGGAGGATGAGCAGAGCCAGACTATCTTAGCATTCAGGTGGGAAAATCCGACAACAGGGAGAAAGCTGCAGCTATTCCTGCAGAACATCGATGGTGGGACACTTTTCGATCACAATAGCTTACAGGGATTTTCAGTAAGCTACTTCACCCGGTTGTCATTCTCTTAATGCTAACCCTATTATGCTTTGTCTTAATTGAAGCACTGAGTATTTGCATTTGAAAAATTGTGAAGCAATTGACTTGCCAGTCATCCCTGTGATTAATTTCAGGAAAATGTGTGATGTTCATAAAAAGTGAGGCTTTTGAGTGCTGTTGTGGCTTCACAGCCTCAACCGGAGGAAATGATGAACAACTCCCTAGAAAATAAATTATGTTTAATGTATCTCAGTAATTGCAGTAGCTGTAGAAAAAAAAAAAGAATAGAAGAAACTTGAGATGATGTATCAACTGCAGCCAGGCATAACTTACTGCTGAACCAACAAACCAAGGATACTTGGTGAATAAACTAAGCGACAATGGGAGATCACAACCACTGACCCACTGCCCGCCAACCCAAAAAACTCACTGACTCAAGAGAAGAGAAAACTGAGCATGAGGACTAGTTAGCAAAAGAAATTAATAACTTAATCAATAGAAGATAAAATATTAGTTAATAAGAGAACTCTGTGAGTTTTAGCCAGTGAACATGAATGCCTTTGTTTGTGTATACTGACAAGTTTTGGTAGTCACTAGGCTGGCTTTGTGGATTTGCCATCCAGCACCTCTTTCTGTGCACAACTGTAAATAAACCAAATACCTCAACTCTGTGTGAGGATCAGCCTGCACACAGGGTGAAAAAAGCCATTTTGGGACAAGAGTATTACTTAGAATCTCCTTCAGATTGATCTCCTGTATGATTAAGTACAAGGATAGGGGTGGTGAAAGAGGCCAGGAGAGCTTAGAGCTGTGGCGCTCTGCTGCAGCCTGTGCCTAGCCTCGCTGTGTGTCACATCCTCCCACACACAGCCAGGGCTTGGGAACAAGTCCTCTGAGTCTCTGCCAGGTGAGGAATGAGGAAAAAGTCCAGAGAAGTGTGACTGCTGTGCAGTCAGACCCATGGACCTGAGTAAGGCAGTTTGAAACCCACCAGAACAGCCAGGAATTGAGAACAGCTGATCAGTCAATGCTTGATCAGAGGCAATGGGCAAAGCTGGAAGGAGTGAGAAGCAAAGGTGGATCCAGCTTGCAAAGCCCCTGACTGAACAAAATATACTTGTGTTGCTTAATGGCTTGGAGCCTATTAACACCAAAGGAAAAAAAAAAAACCCAAAACATAAAAAAAATGAGGGCAGGAGAGCAGACAGCAGAAGAGGAAGCATGTTGAGAAAACACCACATGATTGTTATGAATGTCGTTCTATTTGTCCAATTTATCAGACAACAAGATTAAATTCAGAAACAATTCTTTTAATAGCAACAATTGCATATAAATGAATACAATCAAAGTATATTGGATACATATATTTGAGTATATACAAAATTTGGCAGTGAGTAATTTAGTATAATTAAAGCATAAGCAAAACCTGGGGGTACAGGGAGGGGCTTGCCCTTCCCCACAGACCAAACAATCAAACCAAAATCCCACTCATATACTATATGCAATACATATTCATACAGAATTTTCTGGAAAGCTCTTCCTAGCTTCTGTTCCTAAAATCTGCATCTCTATGTTGTGTTGTGCGTGCTCTACTAATAGTTAGGGGTCTCTCATCCTTTTGGGGGTCTTATTTCTGATGAAGGCTCTTTGTCTTCATCAATGACCGATGCATAACCTGCAGGTAGCACAAGCACACTAAGCATGGGGTTGTGTAGCTAAGCATATGTTCCCACAATAAAACCTTATTCAAGCCCCATGCCTGGAATAATTCCAATTTGGTCCATTCCAAGGTCAAAAGTTTTTATTTTTAGATGCTGCTTATCAGACCTACATCCTTCTACTACTCCCATCTAACATCCGGAGGATTCCATCTGCTTTGTCTCATCATTTTCCTTTTTTTGTTTTGTTTTGTAACAGTTATTTTCCATTGATACGAGTACAATTTTGCTAATATAGTTACAATTTAGTTAGCACAAATCACATTTATCACAAGGTCATGAGAAACAACTGGGAACTGTCCTGAAGCAGTGCATAACAGAGACGAATCACACTGTGTGTCACTTTGCTGTCTTTTCACCCACATCCAGCAACCTCAGCCATACTCTGCAGCCTCTGGCAGCCAAGGCACAGCCCCAGGTGAGTGGTGGCATGGTTTGCCACCCTGGCTGGGATGGAAAGTCTCACTAGGAGGTGGAAAAAATACTCCTTCTCCTGTGGAGGGGGCCCTCACCCACTCGCTCTTTGCACGGAGGGATGAGGAGGCTGAAAGGGTCCCCTGGAAAGCACAGGATCAGCATCCCCAGCAGGCAACAGCGGTGGGAGTGGAGCACAGCAACCTAAACCAGCAGGTTCTGCTCCAGCTGTGAGTGAACTGACTCACTGAGATGCCGTTTTGTGGGGGAGGAAAGGCAAGATGTTGCTCAATTATTGGCACCCTGTTACACAGTACAGCCAAGGAAGGAGGAGCTCAGCTGTGTTGTGAGGAGTTTTCAGGGAAACGAAACTACTCGACACATTGCATTATTTCCAGAGCTATCACAAAGCTGTCGCCTTAACACTACGAATTTCACATTTGCCTGACAGAGCCCCTCCAAGGACTTTCATGGAGACACTTTGGTCAAGTAAAAAATTGTGTTATAAAGTGAGGGCTGTAACAGATTCAGAACTGCCTTTGATAAATGCATTTTCTGCATTAGTGCTGAATATCCTAAGGCTACACAGTGATTAATTAATAATTCACAATTCACTAGAAGTTCAGCAGTGATTAAGCTTAGCTTCACCTGGGTATCATCTGCTGAATAGTGGTACAGAGGTGTGGCTGCTCTTCTGAGAGGCTTTGATGAGAAGAAGACTGAGAGATTTTTACAAGGGCAGGTAGTAATAGGATAAGGGGGAATGGCTTTAAATTGAAATAAAGTAGCTTTAGATTGGATATTAGGAAGAAATTCTTCCCTGGGAGGGTGGGCAGCCCTGGCACAGGGTGCCCAGAGCAGCTGTGGCTGCCCCTGGATCCCTGGCAGTGCCCAAGGCCAGGTTGGACACTGGGGCTGGGAGCAGCCTGGGACAGTGGAAAGTGTCCCTGCCCATGGCAGAGAGGTGGTACAATATCATCTTTATGTCCTTCCAACCCAGACCATTCTAGGATTCTCCAGCTCTCTGAACTTCTGGCTGAGAGGTCCGCCCTTCACTGTGGACTTGCAAGGTATGCAAGTGGTGCCCACTTGCACTTGTGGACTTGCAAGGTATGCAAGTGGTGCCCACTTGTGGCAACTCTGTCTTTTGAAACAGCCTGGTCATCTCCACACAAGCCAAATAATTCTCCTATGAGAATTAGTTTCATTTCTGCTGCTTCTTGTCATAATGGGAAGGTGGAGCCTATAAATAAAAAAACATCTGAAGAAGTTTCAGAAAGTCACTGCTTCTCCTTTCTACAGGAGACCTTCAAGGTAAGTTTCTCCTCTCCTTCTTCGAAAAAGAGTAATGCAATTTTTTACTGTTATCTTCATTCCTTATAATGTGACAAGGCTGCATAAAATGTCTAAAGTAAGTGTGATTTAAACAGGATTGCGAGGAGCAGGATTCTTTTGCTTTCTGGGGTGGAAAAAAAAAAGAAAATATGTTAGTATTATTTTCTCTTTAGAAGGAGACAACTGAGAGATGGCATTTAATTTTTTAAAGCCATTATTCAGCAAGATGATCTAGCCAGCACTATTTATTAGTAGAATAATAAGCCTTGCATTGCTTAATTTTCTTTATGAGAAGACAGCTAGAGTTAATAAACATACAACATGAAAACTGTGAGGTTTACCCAAATATCCTGAAGTCACAGGACGTGCCAGCCAGAAGTCCATGTGCTCCTATGGCTGGATAGAGAGTGAATAAATCTGAGAGCTGTGTGGGTTCAGCGCTGCACCTTGGGTTTGAGAGGGGATCTTCATCTTCTGCAGATGCAAAGCCAAGGGGAAGTTACAGAAAAACAAAGCAACTCCTGTTCAGAACCATCGGCAGTTTGGTGTTTGTGCAAATCTGGGTGTGCAGCAGAGCGCTTCGTGCTGTGCTGGGAGAGGTTTCCCACACACAGGCAGGCAAATTCTAAAGGTGAAGCTCAAGGAAACCAGTATTGTCCTGCCAGTGGAAGCAGGGGCAGCTGTGGTGGGAGGAAATTGTTGGCAGACTGTCGGTATCACCACGTCATCCAGGTGTCCAGTTTCACGTGTGGATTCTGCCCCGTTGTGGAAGCGCTCTTTAAAATTGCAGCTTTTTTGTTTTCCTCTCCTCCTTTCTTCCACGCGATGTTGTCAAGGCTCAGTACACAAAGAAATCACTGTGTGTGGCCCAGGGAAGGGTTACAGAACCCTCTCACCCTTTCTGGGTCCAGAGGAGAGAGCCTCAGAAATCCACACGATTGTTTATTCTGGTGCAGGTGTCTTTGTGCGGGGGTGTTTGTGTGTGTGTGCACCCTGTGGTCTGCACTCCATCTCCATGCTTGGAAAGGGTGACTAAAGATAGTCGGGTGTCCTCATGCATCCTCAGCCCTCTCCACATCCCTTCCACCTCTGTGCTGGCCATGGGGCTTGTCCTAAGTAAACACCAGGTGGGTATTGCAGGGTGTCTGGATGTTTGCATAGTTATTTATTCTACAAATCGGGAACTGAGATGTTTGCGATTGACTTTGGTACACACTGGCCACAAAAGGGATATAAAATGCTGCTGGAGACTGTGCCAACAGGGCAAGCTGGCGTCACAGAGTTGCAGGAAGTTTCTGGGTTGATTTTCCTCTTCCCCATCTTCTTGTCTCCCCACCCCCACTAGGGATGCCCACAAGGTACCTCCAGCTCCAACACTTTTGGACAGGTGTTAAAAGACCCAAGGTCTACCCAAATCCAGACATAAAATCCTAAAGTAGCTCCAGAGGTGCTTTGTTGCTTTGCAGTGGTGAATTCTGCAAGTCCAAAGACTGTAAATCTGTACATTTCCACCTGAACCTGCTCTGATTGTAACCCTTTAGACGTGGGCTGCTGACCAAATCTGGGACTGAGTGGAGCAGGTTGCACCTAGATTGCTCTGAGAAGTCTTGGAAGCAAGGGGGTCTCACTTGTGACTCAGCAGAAGGACCATGACCAGATTATAATCCATTATAATACATGATGGAGTTGCTATTTTGATATTTCACTAGCAATATTTACATACTGTATTAGGAAAAAATCTAATTATAAATGCCCACAGAGTCACTGTGCTCAGCTTCTTGTGCCCAGCCCACTACCTTCTCTCAACTCTCTGCTACGATGTGTGGCGTTTTTTCTAAACTTATTTTACAAATTGAAAGTATAACCTACATTGTGTCTGATCATCCTATTTTGGTATCTGTTTAAATTAGAAAACCTATGAACTGTGATAAATGTGATTCGTGCTAATTAAATTGTAACTATATTAGAAAAATTGTATTTAGATCAATAGAAGACCATTGTTACCGAGTGAAAGGGGGGGAGATGGGTGAGACAGGACAAAAGACATCTTCCAGATGTTGGGAGTCGAAGAAGAAGGCTGGAAGAAAGTCAGATAAGAACAGTAGAAGGACGTAGGTCTGATAAGCAGTATCTAGAAATACAGCTTCAACCTTGAAATGGGCAAAAATGGAATGATTCCAAGCATGGGACTTAATTAGAGTCATGTTATGGAAAACATCCGCTCAGTCACACAGGGCGCCTGCGCTACCTGCAGGTCACACCTCGGGCACTGATGAAGATGATGAGCCTTCATCGGAAATAAGACCCTCAAAAGGATGAGAGACCCCCTAACCCATTAGTAGAGCATGTGCCGTGCAGTATAGTTACGTAGAGTTTAGGAATAGAAACTAGGAGGAGCTTCCTAGAAACTTTTTAAGTGGGATTGTTAGCCTGGATGCTTTGGTACGAGAGGAAGGGCAGGCCCCTCCCCGTAGCCCCGGTCGGTTTTGCTTATGCTTTATACGAACCTCAATTATACTAAAACACTTACTCTCAAATTTTATCCATCCCAAATTATACAACTGTAATACTTTACTTGGATAGTATTTAGTTTCAATAATTTTTGTAATCATCTTTAATACTTCTGATTGTATTCATTTATAATTGTTACTATTAAAAATTTGTTGTTACTTTTAATCTTTGTTGTTTGTTTAATTGGAAAAATAGAAAACCATTCATAACAGAACTTAATTCAACCAAAAAAAAGAAACTAATAGAACAGAAAGTTATTTCAAGATGTGGTCTCCTAATTTGTTTTTCAAAGTGTTAAAGAGATCTTGGTTTTGGCAGAGGGAGACTAAAAAGCTAGCTTTGAAAAAGGACTTTTGGGGTTGTTTTTTTTCCTTAAATCACTCTGTCTGAAAATCACCTTCCCTGGATAATGTAATGCCAAAAGCCACTAATTTCCTCAGTCACCCATAGCGAACAGAACTTCTCTATAAGGAAATGCTGAACAAGGAAATCAAAAGCCTCCTCGTTCTCCCTTCTCTAACCTCATGTGAAGAAAAGTCTGCTTTTAGCAGAGGGTTTTAAGCTATAGGGGAGGGGACCAAGATAGAGAGCTTCTAAAACAAGTGTTAGACTTGCCTCTGACAAGTATTTCTTCCACAAAAGAGGTGAGATAGCCACTTAGCAGACTATGGCTTGGAGCCAGCCCACAGCTCTACCCTTCTGACCCCAGGAAGTGAAGGATTCACACTCCCTCCAGTCCTGCCCTGATACTGACTCAGCTTCTGCAAACACCTTTCAGCAAATATTTTTCAGCAAATATTGAGGTGAATCGGCATTTTGCAAAAACTAGTGTAACTTTTTTTCTCCCCAAAAAAACAAATACTGTTTTTTTCCCCATGGCACTTTTTTTTTTTTTTTTTTTTTTTTTTTTAATATCAAAAAGAAAGCTTAAGAGAGGTAGGGAGAAGTGTTTCAACTCTATCCTCTGGAGACCAATTGTAGTGATTTGTAAAGATCTGCAGCACTTGGTACCTACCAAGGTACCTGCCGAGGGTTTGGATCGGGAAATAAAAGTGGTGCTTGATTTTCTTTGCTCTGATCATTGTTGCAAGGTGGAGTCACTCATTGCCTCATGTCTGATTTCAGAGACTGCACCTCAGAGTGGTTGGACCAGGCAGTGACCAGAGTTTAGTGAAGCAATTATGGACAACCTATATGGAAGCCCAGTATATCAGCAGACCATGGATAAAAAGAAAGCAGCATTCAAACAACCTTCTGAAAAAAACAAAAACTCCCCAAAGAAAGAGGGGTTTATATATTCTTTTACAAAACCATTTCCAGAAGCCGCTACAGTGCCTCTCCCACCAGACCCAGAAGATGCTGCTGTGACGTCAGAGAAAATGTTTGTGAAAAAGCCTGACTGTGAACAGAAGGATTTAGAGAAAGAGTTTTTCAGAGAAGACAACAAGGTAAGGCAAGGAGAAGGCATAGATCCTCCCCACTCTTACTCTGTTGTTTCACTTTGTGCCCCAAAATGAATTCCTTTGTCTCTTTGGGCAATCTGCACTTGTTAGGTCTAAGGAGAACTTTTGGGAGGAGGCTTAGCCTTACATCGTGTAAGTAGGAAGAGATGTACCTGCAATTAATCTGCAGACATTAATAATGCAGGTCTAAAAAAAAGAGATGGCTGCAGCCTAGAAGCCAGTTTAATGTGTGACATGTGTCTGTTTCAATCCTAGCAACAAATGCTGAACAGAAATCATAAAAGCTGAGGTTTCTTTTTTTTCTTGAGGCTCTTCAACCCTCAACAGAAATGCACAGAAAGGTTAATAATAACCTGCTTGGATATTTTAACTGAACACAGATTAGTTTTAAGTCTGTGATGCAGTTATTGAAGTTTTTTGAGAATTTACTAGCTATTAAACATTGTAGTGAAGAGAGTGGGCAGTGGTTACAAAAAGGGTTTAAAATGCCTGCCTCCAGTGATGTGTGCTGCCCTGCTCATCTTGAACCAAAAAATCTGCTTTGAGTACATCTGATCCATAGAGATACTTTTTGGAGGTATTTTTCTTGGATAAAAGTGATGGAGAAAAACTTCAACTTTTCTTTTCAAAAAATCGGGTTTGAATGTGTCTGGCCCAATATGTCTGAAACATATTGGTGTTCCCAAAATTGCATCTCTAAATGCAGCAGTCAGACTGGAACATGGAGAGAGGAACAGGGAGAAGAGACCAAGCTGATCTTTCTATACTTTAGCTGAGCATATTTAACAGCAGATGGACCAGTTTTGTCAAAGACTGGAAATTATTTGTTTTGTTTTCATGTAAATGAAGAGCCTGTGTTAATATCTGGACCTGTATCAAACCCAGAAAATGACAATAATCAGTTATTTAAAACAACCCACTCATATTCATGCCTTATGTGAGCCTAAAATGAGGCAAAGAAAGAAGAGCCATGATGATCTAAAAGATTTCAGCCACCTGTTAAGAACATTTCAGCAGAACTCTTTTGGTGTCTGTGCACAAACTAAATCTTCAAACTCCAAAACAAAGATCTGATAAGCTGTTTTTTACCAAATTCAGTGATTTCTGAGATCACTCTTGATTTGCATACACATGTGTCAGTATATCTGTGGATGAGTGGAAGAAAATAGCAGTTATTAAAAAAACTGTTCTTAAAAAAAATTAACAAAGCACACTTAGTAAAGTATTCTTTATCTTCTCAGGATGCCTTCCAAAATTTGGTGTTTTTACTAAGGATGGTCTGTGAGCCAACCTCAACTGTTTCTTTTGTATTTACAGACACCTAGAGATGCAAGGATGCACAGTGATATGAACTAGAACTTGATGCCAGTAAATAACTTTTACTAAAGAATGATGAATAGAAAATGTGAGGTTTGTTTTTTTGTTTTTTAATTATGGAAAATTGATTGTAAATTTAACTCTATCAGGCTGCAGAACACACCTTGTCCAACCAATATGAGGAAAAGATCCGACCCTGCATTGATCTTGTGGACAGCCTGAGAGCTCTTGGAATAGAAAAGGACCTGTCCTTGCCTGCAATTGCTGTGATTGGAGACCAGAGCTCTGGGAAAAGCTCTGTCCTCGAAGCCCTGTCTGGTGTTGCTCTCCCCAGGGGCAATGGTAAGAATTTGCTTTCTCACGTTTTCACTTTGATGAGGTGGATGAGATTTTTTTTTTTATTTTTGCGGGTTTTTTGTTTTTTTGGGTTTTGTTTGTTTGTTTGGGGTTTTTTTTATTGTTTTGGTTTTTGTTTTTTTTTTTCCATGACTGAGGGATGGAGGTGCAAGTGAGGCACCACAGGGTAAATCCAAGGCACATGTTCCAGGTGGTCAAGAGACCAGGAATAAGAAGTGTAATTGCCTCAGTTGACTCTGTGCATTTCCCAGAAAGCAGTAGTGCAGCAGAGTATTAATTTCACATGGAAAATCAGTTTTTTAATTTGCTTTTGGGGTTGTTTTGGGTATTTTAAACAACATTTTCATACAGATATCTTTTTTATTATTATTATGTGTAAAAAGTGTACAGAGGTCTTTACTTAAAGCATTATTTAAGTCAGAGATGATTGTTGGAAGACAACAGCTCAAGAAGATCCACTTTCCAGCTCTGTGTGTGCATTTTTGCACACATAAATTCTGCAAGTCCCATGTGAGTTTACAATATAATCTAGTCTTTCAGGCTGGAGTTGTGGAAAGGTTTTTCATAGGATTTATTTGCAGCACTGAAAGAGATCATCCAGAGAGGAGCAAAACTCCATCTGGGGAGTTTTGCAGGGCCAGACATGTCTGGGAAGAGTCATGGTTGATCTCATCTAGCACTGGTGACAATCCTGCTCTGAGCAGGAAGGTGGACAAGTCCCCTCTGGAAGCTCTCTTGGAACATTTCTACGGTTTTGTGTGAAACATTAGGCAATCCTGTGTACAGCACGTGCTTCAAGGCTGTGTTTCATGCACAACCTCTGCCTCTGGAACTGCTGCAGGTATTGTCACTCGGTGTCCCCTGGAACTTAAACTCAAGAGGTTGCCTGAAGGCCAGGCATGGCAAGGGAAGATCTCCTTCCGAAATGTAACTGAGGAGCTGCAGGACCCCTCCGAGGTGGACAGAGCAATAAGGCATGGTGAGTGGATTTGGCTGGCTCCTCTCAATCCTCCTCTTAGACTGAGCAGCCTCCACGGTGATTGTGGAGTAACACCAAGAGCTGGACTCAGAGCAGGAGCTGGGTCAGCAAAACTCAGTTCTCTCGAGGGAGTGGTACCAGTGCTTCAGTGGTGAAGATGATCTATGATGATGGTCCCAGAATGGCCTGGGTTGGAAGGGACCTTAAAAGTCTTCTAGTTCCAACACTTCAGGCGGGGATGCCACCCACTAGTTCCATGATCCTTTCATCCTGATCCACGATAAAGGCTCAGGCTGTGTCCTTACCTGGGTGGTGTCTTCCTGGTTTCCTGCTTTGGGGATGTTTTCTCTCAAATTGTAAACATGGACCATAAATGATTCCTGTCATCAGAGAGTGCTGGAGGTTTCTGTGGCTGGAAATCTTATTATTTTGGAGGAAATTGAGAGAAGGCAGAGGGGAGGACAGAGAGATTCTGCCAGGTACTGTGACCACAGGCTCAGTCAGTGCCCTTCATGTCTCAGCTTTACTGTTACAGCATTTCACACTGGGTGAGAAATCAGTGTTCTTACCCAAAGAGCAGTAAGCACTAGCCCTAAGTGTGAAAGTTGGATTGTCTTTACTTCCTTGACTAGCACAGCTTTGCACACTGTTATTCTTCCTAATTTTTTAAATTAGCTTTTCAATACATTATTTGGATAGTCTCAAAACTGGCCAGGCAATTGGTATGAATTAAGGTAAATAAAGAGCTGAAAATCTCTCATGAGAACGACTCTAGAGTTTCCTTGCTTCTCTATGTTCACAATTCAAGCATTATTGTTTTGTAGTATCTGGGACAATTTACTCTCAATCTCTCTATCAAAATGTGAAGAATATAGAACAACACCTATTTTTCTTTCATGGCATCCGAGGATTAATTAATGCTTACAAAGTATTTTGTTGTTGAGGAAGCATTTCTACAACTGACAAGTATTTTACCCATCCCTTTCATTGTGGTTTATGTACATGCATTTTATCTGCATACACAAGAGTATAAATATATGCTCTGTAAAATATTACAGCTCACATTCCAACAGGACTTCACATCAACTTGTTCTGCATGATAATTTCCTTAGATTTTTGCATAAATGGATTTAAGGGTGTGGCTGGATATGAAAGAAAAAGACAACCTTGAAAGAACGTTAGGTGGTAGCTGGTACTTTTCAAAGTCATTGTGTTCAGCTTTGGTTTGATGCATCATTTGAAGCTTGTATTCATTGCCTCCCTCTTTTCACAGCCCAGGATGTTGTGGCTGGTCCTAGAGGTGCCATTAGCGGGCAGTTAATTTCCCTGGAAGTTCAGTCCCCTGATGTCCCGGATCTGACACTAATTGATCTTCCTGGAATTGCCAGGGTGGCCGTGGGGGACCAGCCAAAAGACATCGGGGACCAGGTAAAACTCAGCCTCATGTGCCAATCTGGGCCCAGGGTCTCATCCCTTGAGGGCTCCCAGCAGATCTTTTGTGAAGCAAACAGAAAAACTGGAGGGGATCTCTGCTCTTCCTCTGGCTGTTTTTAGAAGAAATGCTGGGGAATGCAAATAAAACTTCACCCCTTGATGTGAGGGTGATGTGCAGGAGCTGGGTGTGTTGTTTCTCCTAAAATACCTTTAAATGGGGACTTGGAATAAGAGGAGCCCAAACTAAACTAGATATACCAAACAGAAGTGAGACAAGATTGGATTGTCTGGGCTTTGCTTTCTGGAAGGACAGTAATTTAATTTCACAGTTAGATAGCAATCTTTCTATTGTATTGAGAAGAAAGCAGCAGATGTGATAAAATCCAGACATTTTCATTGTCCCCAGCTGTCTGCATGCTCTAGAGATGGAGCATTGCAGACAGATTTGTAGCATTGCAGCCTGTCAGAAACTGGGATGGGTGGCAAGTAGAAAAGAGAGGCATCTACCAAAATCCAGGGGGAAAAAAAGAATTTATTTACTGTGGAATAAGTACAATAGTGCTCTGTGAAGCTTCTACAAAACAACACAAATTATGAGGAACTAGTTTAGTTTGTCATTGAAACAGAAAAATGCCAACTAGATGTCATGTGCAGCTTCAGTTTTGACGTTTTTAAAATTTTCCTACGAATATTCCACTGAAAAATAAGCCAAAGACATTTATGCTCCTTTCAGAGATACAAATTTGAGATTTATCAGCATAATTGAGCTTGCTTTCATTCCATAAGTGTGTACCTACACATCAGAACCTGATTTTCTTACAGTGCAATTAGATATCAAATACCTTTAATGTTTCTATAATGAAAGATTATATATGCACAATAGGTTAAACTCCACATAGCTGCCAAGACAGGCTTAACAACATTAGTCTTGTCTCACTCGTGCCAGATGTTTGGATTAATCCTAGCATAAGAAAAGAGGCTGCTGACCCCTTTCCATGCCATCCTCAGCATATGTGGCATCTAATGTCATCAGGCTGTGGCTCCTATTGCTAGAAATTGTCACATCCTACAAGCAAGTGTCTGATTTCATTGAACCTCCTCACTGTATTGAATTGCAGATCAAAATGCTACTTAAAAAACATATTGGCTGCAAAGAGACAGTCAATTTGGTAGTGGTGCCCTGTAACGTGGATATTGCAACAACAGAAGCATTGAAAATGGCTCAAGAGGTGGACCCCACTGGAGAAAGGACAATAGGTGAGATAATTTTTAATCTATGAGCTGAAAAGGAGGCCAAATCTTTCCCCCCCGCCCCCCATGAGGTCTGATGTTCTCTGTTCTGCACCAGATCTGTGAAATTAACTACTAGAAGAAGAGGGGGGAAAAAAGAAAACAGCCTAAAGAAAATATTTGCAAGTATTTCTAGTCACAATTCTTGAGTAGCTCCAGGAATCCCTTAGTTTGGTGTCTTGCTGGCACTCCTGTTATGAATGACTGGAAGCTGAAAATCTCATTTAATGGTAGTTGGTGTGAAGTTAATGGTAAAAAAGCTTTGCTTTTTGCCTGTCAAAAAAGGGTTTGCAAAGCAAAAGGCATGGTGGGAGGCCAACTGTACAGTGAGTTTTACAGTCCAGGAGCTGAGAGCTTTCTAGGAATGAGAATACAAAAAAAAATTGCTTTATAAAACATGGTACAGAGGGTTCCTGCTTAGTGGTTAACTTTCTGTTTTAATTTCACAGGAATCCTCACAAAACCCGACCTCGTGGACAGGGGGACTGAAGAGGCCATAATTAAAATACTGCAAAACAGGGTAATCCCCCTCAAAAAAGGCTACATGATCGTGAAGTGCCGTGGGCAGCAGGACATCCACAACAAAGTGACCTTGGCTGCTGCCATCCAACAGGAGAGAGCCTTCTTTGAGAATCACAAACATTTCAGGTACTCCTCACAGAAAAATTCTCATCAAAAACATGCTCAAGTCACCTCAAAGCTTCCTGTTGATTTGCCGAGATTTAACTCAGGGGTTACAAACAGGTATTAGTTATACTGAATATTTCTCATTGCTCATGTAGGGTTGTGTTTCAGTAATCCAGAACATTTTTACACACCGAATAAACTCTTTAAAATGTTTTTGTTGGGGGTTTTTTGATGCAGAATACATGGGGGAAGTACCATGAACTTCAGGAGCTCTGAATAGTCCCAAAGAATTCAAGTTAAAGCATGTGAGCACTTCAAGGCAGGCACTGAAGTATTTCTGTTCACTGGAAAACATGGGGGAGCAGCATGAGAAAGAAAGGCTGAGCTGAGGGCACAGGCTGCCTGGATGACTTAGCAGCAAATCAATCATAATCCAGAGAATGGCAGCTGACAAGGGGTTTGAATCCGTGAACTTCACACATGAAGAAATAATAGAACAGCACATTGATCTGCTGTTAGAATTTGCTTTTTTTTTCAGATTTTTCTCTGTTTCCCTTTGCTCAGTCAGTAGCTGTCAAACAACTCTTGAATAAACATGCCCAGAGAGTCCTGGGCTGTTGCCACATCTGCACCAGCTTGGCTCAGTGACCCTTTCTTTGCTCAAATTATAATACAATTAGTGAAAACAGAGCAGAGCATCAGTGCTGCCTCCTTGCCCTGCACAGCCTGGCTATCTAAACCCACCTTTCCCCTTTTTTTTTTACAGGGCTATTATGAAACAAGGAAAGGCTACTATCCCCCATCTGGCAGAGAAGCTCACAAATGAACTTGTGAAACACATTATTGTAAGTAACAGAGGTCCCATACTGAGCTATTTGTATCAGTTACTACCTAAAAACAAATTCAACCCTTCAGCCTTGGACTGCAGTTGGATTTCACCTTTATATGCTCAATAATCCTTCAACTCAGTGATCTGAGAACCAACTGAACAAACTGAACTGAGAGGTAAAAATCCTCATGTTCTGTCCTCAGATTTGCCTTTTAACTGCAGATCAACAATAAGCAAATTATTTCATCTATTTGTGACTCATAAATCCTGCCTTTTCAATGGCAGCCATGATATTTCTTTTTGGTTATGAGTGTTGATTACCTGGGTGACAAGTTACTGCTGTCAGCTTAGAAACAGTGATTTCTATTCAACAGAAAATGTCTTCAAAATATCAAGATGTTCTATTATCTTAATATACTAATGTAAGGATATTGGAGGGTTTTATTTGGTATAAATATATCTGCATGTAATATATCTTATTCCATTAAGAGAAGATGTTAAAATATAAGGAACATCTAAACTCAGTCTCAAAGGAGAAAAAAAATTATTTATGTAAATTTACAAAAAATAGCCGTGGAAAGGGGTTTTAACCCTTTAGGTGCAGTGGAAATAAGACACACAGATACATGGTCATCTTTCATGATAGGAAAGAGCCAAGTTTATTCAGAAACACATTTGCTTAAATAGCATGACTTGCAACTCCAAGAGCAGAAAAAAGATGACTGGTTCAGAGAGAAGACACTTCTTTCCCAGGGCCTGGTCACATACTACAACAGGTGTTCTATCTTTGTTATTAATGCCTCTCTATTTTGACCAAATTATCATCTTGGGAGAAATTCTCCCTAGCCTTCAGCTGGACCACCTTATCAGCTTGGAAACAGAGCTGAGAAGCTCTGGCCTGGAATATTTTCCAGGCTGTAATTTTCTAGCTCTGTCAAGTGTACATCCACAAATAAGCAACTAAAGGGCCATGTTCCATCAGGCATTTGTCAGGAGTTGAGCAGATACCACTTTCCTGGCACAGCCTGTGAGGACATTGTTTTTAGCTCACTGTGGATGAAATCTTGCCTTAGACTGCAGATATTCTGCCCAGCTCTCAGTGAGGTCCAGCCTGATTTCTCAGGGAGATCCTGGCTCCTGCATTCCCACAATAAAGGCAATATTTGTTCTTCCATGTTACCCCACTGTCACACATGGGACACTGACAGCAAGCTCTTGGATTTGTGAAAACAGCAAAGATCCCGTGCAGGTGTAGGTCACTCTTAGAGGGATTTTGTTTTCCTTCCAAAACCAGACAGGTTCAACCTTTCTCAATGTCCTTCTCCACTGTCTCCTCCCCAGAAAACTCTGCCAGCGCTGGAGAGCCAAATTCGTGATACCCTCCATGCAACATTACAGGATCTGCAAAGGTACAATAGAGGCACACCCCAAACAGAGGATGAGAAGCTGTTTTTCCTCACAGATGTAAGTATCACTATTGGTCACAGAGCAGAGCAAGGAGGTAACTGTGGGAGAAAAAGAAATTATCAAAACATCAGCATGGAAGTTTGTGATATCCATCATTTCAGTGAGGGAAACATAGACAAACCACACCTGAAAAAATAACGGAGCACAGGAGCTCGTGGCTCCTTCTAGCAATTTTTTTGCTTTGATTATGGGCCAAGAAAACTAAACAACTTGATTGATCAAAATCAAACATCTCAGCGAGGGAAAACTTGAACTCCTGCCTGCTCAACACTTTGAAAGATTCCCATTGTTTACAGCACTCATAAGATCAAACATATTCCTGATATCAAAATGTGGTTTGCAAGTCCATCTCAGTGCCTCATCTCAGGAAGCTACTCCCTGAGTAAGCCTTCAGTAGGCATTAGAGGTGTTTATGGAAGCTCATCAGACTTCATGCAAGTCTGGCCTATTAGAATGTGTTAAATGGTTCTAAAAGTCTACAGGGGGAAAAACAAAAGAGTATTAAGTTTGTTCTCCTCTATCTGTGACAGTTTGGGGGGGAAAAAATCAAAAAACCAAACAAACCAAGAGCTAAGAGCATAAAAGATGTAAGAAAGGGATGTTTTTTATGTCCCTGCTTTAACATCAAACAATTACAGATATACTTAACATTGACAAATTAGTCTGAAGAAATGAAACTTCACTAAATTGCCTGCCTGCTGTTTGATTCACTGCAGTTGATCAAGGTCTTTAACCAAGACATCTCTCAGAGCACACGGGGAGAGGAGCAGCTGCTTGGAGATGAAGTCAGGCTGTTCACCAAGGTCCGCAAGGAATTCTGCACGTGGGGTGTGATTCTCCTGGAGAGTGCTGCGAGGGGTAAGCACAGAGCCCATCCCCTTGCTTCTAAACCTAGACACGGCATCTTCAGTCAATACTCCTCAAGAAAATTAAGAGCAAGAAGCCAGGAGCATCCTTGTGTTGTGGTGTCTTGGGGACACGGACACAGTTTGTGTTAAATGCTGTCATTACAGAGAGGTCAGTGCTTGTCTCTTTTCTGCCAGCACAGCAGTAAAATCAGGACACTGGGAACAGAATTTGTTGGTGATTTTCTGAACCATTCTTCTAAATAACAGCAACACCAATGAATAATAATACATAATAATAATCTATATATTAATTTGTATTGTTACTCTTATTTTTTTAAATTTTATTATTGCTATGAATATTTTAGAATCTGGGTGGAGTTTGTTCCACTTTAGCTCTGGGCTAAGGTGATACCTCATACAAAAAGAAATTAACAAATTTGTATAATATGAACAAAGAAGTACTGATTGTGATAAAAAAATAACTAGTTGACAGTAGATTCACTGGAAAAGTGTTTAGTGAGCTTGGGGGTTTGTTTTGTTCAGGTTTTTTTAAAACTTGGCAGTGATTGGTAATGGCCAGCTACTTCTATGAGGGTAAAAATACCAAGAAGAACCAAAATTTTTGTGGCCCATCATAATTTCTGTCAGTCAGATGCTTGATGCAATGTGTGAGATGGCTCATTCAGAGAGCTATAACATGTTAGCTCTGTTCTGTGGTAACAAGAAAAATCATCTCAGTAGTTTTTCCTCTCAAGAACAACTCAAAGAGAAGAAATAGACTTCCTTCTTAAACCTGAAATTTATGCATTGAGTGATTTAGTAATAAAGCAATTTATTTCACCATTACAGCTAAAAAAACCGTCCCTAGTAGAGTGTGGAAATACGAAGACCAGTACCGTGGGCGGGAGTTCCCAGGCTTCAGCAACTACAAGACTTTTGAGGACATTATAAAAGACCAGATCAGAGAACTGGAGGAGCCAGCAATTCAGATCCTCAACAACGTGATGAGTATGGCCCAGGCCATGGGAGGCTCTTGTCTGGGGGGCACTGCTGGGCCTGACAAATGTATTTTCCAGGAGAAACTGATGCTGTCACTGATGCTCTCAGGATCCTTCAGAGTGTGGAAGTAAATCTAATTCAGCTTGGGGATTGCTCCTTCTCTAGAGCCTTCAATCTCTACACATGGTCTCCAGCATTTGTTAATACTTTTCCCAGTGGCTCTTGGAAAGGAATTAGAAAATAACTATATAACAAATCACACAGCAAGGAAACAGTACAGTAGAAATACCTGGTGTTAAGTGGTGACACTCTTGGACCTAGAAATCTAAATTTCTACCTGTTTGTATGCATCATAAAGGCAGAGTGCACCAGTACAGCAGCTCAGCTACTTCTGGTTGAATACAGAAAATGAATAGTCTCCCAAGTATCATATTAACAATAGCCTAAAACCCTCACTTACTTAGCTGATTTTATTTTGTCTCTCTGTTCTTCCCTTAGGACTGGTCGAAGAGAAATTTATAGAACTCGCTAATAGGAATTTTGCTAATTTTCACAATCTAAGCAGAGTTGCCAAGGTGAGGCACTACCTGTAACCTGAGATTCTCAAAAGACAGAATGGCATTTGTACATACATCCAGGCTTATGGTACCTGTCTTACTGCATTACTCTTGTGCAAGTGTGGAATTTCTTGCAGGAAAATAAGAAAGAGCCTGAAAATGATGGCAGGATTATAATGGCACTAATAAAAGTGCATTTTGTACAACTTTGACAAGATCTAATATATACATTCTTTATTCATTCTGCTCACCTTCCTGACGTTTGTAACACAATGCAAAGAAAACCTGGTGTGGCTACCTTGAAGAGTTTATCATTAATGTCATATTTAAGTCTTGCAATGATTTGTCAGAGTGCTGAACTGTTTTTCCCTCTCTGAAAGCAAGCCAGGGTTTTAGCCAGTGCAGGAATCTCATCTTTGATGAAAGGAAACAGGAGCAGACAAACCAAAAATCATCCAGCCATGAAAAACTAGAAGATGGCCGTTCACAGTTTGGGCATTAGCATGTTTTGGGGTGGAGTTCAGTGATATGGATGTCCTTGAAGGCCTTTTCTCAGAAAGAGCTTTGAGGAAAAGATAAGAAGCAATGCTGGCAGCCAGGTCCAGAGTCCACTCACAGGGTACTGCTGAAAAAGGAAACTCAGAGGCAAATGTGAGTGAAATAAGTGGTTTGCTATTTCACTTGCATGGTCAAACTCAGAGTTTGAGTAAAACAAAAAAATAATGGATCATGTTACAATTCAAAATTTCATACAAGGTATAAAACCATTGACATTTTAATTGTATCAAAACCCTACTGAGCTCCCAGGCCAACCAGACAGTGAACAAATAAATTATTTAATTCAAACACAGAGATGTTCAGGCAGGGTCTTTAGGTGGAACACAGAGAAGAATGAAGAGGGAAGAAGTTCTGGCAAACACTGGACGTGGGAAAAGAAATGGGGTGTTTTCCTAGGGATGTTAGGAAAGCATTTTAAGGGAATTTGAGCATGACTGAGGGAACTTTGCAGCGCCCACAGACTTTTAGGTGGAAGTGTTAAAAAGGCCAGAAAGAGTCAGATGGCTGCAATAAAAGCACCAGACAGAGGGGTTACACAGGGTTGTTTTGCTGGCAATCGATATTTTCCTTTGGGTTCCAAGCATCATGTTTGGACTTATCCCACTCGTGGGTAAGGAGGGGACAAAGCTGCCACATTTTCCTGCTCTTTCACAACAGAGAGACCACAATCCAAAGCATTATTCCATGTTCCCATGTTCTGGGATTAGACAGTGCTGCACAAGAGCAGTTGAATACTGTGCCCACCTCGCCATTCCCTGGGGACA